>NC_049238.1:1839570-2162070 GCF_011100685.1 Canis lupus familiaris
CAGACATGAGGTTGGAGCAGCGATAACCCCGTAGCAGGTGCCTCCCCAAGTGTCTCAGCACAACACCCTAAGGCAAACGGTGCTGTGCACCCCGAAACCAAACTCCCCAGGACCCGCTTGCCACAGGTGGCCCCACGTCTAGCACCGCCCTGCCAGGCTCCGGAGCCCAGGAAGCAGAGGGCTGGGGACGCGCTCAGAGCCCTGGGTCCGGGGGTGGCAGAAAGAAGCCCCCATGCCCACCAGCCCCACGGTGGGGTGCACCCCCGCCTGCCCACAGACACCCTGCCTCCTCCCTCTGCCTCCCGCCACACCCCTGCTCTGGACTCCCCATGTCGGGGCCGGTGTCTGCAGGGTGACAGCGACCAGAGGCAGAGGGGCGCTCGGGGATGACCGGTGCCCTCACCCCCACCCTCACGGGGCCAGGCGCAGGGTGCTGTCCCACCACCAAAGAGAGGCACCGTGTGGACTCCAGGGGGGCAGCAGGAGGGGGCAGGGAGGGCGGGTGCGACAAGAAGACTGAGCTTCCCTTGCCCCTCCGCCCCCCGAACACGCAGGCTTGGCCACATTTGTGCACCTGTGAAGCTCTCCGCGTGCGGGATCTGCCGCTGCTCGTTCCCAGTGCTCCCGCGGACCTCTCCGGGCGGGGGTTGTTGGGGTCAGAGAGGGCAGGTGTGCAGGTGAGGCGGGCGTGCAGGTGAGGCAGGCCTGCAGGTCAGAGGGCGGACATGAGGTAGGGCAGAGGTCACACAGGTGCGGGGCCCCCAGCGTGGATCAGAGGGCGAGGGCATGCAGGTGGGGAGAGGCAGGTCACGGAGCGAGGTCGCGCAGGTCGGGGCCGCGTAGGTCGGGCACCCCGAATCACAGGAGCGGGGCATAGGAACGGGCAAAGGGGAAAGGAGGGCCCTCGGGTTTCCAGGCGACCAGACGCATGAGGAGCTGGATGGGCTGGAGACGCGCTGCGGGGAGGTCACAACGCTATTTGCCTCGAGACGTGACTCTTCTCATTTGGCTGGAGCAGCCGGCTCGGGACAGGACACGGATGGGCGGTTACCAGCGGCGGAGAGGACATCAGGGCGCGCGTCCCCAGCTGCTGGCCTGCCTGGGAGCTATTGGCAGCAGGCAGACTCCCGGCGTGGAGGACGAGTGAGGGTCCGAGGTCCACGGGCGCGCGGGTGGGCACTGCCGGGGGCGCAGGGCACCGGGCTCCGCGGCCGAGCAGGGGGCGCCGGGGGGGCCGGCGGCCTCACCTCATCCTCGCGGGGAAAGCCCTCCTGCTGGAAGGCCATCGACAGGGTTCCAAAGGCCCGCCGCCCGGGTGGGGACCTGCGGGGACACGGGCCTCGCGAGCACCCGGACGGAGGCCCGGGCAGACAGCTGCGGGGGTTCGAGGGACCTGGCGACAGACGCCGCCCGTCACAAGCGGAACGGGGCTCTGGGGCCTGACATCTGCCGCCGCGCCCGTGATGCCCCCCGCGGGGCCCCGCGCCGCGCAGCACACGTGAAACACGCGCTTTGCAGAACGGTTTTATTCGGGTTTCTCCGCGGAGCACACACTGTTTCTCAGCTTCTGCAATTTCTTCCGTCTCTGGGAAGGCAAAAATCATCCCTCTGCAGAATTGGTTTTTGATTTGCTGCTGTTTACCTGACAGGGAGCATTTCCCAGGAAGAAATAGCGCTCTGCTCGGGGCCCGGCATCGGCCTCTCTCCTAAATTCCAAACCATCTGCTCGCCTGGGCCCCGTGGAGACCATCCGGAGAGCAGACATCACTCCAGCCCGGAACAAGTCCCCCGGCAGCTCAGACAGCGCCTGGAGAAACCGGGGGGTGGGGGGGCTGCTGCCCGGGGGCGGCGGGACAGACGTCAGCCGGGTGCGGGGGCCGCGGAGGCCTCTCAGAGGGCTCTCGGAGGAGGCGGCACCCCGTGGGTTCCAGGGCCCCAGCAGGCCTGCAGCCGGTGGTCGAGGGCAGCTGCGTCCGTCCCTGGGAGCGACCTCGGGCTGCCCCCACCCCTCCAGGGCCTGCGGGTCCCGGCCCCCAGGGAAGAAGCCGAGCGCTCAGGGGGCCCCAGGACGATGCCTCCACGAGCCGCGCCAGATGAGCTCGGGATGGGGCGTCCGGGGCACAGCGGTCAGCGGGCCCTCCGCCCGCCAGAGGCCAAAGGTCTGGGCCGTGGGCATGCGGGGGGCCGGGGGCCCGGTCTGCAGAGTCGGGACCCTCCCTCTCCGTCCACGGGGCAGCTCACCGAGAGGCCCCCGGGGACGGGGCTGCATCTCTGAACTGTCAACAGCACAAGCACAGATTCGTTTTGTGCGTGATGTTATTTATTTTGGATGGCGTAAAGAGGTTTAATAAATCATACATATTTATTCGCTAACAAATCAGATTTATTACAAAAATAAAATACCGTGAAATCAGAAGAAAGCCACCCGGTGTGTGCTGGTCCGGGTGGCCTCTGCGGGCACCTCCCCTGTGCACACGTGGCCCCAGGGTGAGCAGGGCCGGGCCTGCGGGTTCACGTTCTGGCTGGGGACGGAGGCGCTGGACACAGATGAGTGGACGGGACAGGGTCACCGTACCTCAGAGGATAAGAGCCATGGAAAAAGCAGGAAGAACTGGTGAGGTCAGAGACTCACAGGTCCCTACGGGTTTCTGTCGCCGCCCTAACGAAGTGCCACCAACGGAGCAGCGTGGCCACGGAACACGTTAGCCTGGAACGCGGGTCAGAAACGTGGCCCAGGCTCCAGACCCCCACAGGGCCCGTGGGTGGGGCTGGGCCCGAGGGCTGTCTCCCTGGCCGCCGCTCCCAGCCCCCAGGGGTCGTCACCATCGCCCAGCCCGAGGCCCCTTCCCTTTCTCCCCATCAAAGCCAGCAGGTCAGGGTGAGCCCTGTGTCGTAGGGCATCTCTGACTCACCCTCCTGCCCCCTTCCCTCTTCCAAGAAACGCGATGACCTCCTGTCTGCCCTCGGCCGAGCCCTTGAGCCACACATGGGTCAGTGTGAGAAGTGGGGCACGGCGTCTCGGGGTCCTGCACGTGCCCTCCGTGTGCCCTCTGCGTACCTCAGCGTGCCTGCACGAGCTCTCCGGGAGCCCTCCGTGTGCCTCCGTGTGCCTCCGTGTGCCCTCCACGTGCCCTCTGTGAATCCTCCGTAAGTCCTCCATGTGCCTCCACGTGCCTCCATATGCCCTCCACGTGCCCTCGTGAGCCCTCTGCATTCCTTCCACGTACCCTCCACATGCCTCCACGCACCCTCCACGCACCCTCCACACACCCTCCACACACCTTCCGCATGCCCTCCACATGTCCTCCACGTGCCTCCATGCACCCTCTGCGTGCCCTCCGCGTGCCCTCCACGTGCCTGCATGTGCCCTCCATGTGCCCTCTATGCACCCTCCACATGCCCTCCGCATGCCCTCCGCATGCCCTCTGTGAGCCCTCCACATGCCCTCCATGTGTCTCCGTGTGCCCTCCACATGCCTCCACGTGCCCTCCATGCACCCTCCACGCACCCTCCGCGTGCCCTCCATGCACCCTCCACGTGCCCTCTGCGTGCCCTCCACATGCCTTCCGCAGCAGCCACCCTCCTCGGGCTTGGGGAAGGGCTCCTGCAGGCCCCGTGCTGCCTGGACTAGGACGTGGCGCTGAGACAGAGCAGCGATGTGCAAACTGGGAGGGTGTCCCCGGCGGAGGGGCAGCGAGTGCCCGGCCCCCGGGGCAGGAGGAGCCAGGCCTGGCCCAGGGGTCCCACCGGCCAGCAAGCTGGGCACCCCGGGGGGGCTGGGGCAGTGTGGGGTGGGCCCCGTGTGGGGGCCCCCCGGCTGTGTGGAAAGGGCAGTCGGAACCATTAAAAATTTTAAGCACGAGAGTGACATGATCTGATTTATATTTTTTAAAGATCACTCTGTTATTTGACATTTGAAATGATATTTGAGATGTGTCTTGAGAGTACAGGTAGGATTTAGACAGATGAGGGGGTGAGATGTGTGCTCCAGGTAGAGAGCTGGGCTGCTGGGCTGCAGGCGGACACACGTGGAGACAAGAGAGTGTGTGTGTGATGGAAGGGCAGCGGGGAGGAGGGGAGGGCAGGTCAGGGAGGACGGAGACCCGGAGAGGAGGGGAGGGCAGGGCCGGGAGGACGGAGGACCCCAGGGAGGAGGGGAGGGCAGGGCGGAGAGGATGGGAACCCCAGGGAGGAGAGGAGGGCAGGTCAGGGAGGACGGAGACCCCAGGGAGGAGGGGAGGGCGGGGCGTGGAGGGCCAGAGACCCTCGGAAGGGGTCTTGGGAGCAGCGCAGGACCCCTGGTCAGGCCCAGGGCGCAGCCGGGCGTCCCCTGCTCCTTAACAAGTGGTCGAGAGCCGGAGGCGCCCAGCGGCAGCTTCCTTCCAGCATCCTTAGATGCCGTTAAAGAATCAATCCTCCGAATAGGGCTGTGTGTGGCAGGTCAGACCCGGAGCCGTGGCGACCAGCCCACCTGGGCACACCTGCTCAGGGCTGGCCCACCCTAGCCCGTGGGGTCCCTGCCTAAGCACAGGAGTCCGTGGTCACTCGTGCTCTTGGAAACCCTGCAGGAACCAAGCCCTTGGCTCCCCCACTTGTCTGCTTTCCTTGGTTCCAGCACAGGCTCCCCCACCTCAGGACAGCAGGGGCCTGCAGGGCGGCAGCCAGCGCTCAGGGCGGAGGGGGTCCTGCCGGCTGGTGGGGGCTGCACCTTGGCTGCGGCGGGGACCCCAGGACGGGAGGCCCCTGAGTCGGTGGGAGACAGCGCCGCTCACCCAGGTCCCACCTCTGCGGGAACCAAAGTGTGCGCCCCGCCCGGGGTGGAACCCTGTATCCCGGACGCAACCAGGAAAACGGGAAACAAACGAGAGCACGGCCTCTGCGTCCTTAAGTCCTGCCCTCGGAGCGCCCTTAGTACTGACTTCACGCGCGGCCCTCCGATCCCCCAGAATCACAGCCAACGGGCCCCGCGACCCCCACCTCATTTGGGGAGAAACCCCCCGCTGTGACCCACAGGCCTGTGCACGCTCCTCAGGGCCGCTCAAGCCTTGGGTTACACGAGCCTCGGATCCAGTGAACCTCCCGGGAGGCTCTGCTCCTGCCTGGCTGGCCAGGTCCGCACGGGGTTTGTCAGGGAGGGAGGAGGGGAAATGACTGTCGGGGGAGCCAGTCCTTAGCGGACAGAGGAAGTCTGGCGTCCTGTCCTCCAGATACACAGGCCACACCAGAGCCCCCGAGGCCAGGTCCTGGGCCGGGACGTGGGGCCCTCGCCCTGCCGGCCACGCGGGCAGCTCCAACGGGCCTCCTGCCCGGGAAGCGGGGCGGCTCGCTGTCCCCTGGGTGCCTGGCCCCTTGTCCTGGGCTCTGAAGGAGCGTCCGGAGCAGACGCTGTGCTTCTGGTTCCAACCCCGCTCATCCACGACCCCGCGCGGCAGCCGTCCGTCCTCCACGCCACCCGCAGCAGGCACCAGGCGGGCTAGGGTGGGAGCACCCGGCCCTGCCGCAGGGAGGAGGTGGGAGGGCCCAGAGCCGATGAGCACACGCCTGGGCCTGAGTCGGAAGGGAAGCGCGCAGCTGCCAGGAAGGAAAAGCGGGAAGCAAACAGCGGGCGGGGTCCGTGGGCCGGGACACGTCACTCGTGAGCGGGGCAGAGGCAGCAGGTGCAGAAGCCTGCAGGACACAGCCGAGCTCTCAGCCCCGAAGCTGTCGCGGGGACCCGCGGGGTCAGGATCCGGGCAGACACTCGAGGAACGGAGGCGGGGGCGGGGGGACGTCTGTGCACCCGCGTTCGTACCAGCGTTGGTCCGAGAGCAAATGGTGGAAGCGACTGAAGCGCCCGTTAGGGACGTAAAGGAAATGTGGTCCATCGCACAGGGGAGGACGGCTCGGCCCTAGACGGAAGGAGATCCTGGCCCCCGCCACCGGCATGCACCCTCAGGACAGGACGCCAAGTGACCAAGCCATTCCCAGAACGACAAGCGCTGCTAACGCGGCTCACACCAGGTCCCCGGGGCCGTGGGACTCAGAGAGACGCAGAGGGGACGGCGGTGCAGGGGGCTGGGGACAGAGGTCGGGGAGTTCGGGGTCATGGGGACGGGGTTCCCTTCCGCAGGACGAAGTGTCGGGGGCGACCGCCCAGCCCTGGGGACAGGCCTGGGCCACGGAGCGTCCTGCGAAGAGGAAAAGGAAAGGCGGGCCAGCTCTTCCCCAGACAGCGGGCTCGTGCTCCCGGGCCCTGGCTGCACGGCGCGCCCGACACACAACCACCGCAGGACGGAGGCCGCCCCTTGGTCACCGAGTTCCCCCGTTTCCTCCCGCACAAAGGTGGGGGGAACCCCAACCCCCCGTGGGCCGAAGGGAGACGCGCACCAAGCCCCCGCCGCCTGCCCTCACAGTAGAGGAGAGCGAGGGGTCCCGGTGATGCCCCTGTGGCCCCGGCTGCCGTGTGGACCCCGACATGGGGCCACAGGCCTATGGGGACCACAGCCGCCGCCTCGGAGCCATGCACGGAGCAGCCCACGGGTGCACGGCCCCCTCATCCGCTCGCCGTCCGGGACCGTCACCGAGGCAGGTGTGAAGGGCCCCCTGTTCGTGGCACTTTTTAAAAAAAGGAATCTGACTGAGGAAGATGCGCAAACGGCCGGGAGGCACGTGAGGGGTCCTCGCTGTCCCCAGCCCGCAGAGAGATGCAAATCGCAGCCACACCCACGGGGACAGCTTTCTCGCAGACCGAGGGAAATAACAAGCTTGTCGAGGGTGTGCGACGCTCGGACCCGCGCATGCCCTGGAGGGAATAGAGGTGGCGCGGCCACTGCAGGACACGCTGCGGCAGGTGTGCCTGTGCGACTGCGTGTGTCCCCAGCAGACGTGCCCTCACACGTCCACGCAAGAGCTTGCACGCCAGTGTGGGTGGCCGCACCATCCACGGCACCCCCCGCGTGGGGACGACTCAAACATTAGCATCCAGGGGCGAAGTGCTCAACCAGACCTGCTGTGTGTGCCCAGCGCAGTTGTATTTGGTAACAAAACAGGACCAGGTGCCAATACGTGTTACAACACGGATGATCCGTGAACACGTGATGCTGAGGAAACGAGGCCCGTCACACAAGGAGGCCACTCGGTGGCTTCATTTATATAAAATGTCAAAAAAAAAAAAAAAAAAGAGAGAGAGAGAGAGAGGCAACTATTTAGAGACCAAAAGTAGATTCACCCTGAATTGCCAGGGGCTGGGTCAGGCTGGGGAGTGAGCGTAAAAGGTGAGCGGTTGCTTTTCAGGGTGACGACAGCGTCCCAAAATGAGATGGTGGGGCTGGTGGGACAGTTCTGCGAACACACTAACATTCACTGATGTGGACACCTGGAACAGGTGAGTTTTCCGACGTGCAAGCTGTGTCTCGGGAAAGCCATTTTTAAAGGCGACCTTAAGCGGGGGCTCCGGAGCCTGCCCGCTGGGCGCAGCCCCCCTCGCATAAGCACGGCACACCTGTGCGCCCCTCCCGTCGCATGACAGCCTACGGGGTGGCGGCAAAAAACAGAAGAGCAAAACACACAAAACCAAAGTCGTGAAACCCACATATTTCCTGAGATCATCAAGAGCTTCTGGAGAGAGCGCCGAGCTCTGCGGAGTCCTCAGGTCCCAGCTTCCTTCCTCACCGACGATTTTCTTTCCTTCTCGGCTGCCGTGTGGATTGTGTGTTTTGTGGGAGGAGAGAAATAAGCGAGAGCCCAGGGTCCCGGGGGGCTCAGCGGTTGAGCATCTGGCTTCGGCCCAGGGCGTGACCTCGGGGTCCCGGGATCGAGTCCCCATCGTGCTCCCTGCAGGGAGGCTGCTTCTCCCTCGGCCTGGGTCTCTGCCTCTCTCTGTGTGTCTCATGGATACATAAATAAAGTCTTTAAAAAAAAAAAAAAAGGAAGTTAGAGCCCAAATCGTGCCATTGGTCGACAGGAGGGAGGGAACCAATGAGGCCTGGCCTCCTCCCGAGTCAGGGCCCGGCCCCGGAAGGCCATGCATCTCCATGTGCTGCGCTGTCACTGAGACGGAACAGAAGAAAAGGTGGCAAATTGGTGCTTCCAGAGGCAGGTGGCCCCGATCACAGACACGGCGCAGCGCTCAGTGGTGACTACGCTCGCTAGGGGCTCCTCCGGCCCCGTGAGTCCGAGCTGGTCCTCGCCCCCGCATCCCCGGGCTCACATGCTCACGGAAGCACACACGCGCACCCATGTCCACATACCAGCACACACACACACCCATGCCCACACCAGCACACACGCACGCCCACGCACACACCAGCACACACGTGCACCCATGTCCACACACCAGCACACACACACCCATGCACACTAGCACATGAGTGTGCACAGCAACACACCAGCATATATGCATTCCATGTACACTAGCACACAAGTGTGCAAGGAGCATACCAACACCCATGTGCACATGCACACATACTAATGTGCACATACCCCCCCACAAACCCATGCACACATACCAACACATGAGTGCATAGGAACACACCAGTACACACGGATGCCCATGCACACATTAGCACACAAGTGTGCGAAGAACACACCAGCACACAGGCATACCAGCACACACGCACACCCACACACCAGCACCCACATGCCCATGCACACACACGCCAGTGTGCACACACTAGCCCACTGCACACTTGATTTCCCTGCTGGTGGCCGGTGGCCGCGGGTGGGACTTTGTAGCCCATCAGGGAACAGAGACAGACGACCGCCGTGGGGTTAACGGGCCAGGCCCCTCCCCTCGCTGCTGAGGCGGGACCACGCGAACCGGCTGCCTCCCACCCGGGACTCACGAGCCCTGCCACAGGGCACATTGCTGGGCCAACGCGAAGGGAGGCCGCAGCCCTCTGCATCAGGCCGCGCCTGGAGCCGTCGGAGCTCGTCAGGAGCCCATCTTCAGGTCCCAAAACAGAAAATGGTCCACATGGAGGGAAGCTTGTATAAAGGGCCCCACACGAGAGCGGAATCATACACCAAGTTCTGTCCAGTGAGGAGCGTGGGCTCCGGAGCCCGGAGACCTGGATTCAGAGGTTAACCCCAGCTTTGCCGACCGTGCGGCGTGGCTCTCCTCAGGCAAGCCCCCGTTACTCGCCCCGCTTCTCTCCCTCGACCCTAACAGTGTCAGGGAAGTACCCAGTTGTGGACTCGCCGAGATAAGTGACTAAATTGGGTACAACTCGTGCAGTCTCCAGGACAACTCCTATCACACTGAGGTGCCCAGCGCACATCCCTCCGCGTCCTTTGCAACAACGTGCAGCTGGCTGGAGAATGAAACCCTAAAGGAACAAGGGGTCTGTCCCCACAGGAGAGCCGCTGTGGGGTCCCGTCTGCTCCCACGTCCCCGGGGGCCCTCCGTCCCCAGCCTCTCACGACACAGGACTCAAGTCCCCACGGACAGGGACACAGGAGAGACCGGAGCAGGCAGGAGGCCAGGCTGGGCGTCCGCGGCGGCGGGTCCGGCCAGGGAACAGCCAGGCTGCATTTAGAAAAAAGTGGCAGACATAGTAGAAAACGGGGAAAAAAAACGTTTCATTTTATTTTAGATTTTATATTTTCAAAATGTGCCAAGGAAATGAAAGAAGAAAAGAGAGAAGAGGAAAAGGTTCACACTGAGAAATAATTAGATGGGGGCGCCTGGGTGGCTCCGTCAGTTGAGCATCCGACTCTTGATTTCAGCTCAGGTCGTGATCTCAGGGTCGTGAGGTCGAGCCCTGCGTCGGGTTCCATGCTGGGCGTGCGGCCTGCTTAGGGTCCTCCCTCTCCCTCCGTCCCTACCCTCCACCCTCTCTAAAAAAGAAAGAAAGAAAGAAACGAGGAAAGAAGGAAGGAAGGAAAAAGAGAGAGGGAAAGAAAGAAAGAAAGAAAGAAAGAAAGAAAGAAAGAAAGAAAGAAAGAAAGAAAGAAAGAAAGAAAGAAAGAAAGAATTAGAGAATTGGATGAAATAAACGTTATGGCATAGAGAAGGCCGAGGTCTTGAGGGGACATCAGAAAACAGACCAGACGGTGACGTCCGAGGGCGCTGCTCTGGCGGCCTCGGAGCTGAGCGGCCGTGGGAGGAGCAGGTGCGGAGCCGGCGAGGGCAGAAGGGGCAGCGGTGGGGAGACCCCGGGAGAACAGGGGCCGGGCAGAGCCCGGGTCCGTGAGCTCGCCGTGCCTGGGGCCGGGGCCGCGAAGGCAGGTCGCGCAGCCTCGCAGGCGGTGGAGCCCGGGCTGGAACCCCTCTGCCCCCCAGGGCTGTGCAGCGCGTGCTGGAAAGGGAAACGCGTCTGTCCACCCTGCTTCCCCCGTGAACAGAGGCCGCTGTGGGGAACGGCGCACGCCCAGGCCGCACGCCCAGCACGGCCTGGGCTCGTTCACTCACTCATTCATTCATTCATTCATTCATTCATTCATTCAGATGTACCTGGACACTTCTCTGGGAGTCACTTAGCTGGACAGGGTGGGACAGGGTGACCAGGCTACTCGCCCTGTGCCCAGAGCTTACCTGGGGAAGGCGGAGTCAGGCTGCCACGTGGAAATCCGGGCACTACCGCACTAGGTCATGGCTGTGGGCAACTATGCAAACCTGTCTCCACCGAGGACGGGGACGGTAGGGACCCCTTGGGACTATGCGAGGGGTAGAAGAGATCGGGTCCGGGAAGGGCTCCCAGCAGGGGCAGGCAGGTCGAGAGTGTCACCAACGCACCTGTCATCCTCGTGGACGTGTGACGGTGAAGACGGGGAAGCTTCCCCGGTATCTCTCCTCTGACCTCTGACCTATGTCCCTGCTTCTCACTTGCGCTCCCCCAGGCCCGGGGCTTCGTCACCTATTTATACCGCGTGGCCTTACGCCCAGGGCGCTCGCTCAGCAGCCGCGTCCTCAGTGAATCGAGGCCCCACAGAGACAGGTGGACACACACACCGTGAAGCTCCGGTGCGTGGAGCTGAGCCAGCGCCGCCCCACGGGGACCTCGGCATCACCCCCCGGCGTCCTCTGAGCCCTGGCCCTGACCTCTGTGCTAGGAGAGGGCAGGCGTCAGCAGCCTGGTTAGATCTCCACTCCGTTTCCATCTGGAAGCATGTCCTCCGTTCTGCTGATTTATGTCGCCCAGCTCTGTCAAGTCGCCCATGACCTTGGTCGCAGGGACTCAATCTCTCAAAGGCTGACTTGGATTTATCGTGAGAAACGTCCCTGCCTAGGAATTGCCTTACCGCCCTGCGCAGGAAGGTCAACGGCCCCACGTCCCCGTCCCACGCCGGCGCCTCTGTGCCACGGGCCGAGCCAGCGGGGTCCTCTGAACCCCAGCATCCCGGGGTGCAGAGCGTGAGTGGCACCAGCCCCCCTCGCTACTGAGAAACCTCGGGTCCCTCCAGGGGCGTCATCACCTGCCACAGGAGGCCAGAGGGTGACCAGGAGTAACCCGGGTGAGCCTCCTGGCGGGACCCCACGAGCACCTGCTGCCAGAGGATGCGGGGGCCCCTTCCCGGGGTACAGACCTCCCCGGAGCCGAGACCTCGTGTCCCTGGATCTCTAAGCCAGACGGACAGGAGCAGGGGCCGCCGGCGGGCATCTGGAGCTGGATGCGCTGGGACGCTCACATCTTCTCCATTTTCTCTGCAAATACCGCAGACGATGGCGAATCCCTGCAGCAGCCGTGCTCCTGCCCCCTCCTCCCGCGGCCGTCGGGGCCGCCCTCGCCTCAGAGCAGAGCTGAGCGCCCCGTTACCACCACCGGGACTGGGACGTGGGGTGGCTCCAATGCCGGCCAGCACCCCGTGAGCCTGGGCCCCGGGCACCCCCGACCGTCTGTCACGCGGTGGTGCAGCTGCGGGATGGAGGGAGGCGGCCAGCCAGGGAGCAGGTGCGGGTTCTGTGGTTCCAGCTCCGAGCGCGCGGGGCAGGGCCGCCCCGGAGATGCTAATGAGGAGGACCATGGGGAGGACTATGGGGAGGATCACGGGAAGGATCACAGGGAGCATCATGGGGAGCATCACAGGGAGGACTATGGGGAGCATCACGGGGAGGATCACGGGGAGGACTATGAGGAGGCTTATAGGGAGCATCACGGAGAGGATCACAGGGAGGACTACGGGGAGGATCACAGGGACGACTATGGGGATCATCATGGGGAGGACTACAGGGATCATCACAGGGAGGACTATGGGGAGGAACACAGGGAGCATCACAGAGATCATCACAGGGGGGTCCAGAGGAGCCGGTGGCCAGGATGTGGGAGTCCCTCCCTGAGTCCCGCTCCAGGGCGGGCAAGGCCGGCATCACCCCAGCGCTGCGGCCCCACATGGGCTCTAACATCCGGCTCCCTCCACTGGGCTCTTCCAGGGTTCGATTCCGCCTCCTGGATTTTTGCAGACTCGGTGCGTGTCCTTCCCTCCTGTCCCAACAGTGGCCGCGCCCCCTCTCGCGGGACCCTCGTGCAGCACCCGCACCTGGGGTGGAGGCCACGGAGGGAGATGCAGGCTTCCCGGAACCTGGGTACCCCCTCTGTGCCGCCCCAGGCGGGCACGTGACCCACCGGCACAGGCACCTGCAGCTGGTACACACAGGGGTCCCGAAAACGGCTCTTCTTCCTCACACCGGGTTTGGCCCCCATGCCCGGGGCTGCTGGGGGGTGTCTGACTGCCAGTGCCCCCTGCTCCCGGCCTCCCAGCCCTGCTTGTCCCCCCGCGACGCCAGCCTGGCCTTCGGGGCAACCTCAGAGTACACCTTCCCAGGCAGCGGCCCCACGACCTCCTCCCCCCACGGCCCGGGTCGCGGCAAGGGCCCGGCGCCCTGGTCCACACAGAATCCTGTCCGAGCAACCTGCAAACGTGATTTTTCCCGACCGGGCCCCGCTGTCAACCCTCCCCACGCTCTAGCTCACCCACTTGTTCATGTTTTTAATGCAACAGATGTAGGCCCAGTTACGCTTTATAAGATCCGAGTAACCGCTGGGGCCCGAGCCACCCGGTGGCAGCCATGGGAGGGTGAGAAGCCGGACCCGGGGCGCCAGTCGCAGCCCCCGCTGTGTTGTTTCCAGGGGTTTCCAGGGGTGGCCAGTGGCCCGCAGAGACTCACCTTAGAGCGTCTGAAGGCCCCGCGCACAGGGGGGGCTTGAACGAGTGGATGAGAACGGGGTGCACGGCGCTTTCAATGATTAATAATTGAGTGGCCCTCAAGTACTAGGAAAAACTCTTGTTCTCTTGAGTAACCTAATTCCTACTGTTTACTTACTTAGCAAACCTTTAAATATTTTAAATTTCAATAAAAGTAATGAGCACACACGTTTAACATAGAAAATAGTAGAAGGGAGAATGGGGGAGAGGGGAAGGGGAGGGCGGAGGGGAAAGAGAGACCCCGGCCCTGGCCCGCCCCCCTGCTCTGGCTCTGGCGGCAGCTCCCCCCAGCACCCCACACCTCCAGAACGGTAGTGCGGCCCCCGCGCAGGTGAAGCCGCGACGGCCCGCGCACAGCCCTGTCTGACCTCGGCGGTGGCCGGTGGCCTGTGGCTTCCCCGCGCCACGGAGGGCGGCATCCTCGTGCCCCCGCTGCTCCCTCGCCGCCGCCTCCGACGCTGACAGCGACGCTTCACCTTGTTAAGGTTGGTACCGCCACCTTCTATTTTTACTCATAATTGAGTCTCCTGTGCTTTGTCTACAGTCTAGAAAGTTGAAAACCAATTAACCTGAATTAGTTAGCATAGCTCATCGCTGTACCGGATAAGCCCCACGTAAAACGGGGTAATCACCATCTTTGTTTCCTGGGTCCGTGCAAGTGGAGGTAGACGGTCCATGAACAGACCCTGGGGCCCCAGGTGGCTCTCGGGGCCGCTGCCATCCTGACCATGTGACCTGCTCAGCCCTCCCGGTCCAGCCGGGGGGCCGGGGGGATGCGGAGGGGCCCGTGCAGGTGCGCTCACTCCCCTGGTCACCTGGACGCCCCGAGCGGCCGGCGCTGGGGGGCTGCTGTGGTGGGCAGCTCCGCCCGGGCCCCCCGGCTCTCTGGCATCAGACCCCCATACCGTGGACCCTATGGCTTCCTCGTTCTTGGTGTGCTCCCCATTCCCCACCCCCAGTACCTCCAGAAGAAAGGACTTAGCTTAGTCAACGCTGGTCGACAGCTGGCTGCACGAGGTGACCGGTGGCGCGGGCAGGGTGGGCACAGGGGGCCCCGGCCCGGGCAGGGGGATGGCGCTCTCTGCACTCCCGCACTTACCTCCTGCACTAGTGTTTTCCCCGATTGGAAAGGTAAGGAAGGGGCCTTGGGACCCCGCTGAACCTACAAATGCCTGGTGGGGGGGCTCTGGTTCCTGAGAGTCTGACGACCGCATCGCCGCTGCCCGCCAGGACACTGGCGCACTCTGCTTTTCAAGACCGAGTGCTTAATTTTAACGTCTTTGTAGCCGAATCTTTTTTTGTTTGTTTGTTTCATTAAATAATTCTTCAGTGTCTCTGCACCTGGTGTCGTGTGTCTCTCGGCAGAGACAGCGCCGGGTTCCACCTGCACGGGCCTCCTCCCGCCCCGCCGCCCGCGTTCCCGCTTCCCCTTTGGAGATTTCCGCTCACTGGACATCGATTCTCTGTGTTGATGCAGTTCTTTCACTTTTCTTTTATAGTGTCTCTCATTTGCTCTACTTTCTAGAAATTTTCCCCAACTTTATCCTTTTTTATTGACTTTTCTTTTTAATTTCGGCAAGCACACGTCAGGTTTCCAGGAGCCGTCTGGAGGCACAAGTGTTCCCTTCTACAGCGCACCGTTCACGTCTCGTGACTGTGTCGTACCCAGACCTCTTGAGGTACTTACTGGGGTTTTTAAGTCTTTTCCTAAATTGTCTGTGTTTCTTCATATGTCATTTGTGTCCTGCTTATTTATTTTGGGTTTTCTTAGACGCTTCCATTTAAGAGCGAGACTCAATAGCCCAGAGGTCTGTGGGCTGTCAATGGGCAAATGCTGCGTTAGGGGGTGAGCGGAGGCCCAATCACACAGCCGCCCGGGACCCCCCAGGGCAGCCGGGTCAGGAGCGGCGCCCAGCCCGGCCCCCACAGCACCCACACCCGCAGGCTCCGCCCGGCAGCGCACCCCCTCCACCCGCACCCTCACTGCGCTGTTGAAACTCCTCATCTGACTTCCACTCGCTCCACTTCGTTGTTGTGAAGAGACCGAAGTGGGAGGAGCAAGATCCGAGGCGGGTCAGGCCCCCGGACCCTGCAGGCCTGCCTGTGTCCCGGGACCGGATTGGCCGAGCCACGCCGGCAGGGCCGAGGGGGGTCGGTCCAGGCGAAGGCACGGGGTGGGGGACTCAGGGCAGAGACTGCTCAAGGCCGGGGCACGTGGCCCAGGGAGGCGGGGAGGGACTGCGCAACGCGAGCGCTGCCTCTGTAGCCGGCCCCGCCAGTACTGGGGCTTGTCCCTGCTTCCCGATGGAGAAACCTGGGGGGCTGCATCCGTTGTGCAAGAACCCGTATGTGGGGGAAGGTCTCGGCCCCTCGGCCCCTCCCCGCTCCGCAGGAGGGCCGGTGGTGTTTCCGCACCAGGCAGGTGAGGCCTACGGGACGGTGAGCCTGACTCAGGACACTGTCGTGCCCGCGGTGGCCCGTGCTGCATAGCGTGCTGCCCGGGGACATTTCCACCCCTGGGACACCGCCGCTGCCCTTCGCTCCCCTGACACGGGGGTGCCGGCCCCCGGTGCAGGCCTCGGCCCCGAGAGGCACGAACGCCTTTTGGTTTCTGTTGGTTGAGGGTCAGATGATTTGAGCTCCTCCAACGATAAACCAAGCCCCGTGTGGCACATGCAGAGTTTGCCCCGCTGAGTGCAAGTCCGCAGAGGGCACCGTGCGGCCGCAACGGGCGGGAGCCGGCGCACCGAGGGCTCTCACACGGCGGTCAGCGGTGCAACCAGGACCTGACCATGTGTCTGTCTGGATCCAGGTCACGGCTCTTCTAAGCACCTGGAGCTGTCCCCAAGTACCAGTCGCCGCAGCTCGCATCTATGACGCCCGTACCGTGTGGGTACGACATAGCCACACGCCGACCATGTGCCTGCCGCGTAAGGATCATGCTGTCATCACACACCTGCCGCACAACGTCCACGCCACTTCCGTGCAACGACCATGTGAGGACCACGCGAGGACCACGTGCCCACGTGCCCACCACTCTCCTGTGGTGCAGCTAGCACGCAGCCACCCCCAAGCTGCCGCCGTGTCACTACCCTTCTACCCTCACAGCGTCGGCTGCGGCAGCGGAGGAGCCTGCTGCGGACGGAGCGCCACCGAGAGCATGGACGGCGTCCAGGCCTGCGTGCCACCCGCTGCCCAGGACACGTGTCTTGCAAACCAGTAGGAGCTGCTGTGACGTGTCCCAGGGCATGGCAATCGGAGGCGATGCCCTAGAGGCTTGGAAGCTCCTCATTAGAGCCCTGAGGATGCTCCTGCCCACGGTCCTCCGGCATCTGCGTCACTCCGCGAGAGGAGGCCGTCACAGCACCGGGACTGGACGCCTGAAGATGCTTCAGATGCTCGAGATGCGACGATCTGCTGGCAGGCCCAGCCACGCGTGTCTCACGTGCGGACAGACGCGCCCGCAGAGAGCCTCCGCTGCTGTGCTGCCGGCATACGCTCTGCTCGAAGCCCTTGGCTGATGGGACTTTGCCAGGGCCTCATCTATTTTGACAAATGCTTCCTTATCACGTCTCTGATTCGGCATGAAAGTCCTACGGTTCCCTTCAGGGGGAGTTGAACAGTTCTTCAGCGAAGATTTATGGAGTCCTCGCCACATCCCTGCCACGCTCGGAGAGCAGAGACAGCGAGGCCGCCTCTCCAGACCAGGACGGCGAGGCGGAGGCGCCTTGGCCGAGCCGCGAGAGCGACACGCACACACAAGCACGCACAAAGGGGAGCGGGAGACCCCAACGGGGCCGGGCTTTGCATCCGGGCCGACAGCCTGGCTGTGCGATTTGCCGCGGTCCTGCAGGGTGTCCTTGCAGAGGGACACTGATGACGGAGAGGGCGCCATCCCCGTGCGTTACGTCTTACAGCCAGGGTGAACCTATGACTGCATCAAAATAATAAAGGGGGGGGGCAGACTTCCCTGCCTTCCCAGGGATCCAGGCCCCCTCGGCCTGGCGGGGCCTGCAGGTGGGTGCACGAGGAGCCCCCGGGGCACCGGGTGGCCCCAGCTCCTTGCCCCCAGCACCAGGTCGGAGGCACCCCCGCCCGGGAACGCCCTCCACAAAGTGTCGTGTGTCTCAGCTGCTCCGCATCTAACCACTCAGGTGAACGACCCCCCTCATTTTTACCACCTGGTCTCTTAAAGGAGCTTCCAAACGTTTCAACCATCTCGCAAATCAAATCGTGGGCAGAGCAGGCTTCCCCACGGTGACCCTCCTTGCTTAATTAAACCACATCTAACAAGTGACAGAGACAGGCCGAGTGTGCCGCTTCCCAGAACACTGTGCCAGGGAGTCCTGTCGCCGGCGCGCGCTCTCCCCAAGCACACTTGCCGCCGCGGCGCCTCGGCTGCGTCCTGGCGGCTGTCATGGGCACGAGGCCTACCCAAGGACACCCCGGTAATCAGGAGGGAAGGCGGCAACTGGTAGGCTGAGGCAGCGTGCTTTCTAATTATCTGCAGATCTCAATTGCAGAAATGATAGTTGTGTTCCGTCAAAGTTAAGGGATGATTAATAATTTCTCTGTGTACTTGGCAGAGTGGTGCTCAAGATTATGATGATAATGATGCCTTGTCTTTATACACTTTCTTTCCTCCAAAGAGTTCAAAATCTTCCAGAGATTGCTTCAATTTATCTTTCAGCATTGCTGCGAGAAGAAAAGAGTAACACCAGTGGGTCAAATTAATGCACGCCAGCGGGTAGGGGCTAAGACGGGATCAGAGACGGGAAATCATTCATTAAAAGTCCAGCACGTTCCTCGATGGTCAAGCCAGGCAGAGAGTCTAATTGCCCCTTAAAGATGGTATTTGTCAGCGTGATAAACTCTCACGGCCGTTGCAGACTTGGTGTGACTTCAACCAGGGAAATCTTAGTGCTGCTCACATCACAGCCCGGGGTGGGCCGGGCACCCGCCACAGGCGCATCCTCTGCACACGGTGACTCGGGGACCCGGGGCTTCTCCAGCCTGCGGCTCAACCGGAACGGCCACAGAGGCCATGCTGGCCCTCGGCGCTCAGCTAGCTGCAGGGAGGCCGGACGGACAGCCCAGGGCCTGCACGGGGAGCACGGACAGTCAGCCCGAGGACAGTATGGGGAGCATGGGCAGACAGCCCGGGGCCCCCACAGGGAGCATGGACAGATAGCCTGGGGCCCTCACGGGGAGTATGGACGGACAGCCCGAGGACAGCACGGGGAGCATGACGGTCAGCCCTAGGACAGCACAGGGAGCACAGACAGTCAGCCTGAGGACCACACCGGAGGGGTCCAGGCAAGGGCTGCACGCAGTATGGCTCAGAGCTGCACGCACGTGGGGTCAGTCGTGTGGCCACAGCCCACAGCAAGGGGGGCTCCAAGTGCAGAGGACGCCTGAGCACGGCCGAGCCTCTGAACCTAGAACCACGCTCCACTGTCCTCTCCGTGTTTGCGCTCTACCCGCCCTCTTCACAGGGACGGCGGAGGAGAATAAAATAAAACTGTCCCATGCCAACCAACCCAGCACTCCAAGGATTAGGAGAAGCTACACCGGGCACCGCCCAGACTCTTGTTTTATCTTCCCTTCTCTCTGTCTTAAAAAAGGAAACCAATCACCTCTGGTGTCAGCCACGATGGAGCGGATGCACCACAAGCCACCTCCAGGGATTACAGCTAATGCTCTGGACAGAAGGCCACACGCCGGCATCCGAGGACCCTGACAAGGACCCTGACAAGCCCACAGCAGTGGGAAGACGGGAAAGGGCAGGTGAAACCGGACAAATGACCAGTGTGGTCCTGAGCTTCTGGGTTTTCCTCCATTTCCTATCAGGCTGGCTTCAGGCAGTCTGGGCCTCTGAACCACGCGGGAAGCAGGACAGAGAAGGCCGAAGGAACCCCGCTCTCTGGCCAGAGGACATGAAGAGGGGCCTCGGAGAGCCAGAGGGTGCTGGGGGCAGGTCGAGGGGATCCTCTTCCTTCATGTCCTCCCCTGGCTTTGCTGCAAAGCCACCGCCCACCACGAGGCTGCGGCCCCGGCCGGGCTGTAGGCTCCTCAAATGCCCAGGGAAAAGCAAAACAAAATAAAAAACACTTCTCTTGTGGAGAAGCAGGAAATCAGGCCTCTGAGTTCCAAAGAATTTAGGGAAATCCTGCTTATTCTTTCTTTTTTTCTCTTGCCACCTTGCCCCCAAAGCCAGCCCAGTTATACGAGATCACAATACAGTGCACGGAGGGGAGGACAAATCTAAAACTCGGGGAAGCCGGAACCATCCAGCCCGAGGACTGGGAAGTGCCACTGTGGTCCAGAGCACGTTGGGGACACCCTGAGGGAGGCAGTTCAAGAAGAAGAGCCACCAAGGACCCACGTGAGCCAACATGAGCTCCAGGCCTACTTCCCAGCCGTGCCGCGTGGAACAAATCCAAGGAATCACAGCAAAGGCTCGGAAGGCTGAGCTGACATTGAAACCACTTCCCGCAGATGGTGGGACAGGACTCACAGTCTGAACCTTATTCTCTACAATCTAAGCAAAGGTTCCTCAGCCTATGCACTGTCGATATTTTGGACTGAACAATTATCTGGGGGGAAGGTGGCTGTCCTGTGCACTGTAGGGGCTTTAACAGCATCCCTGGCCTCTACCCACCAGATGCCAGGAGCACTCCAGACATCACCAAATGTCCTCTGTGGGGCAAAATCCCACCCAACTGAGAACCACTAATTTAAACAGAACTAGAGGCACCTGAATGGTTAAGCATCCGACTCTTGATCTCAACTCAGGTATTGATCTCAGGGCCGTGAGTTCAAGCCCCAAGTTGGGCTCCATACTGGGTGTGGGGCCTACATAAATAAATAAGTGAGTAAATAAATAAAAAAAAACAACAACAGAATACCTCACAACATAAAATTCAATATATCCAGGATATAATTCAAAATTATTCAACGTACTAAAATCAGGAAAATACGACCAACTTTGGAGAGTAAAGACAATCAGCACATGCCAACTTTGAGAGGATCCAGCAGCAGTTATAGCCGTGGTCTATGAGAGCAAGGGGAACACTTGAGACAAAGGGGAAAACAGATGTCTCAGCAGAGAAGGAGACACTATGCAAAACAACAAAAAAAAAAAAAGAGAGGACGCTTTAGAACTGAAAAATAAGATCTTCGAAGTGAAAGTAAACATCACCAGGAAGATTCAACAGTAGAATGCAAATGGCAAAATGAGTCCGAGAGCCTGAATACAGATCCTCGTAAACTATTCCACCTGCAGAACGGAGAGGAAAGCAGACACGGGAAGAAAGGGCAGAGCCCCCAAAACCTGGGGGCACGATCAACCCCCCAACAAAGAAAACTCCAGAACACTTTATTGGCAAACGCGATCGAACATTCTACCAAATGGGCTCCACGAAACTGCTTCCTAAAAAAGAGAAGCAGGAACACCTGTCAACCCATTCCAAGAGGCCAGCATTATTCTGATGCCAACCCCAGACTGTGACGTTACAATAAAAGAGCAGACCAATATCCCTCGTGAGCACAGACATGAAAGTCCTCCAGAAAACTTTAGCAAATAAATTTTAGTAAAGATAACAAATCATAAGCAAGCAGCTTTATCCCAGGGTGTGAGGCTGGTCAGCATCTGAAAATCCATCAACGTGACTCCCCACATCGACACACCACAGAAGCGCTACATAATCACATCTATAGATACAGGAAAAGCATTCAACAAAATTCAATATCCAGTCATGATAAAAACTCTCAGATAAACAGGAAGAGAAGGGGACTTCTTCAATTTGATATATGGTATCTCTACTTAATGGCCAAAGACCAAATGACTCACTCCCTGGGATCAGGAACAAAGCAAGCACGTCACCTCCCAGCCCTTCTTTTCAACTGGGGTCCGTGGCCCCCAGAGAGATGGGGTAAGATACAGAAATAAAAGGCATACAGAATGGAAAGGGAGATATAAAACTGTCTCCATTTTGCATAGAATATGATTGTCCACCTGGAAAACCCCAAGTGTCCTACAAAAACAAAGAAAGCTCCAAGAACTAGTGAGTTAGGCACATGTAGTATTAGTGAAAAGATAAATACACAGATCAGAATAGAGAATCTGGTACCCTTGCACAAAAATGTTCAAATGACTTTTCAAAAAATTGCAAAAGCAACCCAAAGGATCACCTTTTCAACAAGTGGTGCTTGTTTATTGATATGCATATGTGACAAAAGAAGCCTCATTATACCTCTCGTAGCACAAGAAAATTAATTCAAGTGAGTCACAGGCATGACTGTAAGAGGTAGATCTGTAAAGGTTTTAAGTGAAAAATAGGAGAAAACCTTTTAGACTTTGGGTTAGGCTATTAGATTTTAGATATGACATCAGGAGCATGATCCATAAAAAAAAATAATAGATTAGACATCAGCACAATTAAAACTTTTTTGCTCTGTGGAAGACACTGTTAAGAGAATTTTTTAAAAAGCCACCAACTGGGAACAAATATTTGCAAATCAAACACCTGACAAAGGACTTACATCCAGAAGATATAAAGAACTCTCAAAACTCAAAAATAAGAAAACATACAACCCGATTTTTTTTTAATGGACAAAAATGTGAACAGATGCTTCACCAAAGAAGATTTATGGATGGAAAATACAGACATGAAAAGCCAGCCAACATCATTAGTCATCAGGGAAATGCAACGTAAAACCACAATTGGATAGCCTGTCCACCGACCACAGTGGCTGAATTTAAATGACAGATCGCACACACGCTGCCAAGGATGGAGGTCATCTGGGACTCGGATAACTCTGCTAGTGAGATGCACCATAGGAGAGCCACCTGAGGAAGCGGCTTGGCAGTTTCTCGCAAAGTTAAACATACATTTACCACACGGCCTAGAATCCTCCTTCACAGCAAGTGAGTAATGCGGGCTATGATTGCACAGAACCCGTATAAGATGCTTATAACAGATGTAGTCACACTCACCGAAATAAGGAAAAATCCAAATATCCATCGGTGGTGCTGTCCTTGTACACAGCGGAGTACCTCTCAGCACTGACAAGGGGTGGATGCAGCTCCGATGCATCACGCTAAGTGGAAGGCGCCCAACCAAGAGGCTACGGGCTGATGCCATTTATGTGACGTTCTGGAAGAGCATAGGGACGAAGGTCAGATGAGCAGTTGTTGGAGTGGAGTAGGAGAGACTGACTCCAGGGGGATGCATCAGGACGTCAGGAGGATGATGGACTCTGCAAGGTGATTGTATAGGAGCCACACAGCTATGCATTTGTCAAAAACCAGTGGACTGTGTGCTAAAAAAAAAAAAAAAAAAAAAAAAAAAAGTATATTCAAACATTAAAAACTAGATTTAAAAAAAAAAGAAAACAGGTTTTAAGAGGTCCACGTGTAAGCAACAATAAACTGCCTATGAAAACCCAAAGAGGAGCTCCTGTGCATGCACATGGTCACAGAAGGGCTCGTGCAGGGGAAACACTCCAGAAGCCATACAAATGCAGTAAGTGGAGGGAAGGTCTCTGTGAGGGGGACACTTCAGAAGACTTACAGAGTAAGAGGAGGGAAGGGGAGAAGCGTATAAGCGGTCAGGTCAGCTGGAGAGAGCCTAGTTTGTGGGTGGACGGGTAGTGAGGAGCCAGCGTGCCGGGTGGGGAGTGGCCCCATGGACACAGCGGGCGGGGGTGGGGGGTGAGGCTGGGTTTAGGCCAAGACGTGAAGGGCCCTGGAGCCCGACATCTCCCTTCGCTTGACCTCTGAACCTACCAAATTCTCTTGCTCTTTCTCCGTCCAGACTTAGGTGGAAGCTCGAGATGTGCTTCCCTTACTGTGACCGCAGAGTCTGTCTCCTCGCAGCTGAATGCCATCTGCAGAAAGTTTTAGTGGCAGTTACGACATAACAACAGGAAAATGACCCTTTACGAATACGTTACCCACCACACATGTAGCTCAAGTCTCCTGCCGTCAGGGAAGCAGAACTTCGGGAACCCAACCAAGGGCCTCCTGGGTCCCCAGGCATCCCTCCCCCACGTTGTGACTTAGCCACAACCACAACCCTCCACCAAGGACCAATATGAGAACCATCCGTCCTCGCCAAATACCTCTTTTTTGGGGAAACGGGTTCAGTAGATTGTCTGCCATGCTGCTCCAAGACCATTTCAGAAGAATGTGGTGCCAAGAACTAGAATTTAGTCCCGAGAGTAAGTTCACTTGTGCAAATGGATCGGTTTGTGTCTGTGCTTTTGTTTCTTTCCCTCTATTGTGTAGTCTGCTGAAAGATGAAGCCTCTTGTCTGAAAGGGAAAAGTAAGTCCATGTTGTTATCCCTCTGAACGAGCGGCCTTAGCCAGAGAGCACAGGCGAGAAAGCTGAACGCCAACCCCAGCCTGCTCGGACCCAGAAGGGAGGTCCCAGCCCAGGTACCTGCGCCATAGCAGGGGGACTGTCAGGGCGGAGCAGCGAGTGAGCGCCAGCTCTCAGCCCTCCAGGGAGCTGCCCAGCAGGGACGTGTGGTTCAGCCAGTTCCAACGAGTAGAAAGGTAATGGTCCGGACCAAGCAACGGCCTATGGCCTCAGAAGGCCCCGGAGCTGGCCGGCTGCCACCAGCCATGCAGGGGGCTTGCCCATGGGTTCCAGGTGGCCCTCCAGTCCTTTCGATCCTAAGGGTCTCATGCAGAGATATGGCGACCAAACCAAGCTTCTGTGACACAAGCAAGTGTAGTCCCCTGCTATTGAGCCACTTTATCAAATATCCTGAGCATGAAAGGGAGAGGCCATGCAGTTGTCATGGGGCTGGGGGCGGGGGTTGTGGAGGGGAACGGGCTGCAAAGGGAAGCTGTCCCCAGCACCCCTCAAACACCTGCCCTCCCAGGGTATGCCGAGACAACCACACCGTCTGCTGGGAATCTGGACCTCCTACCCTCTTCACAGCTTCTCGTGTCTGCTCGTGCCCCCAGTGCCCCCCGTGTGCGTGATCACTCACTTTACAAGCCGCCGCAAGTGCCCACGTGGGGCATAGGAATGAAAGGCGGACAGACAAGAGAGACATAGAAAAGAAAGACGCAGGGAGGGCCGTCGTAGGCCTCTCCATAAGCACAGAACTGGTAACGTACCAGGGAGACACCAGCACGTTTCTGCAAGATGTCACTCGAGTTAAGGCGTCCGTGGGAGTACGGCGCCTCCCACCAGCCTGGTAAAAGCACCCCTCACGTGGGGCTTCCTCGCCTCCAGCCGCCCCGCAGCAAGGTTTCAATGCTGCACCCGGTGCAGTGCTGCGGGTGAGCCCATTCCCGGCCTATGTGTACACGCGACACCAGACCACACGGCCTCGAACGACAGGGAAAATGCTGCCAACCCTCATGAATACGTCTTGCAATTCAGCCCACGTCTTGCCACACGTGGGTCTTACTTCGGGAAGCCTCAATGTTAGTTCTTAAAAGGCCGTCCCCCCCCGCTGTGTCACCCTTGCACCCACCCCGCCAGGCACCCGGAGGACGATGAACCGCCGCCCCCTCGGGGCACCTTCCTGGCCATCAGCGTGCCGGGGTGGGCGCTCGGACGTGACGAGTCTCAGGGACAAGCAGGCGGCCGGTCCCCTTGCCTACGACAGGCAACGGGAGTGACGGGCGAAGTGCTGCTTGTGCGGAGCCCGGGTCCTGCCTGGTGCCACTCCAAATGCGCCGCGAGCACAGGAGCTTAATTTATCGTCGTTGGCAGCTTCAGTGACCGCCGCGCAATCCGTGGCCAAGGTCAGCCGCCCCTCACTCTGCACTCTCCCGGGCGTGCTCCGTGCACTGAGGCTTCGCTCCTTGGCGGGTCCCAAGGCAGCAAATTAGAATCCCCTTTCCTGTATAACAAGAAAAAAAATGAGCTTATTACACAGAAGGAAACAGAAATAAATGAGAATTCTCCGTCTTCCTCACAGAAGGGGGGGGGAAGGAGCGAGGCTGTGGCCCACGCGTGAGAACAAGGCCCGCGGATCTAGTTCTCTGGTCCGAATCCGGAAAGGGGGCGCGAAGCCTTGGCGCTGGCGGCTGGGGCGAGGGTGCCGGCCGGCTGCCCTCCAGGGCTCCTGCTCGCGGGCACGTAAATCTGGCAGCTTATTGACCCCGCTCGTTGGCGTCTGGCGAAGCTTGGCGGTGATCGCGATGGCAACGGCCAGCGTGGGCCTCGGGCGGGAGGGGCCACAGGCTGCGGCTCTGCCCGGAACACGATCCTGGGGCATCTCGTCAACCGGGAGAGCAGGTGGGTGCGGGCGAGCCTGGAGACCGGTGGGCCTCCCTTCATCCCCACGCCCGCCGCCCTTCCACGACCCGCCGCCCCAGACCCACGCCGCGTTTCCCCTTTATTTCCACAAATCCACCCGCGGAGACCAACCCAGTTACCCGTGACTGGCAGAACAGCCCCCTGGCGAGTCCCGTTTTCCCAGGGTTCGGCGTGCACGCGCCCGAGAACCCCGTCGTTCGGCAGTCCGGGCCGCCGTCTGCCCGGGCGGGTCCCCGACTCTCCCGAGCAGGGGCCCTTCTGCCCCAAGGAGCAACGTTCCAAGGGAAGGGTTTTGGGAAACGGCAGACGGGCGTCGAGCGGAGCGTCTCCTGCTTACAGGGGGTCGGTCGGGCACGTTGGCCACCGGCTGCGGACACGTGGACACACGGTGTGAAGGGGGACGTTCCAAAGAGCTCGGTGGGCTGGGCGGCCGGGGCCCTGCAGCCCTGCGGCCCACCACACCTCCCTCGTGGGCTCGGGGGCCCGCGGGCTGCGCCCGTCTCTGGAGGAGGTGATTTAATTGTCCAGGCTCCCGTCCAGAGCTCGACAGGATGACTGCTTTATGGCACCCTATAACGGATGCCACCCCACACTGCGATACATCACTGCGCCAGCCGCCCCGCGCCCCGCGCCCTAGTGGGCTTTTATACACGTTCAGTGCCTTCCCTCGCCGAGACGACCCCGGCAAGCCAGAGCTCAAATGAGGCAGTAACTCACCACCTTTCCTCGGTCTAATATTTCAAAAGCGGCGTGTGTTAACGGTTTTTAAACAAGGAGGCAGGAAGGTCACGCAGACCCTGCCCCCCACGGGGTCTGGGACGCGGCCTGGCCCCCTGGAAGGCACCTGCCCCGGAGGCCCCGGCTCCTCCTCGGCTCCTCCCGCCTCTGCTGCTCCCCTGAGGTCAGGTCCGTGCTCACTGGAAGGGCACACGTGCCTGCACACACTCCGTCCCCACCAGGGCTCTCAACCTCCGGGGCGTGGGTGCTCCAGGCATCAGCCTGGGACCTTCCTGATGCTGCGGGGACTCGCCTGTGCTGCAAGCAGGCCCGAGGCGGCTGGGGGAGCGGAGCCCTGGGGCTCCGGGCCCCAATTCCTCCCCCACCACCACTGGGGGGTGCAGGGTCCCCACACCCCAATTCTGCACCAGGGTGTGAACCCCCCTCACTGGCATCGCTCCCCTGCGGTTCTGAATGAGCAGACTGCCCTGTGGGCTCTTCCAGGGCAGGGCGATGCTTTAGTTGCTCTCTACGCCCAGGGCTTGGCACACACAGCAATCGGGCAGGAAGAGGAAACGAAGGGCATCCAACCTGGAAACGAAGAGGGGGAAGTGGTCTCCGTTCCCCAATGACGTGGTATTATACAGAGAAAACCCTGAGGACCCGACCCCACACCTGCTGGAACTGTAAGTTCAGGGACACTGGAATACGAAGTCAACAGACAAAATCAACTGGATTTCTTTCTCTACAACAGAAACAAACTACCTAACAAGGAAATTAGGAGGACAGTCTCATTTACAACAGCATCAAAAAGGATAAAAACACTTAGGAATAGGTTTGACCAAGGAGCTAAAAGCTCAGTGCACAGAAAACTAGAAGACGTTGATGGCAGAAATGGAAGAAGAAGACACAAATAAATAGACGTACTGTGTGTGAACCGGAAGACTTGGTAGCGTAAAAATGTGTATACTACCCGAAACAACCTACAGATTTGATGGACTCCCTCTAAAAAAAAAAAAAAAAAAAATCACACCTCCTCATTTAAAATCACTACCCACAAAAAGTGATCAAAGTGGAGCGATGCCGGTATTGAAAATACGCACCCCACACTCAAAAGGGAGCCTGCTTGAGATTCTCTCTCCCTCTGGCCCTCCCCTCCACGTGTTCATGTGCACGTGTGCTCACTTGAATAAATAATTAAAATCTTTTTTAAAAAATATTTTATTTATTTATTCATGAGAGACACAGAGAGAGAAAGGCAGAGACACAGGCAGAGGGAGAAGCAGGCTCCATGCAGGGAGCCTGACGTGAGACTCGATCCCGGGACTCTGGGGTCATGACCTGAGCCCAAGGCAGACGCCCAACTGCTGAGCCACCCAGGTGCCCCCCAAAAATAAATCTTTTTTTAAAAAAATACATAAAACATTGGGATAAAAATAAATCCAAATGCGTATGGTCGACTAATGTTTGGCAGAGTCTCCAAAGATACACAAAGGGTAACGGATGGTGTCTTCAATGAATGGTGGTGGGAGAACTGGATATTCCCGTGCAGAAGAACGAAACTGGACTTTTGCCTCACACCACTCACAGAAATTAACTCGAAATGAACCGAAAATTTAAATGTAAGACCCGAAATTGTAAAAATCCTAGAAGAAAACATAGGGAAGAAGATCTTTGATATCAGTTTTGGCGATGTTGTGTTTTTTTTTTTTTCTTTTTTAATATGACCCCACACAAAGGCAACACAAGCAAAAATAAACAAACGGTATGACATCGCACTTTATACAATTAAATCCTCTGTGCCACGCAGGAAACCATCCTCAAGATGAAAAGGCAGCGTCCGGGGCGGGACCGCGTACCTGAGAAAGGACCGCCCTTTGGAACACACGAGCCCCTCGCACAGCTGACAGCCACCAAGCACGCGGGCAACACGAGACATAGACGACTGGATTTAAAGCTCAGCCAAGAAGACACACGCCTGCCCCGCGGGCACGCGCAGGCTGCTCACCGTCACTCATGGTCAGGGAAACGCCATCGGGCACCCCCCACCTCAGGATGGCCGTTACCCGAAAGACAAAGGCTCCCGGCGTTGGCAAGGAACCTCACCCCGTGTGCCGTTGGTGGGGGTGCAAACGGGCATCGCCACTGCGGGAGAGGACACGGGGCTCCTCAAAAAGTGAAACGCAGGAACAGCCCTCGATCCAGCAGGCCCCCTCTGGGTGCGCATCGCCCCGGGGGAGCGCAGGTCGGGTCTTGACGGATCTGCCCTCCCAGGTGCCGAGCAGCGTGACTGGCGGCGCGGTGGCTCCATGGCCAAGACGCACGGCGCTCCACGGCACAATCGCGTCCAGGCCCCCAAAGCAAGAAGGCAATCCCACCATGTGACAATACAGAGTGACCTGGAGGACATCACGCTGATTGATATGAGCCAGACCCCGAAACTCAGATGGTGTAGGATCTCACTTATACGGGGGATCTAAAATACACCCACGGTGACAGGAGAGCGGTTGCTGCGGACGTGGGGTCACTGTGACAGGCCTCAGGACTCCTCTGGGAGCAGAGGCCTTTCAGGAGCCCTCACGGGTGACAGTCATCTAGATGGATGCGTTCCGTCCTCAAGGACGCTGAACGAGATGCCCTCCTGCGTCAGCAAAGAGCCTCAGCCTGGAGTTCCTCCTGCGGGTGTCTAGGAAGGCAGGTGCTCCCGTCGCCACAGGCTTGCCACCCATGGGTTTGCCACCCTCGGTGGACAGGGCAGCTGCTCAGGGTCTGCTCCCTGGAGCACCCTGGCCCCCAGGATGGACAGTGCGGCCGCTCAGGGGTCTGCTCCCTGGAGCACCCTGGCCACTGGCCACCGGGATGGATGGGGTGGACAGGGTGGCTGCTCGGGGTCTGCTCCCTCGAGCACCCTGGCCCCAGGCAGAGGCCGTCACACCATCCCCAGAGGCTCCACCTGCCCCCGGGGAACACAGAGACCATGTGCTCACTGCAGCCCCCGCGACCGGCCGGGACCCTTACGTAGGCCCGGTTTCTGCGGGCGACGGCAGCAGGTGCAGGGGCGCGGCAAGTCCCGGGGGCAGCGGCAGCAGGAAGCAGCGCGTGGCCCAGCAGCCTCCCTGTGTCCCACTTCACTGGGGCGGCTCCTCATCTGGCGGCTCTTCCTCGTCCTGTATTTCCTGTAATACCTCCCACGCGACACGGCCGTGGGGAGGACCCTCCTGGGCGCCCAGTGGCCACCGCCCAGGACACCTGGCCGTGAGGGACGATAGTCTGGTGCCCCCCGGGGGCTCAGCTGCAGCAAAGCACACTCTGCTGTTCACCAGGGTGGACACGCCCTGAACTCCGCGCCCCTGTGGCACGGACAAGCTCAGGGCCTCTGTCTGGGTCCCGGGCCCGGCAGGCGGCAGCAGGTCTAGGCCGTGTCACAGAGTCACAGAGGCCCGGTGAGCCCGCCAGCAGAGGACCGGGTGGGGGTGGCCCAGGATGCCCCTGCCCCCAGGCGCCCGCACAGGGAGACTCGCGCGTCACCCCGCAGAGTCAGCCCTGCACACCCTCGCTTCCCCACATCTTGCACGCGGGTTTCTCACGTGTCCACAGTGGGTGGGCAGCGAGCTCACGACGATGCCCAGTACTGCCCGCCCCGGCCCGGCCGGTGTCACTCCGTCATCCTGCCCCGACACGCTGGTCCCCCGGGAGGCAGGGCGCAGCCACAAGGACACCGCTCTGCTGGGCGCCCAGCCCCATGGGGACCGGCGCCCGGAGGACGTCCCCTGCCTGACCACAGCTTGGTGCCCGTCTGTCTGTGCTCAGAGGTGCCTGGAGCAGGACACCCGCTGAGCGGGCCTGAGGCTGCCGCCCAGGTCAGGCCGCAGAGCCGGAGCACCAGGCCTGTGGGAAGCAGGAGCGGAGTGAAGGCTCGACTGAGTGTGGCCCCGGCTGGGGGCCTCCTATGCCGTCCCCCTCCCCGTGTGTCCCCACAGAGGCCATGACCCGCAGGCTCCCGCTCATCCAGGGGCCCAACCCCGGCCCGTGCTCAGCCGTCCCATTCCAGGCACCGTGCGATGCTCAGGGGGTGGGCGACAGATGGGTCCCCGAGGCTGACGCCCGCCCCGTGCACAGGGTGCTCCCAGGCTGGGGAGGCGGGGACCGCTGCAAGGTCACCCAGAGGCATTCTGGAGTTGGCGACGGGGTGAGCCCAGGGGTGTGGCCGGCTTGTGCCTGGACCCGCGGGTGGGCTGCACCAGGGACGCCCCCCCATGCGCTCGCGGCCCCGCAGCTGTCCTGCTCGGTGTGACAAAGCGTGAAACACATGAGCGCTTCCCACGGCCGGGGTGTCTCCCGGACAGAAACACGTGCATGCGCACCGCCGCTTCCACGCAAACCTGACCTGCGGCTCCTCTGCGGTGACCAGGACAAGGTGGCCACCCGCACACCCTGCGGCGGTCAGGCCCAGGGGGGCCCGAGAGGCGGCGGCCCTGGCTGCGCTAACTGGGCGACCGGGCCGGGCTAAGGTGCAGGGCCGCACACAGCTGGCAGAGCTCCGGGTCGCTGGCTCCTCCCCCGTTGCACACAAAGGCCCAAGCGGGACGGGCTGGGTGGTGGTGCCTGGGGCAGCAGTGGACACACAGAGTGGACTGGGGCGGGCACCCTGGGTGGGCCGAGCACACTCACAACAGCCCGGAGGCGCCCTGGGTCCGGGGACCACGGAGCCACCGCGTGTCATAGCCCCGGCCGTCGTGAGTGTGATCGGCCCACCCAGGGTGCCTGCCCCACAGCTGGGCCTGCGGCTCCACGGCTCACGCGGCAGCCTCCTGGGTCAACTCCCCAGAGCCCGAGGTACTAACAGCGCACACGTGCCGCTGCCCACATGTCCTGTGCACTAGCAACACACTCGGCCCACGGGACGGCGGGGCCTGAGTCCAGGGAGCACAGGAGCCGCGCTGCCCCGATCTGCACATTTCCTCCCAGAGCGTTCCAGGTGCTACGGGCAGCTCGTGGGTGCTTCTTGTCCCCCCCCCCGGAAGCTGCATCTGTCCCTCGGCCCTCCCTCCCGCCGACCGGGGCACACTCAGAACACAGCGACCCAGGGAAAGCTTGTGGGCTTCGTCTGAGATGCCCATGCACCAAGTGCCTGAGCCAGGCGAAGCACGCTCCCCTCCCCGCAGGGCCCACCTCCCCTCCCCCCTCCCTCTGACCCACGTGTCCTCCCCTCCCCCTGGGGCCCACCTCCCTTCCCCCTCCCCTCCCCCCGGGGGCTCACCTGTCCTCCCCTCCCCCCTCCTCCCTCTGGCCCACCTGTCCTCCTCCCCCCACTTCCCCTGGGCCCACAGAGGAGGCCCAGGCTAGAGTCCATGTGCTGGGTTCAGGGTCACCTGGCAGTGGGGGTCACACCTCGACGTGGGATTTCCCGAGTGGGAGCGTGCTGCTGGGTGACCGGACGCGTGGATGCAGCTCCCAGGGACAAGAGTCCAATGCCATCGGCATAACATGAGCAGGACCCAGTAGGGAGCAGCACGCGGGACTGGGTGCCCAGGCTGACGGGCCACCTGGTCACTGCCGAGGTCCGCGCATAGTCGGGTCAGCCCAGGATGCAGGGTGCAGGGGCCCGTCTGCCCGTCAGCGCCCCTCTGGGCGGGGACACGGAACATGCACAGAGACCAGGCGACAAGGTGCGTGGGGCAGAGTCTTGAAAGAACGAGCCAGGACTCCGTGTAGCACAGCCTTGCTTGTTTTATTTTCAATCTCAAGAGAAAAATGAGTTAATGTTATATAAACAAAGATTTTTTTCTTTCTAATGAAACTCCCAACACCCTTAAACAGATTAGAGAAAGCCGAAGCCAGGAAGACGTGGACGCCGGGAAGGGCGGCTCACGCCCGGCACAGGTGAGGACGGTGCCCGCCTCCGGGAGGGGTGACGTTGCACAGGGTGGGCTGTGCAGTCGGCAGGAGCGCCCTGGTGTTAACGCCCACCCGCCCGCCTGAGAGGCAGGCGACCTGGTTCTCCCCACAGGGACCCGCTGGAAAGCGACCTCCAAAGAGCTGCACGTGTTCAGGGACCTGCCAGGAGGTGCATCAGGACGGGCCTAGAGCAGTATGTGATACTTGAGCGCCCGGGGCACCCTGTTGATGACGAGCCTCCCGTCGTAACTCAGGGAGGCAAACAGCCAGGGGTCGGCGGAGGACCAGTCCACGGCATACACGCTGTCCTCGTGCTCCTCGTAGGTGGCGATGACGCTGTCCTGCGGCGGCTCCTGACTCCTGCAAGGCACCAGAGACACGCGTGAGCGAGGCGGGGGCGGCCTGCAGGGGCCGGGGCCTCACTCCCCGCACCGGGCGGGCGATGGGAGGAACCAGGGCAGGCGCGCTGGGCCGCCAGGCTGCTCCGGCACCTGCACACAGACGCTCACAGGGCCGCGGGGCACGGGCCTCCACCGCGGCGTAGGGGTGAAGAGCAGGCGTCGGGAACCTCCCGGGGACGCCGAGGTTCGGGGGGCAGGGGGTGGTGACCACAAACACCCACGAGGGCTGAATAAAGAGTGACGAGAAGCAGAAAGGGCCCTGGGGACGGCCAGCGTGACCCCAGGACAGCGGGTCCCGCCGGCGGGGCAGGAAGGGGCTCCTGGGCCTGGCCTCAGGCTTCGTAGCGTGCTCGGCCGGGACTCCCGTGTCACCTCCCTTTAAACTGGAGTGACCGCGCTCCTTCCCCAGGAACCCTGACCCGATGGTGCATCACATGTGACACCGCGCATGATGGGAGGAGCGCAGACCTGGCCCCTGGGCACTGACGGGCCATCACAGGCTGTCCCCCGAGCGGCCACACCAAGACCCACCCCGAGGGCAGGAGCCATTTCTCCCCGTGGCACTTTGTTCCCGTCTCACAGAAAGCATCTACTCGGTCCCCACTCTGTGCTCCCGGACCCTGCGCAGGCCCCTCCGTGTCCAGCTCTGCGTGCCATCGACCTCCTCCCGCGACGTGGACCCGCCGTGCCCACTGGGGCTGCGTTACAGACACCACGTGAGGATCCTCTTGAGGATTCGTTCTCCGGAGTTTGGCAGGTCACGCGGACAGACCATGGGAGCAGGACCATGGGGACACGGGGGTGTCACCGCACCTGCCAGCCTCCCCACCTCAGGCGCGTCCCTGAGGCCACCTGTGTGGAGGGCAGCACCCCTGGGCCACACGGCGCCAGCTGCCCCCCGGCGAGGAGCCAGAGCCCATGACCCCGACGGCACGGCGGTCGGCAGGTGTTTGCACCAAGACGGCCGCAACCGTGTTCCCAGACTGCAGATCCACGTGCTTGAACGGAAACCAAACGAGGACAGAGATGTCTTCTCAAAAGTGAAGCGGGGCTCAGCTGAGGTGGGGGAAGAACCTCAGAACGGATGGGGGAGGCCTGCTGCCTGTCGGCTTCAACCGTTCCCCCACCCGGGGCTGACCCCGCTGCACGCAGCTCCCCCTCACCAGCAGGCGTCTACTCAGAACACAACAGTCCCCTTCCATGTCGCTGACAGACGACACGGCTGCCCCCCCTCGCCCCGGCGCCCAGGAGCCACAGCCACACTCCGTCGCGCCTGGCCTGGGGCACCCCGGCTCTGCACCAACCAGGAGCGGGCCCCCAGGAATCCAGCGGTCTCGGGGGCGCACACCGGCTGAAGAGCTAGCCCCCGAGCAGACGCAGCTGCGATGGGAGACCGCGCGTCCAAGAGGCGCGACTGCTGGGACACGCACCGAGGTCTCCCACGTTCCCTGAGGAACCTCAGGCTGCAATGGGCTGGGGCCGAAGGTGCTCACCTGGAGTCCGTGCCCCGCCACGGGGAGGGCCGCCGGCCAACGACGGAAGCACACGTCTCAGACCCAAGCCCACGGAGAGGGTGTCGACGATGACCTGTCGCTCCAGGGACTACCAAGCCCTCACTGCCACCGAAGGGCACATCTAACCACGAGTGACCGCCCCTCCCCTCTCCCGTACGGCGTCCGACGAGAGTGGACAGACACTGAGTGGGTCGACGCAACACAGCGTGAGCTCCCCTAATGCAACCCCCATGCCCCCGCCGCGGTGCCGACGTCCCCAGAACCAGGGCCCCCTGACCCCCATCCGGACCGCTTCTGGCGAGAGCCACCTGGACCGCGAGGTAGGAGGAGGAGCCCCCTCCGCCAGGAGCACGCGCCCTTACTTCTCCTCCGGACGGCGCTCCTCCTGGTCACTCAGGTCATCGTCGTCCACCAGGTGGCCGAAGGGCTCGGAGGAGATGGACACCATGTTGGTCAGGATGACTCTGCTGTCGCTGCTGCCCGTGAGCACAAGCTGGTCGTGCGAGTGGTTGTAGCGGACGTTCCACACCCTGGGAGGCAAGGAGGCAGTTCCAGCGGCAGGCGGGCCTTCCTGGACGGGGCACCCTCGGGCTGGCCGGGCCTGCCCTGACACGAGGACGTTCCCAGCAGAGGGCCAGGCCCACTGCGTGCTCCTCTCCAGCCTTCCTTTAAGGCCCGGCACCCAGACACGAGAGCAAGCGGACGTGCAAACCTCACAGGGGGAGGAGGGCCTGCTGCTCAAAACGCCCCCTGGGCTTTCCGAAGTCCTAACGGCAACAACTGCCCCAGAAGCAAAGGACACATTAGAGAGGACCCAGCGCATGGAGCCAAACCCCAGGGCGACTTCCAGCACCAGCTGCCGCGGGGCCGGGGTGCGCTCTGGGTTTGGGCCACCGCACACACTCCCAGGGAGCGCAGCGAGCTGAGCGGAGGCCCGGGGGTGGGGGCGGGGGTGGGGGTGCAGGCGCCTCTCCTCGGGCTGCGGCAATCGCAGAAACCTACCGACTTGGGCAGAACCGTACCCTGGCAGGCCGGGTTTTTAAATGTCCCGATCCCAGAAACAACATGGTTTCTGGTAAGTAATTCAAAGAAATCAGGGACACAGACCCGAAGAAGTCACCTGTCCTGTGAGGTGCCCACCCTGGCCTGAGCAAGCGCTCCTGACGGTACTTCAGTTCCTACTCCTCTAGGACTTTCTTACACACACACGTGTTCACATGCACATAAGAACAGGGACACACGCCCACGCACAAACCAGCATGCTCACGCCCTCACAAGCACACGTGCACACAAGCCTGCACTTACACACACACACACGTCTCACTGGAAAGAAAGCTAGCCTGTACGGGCACGCAGGTCTGGAGCAGACCCCTCACTAACTCAGCACCAAGTACCTGGCACATGGTAAACACGAAATAGTGAGCAAGGACGGCTCTCGGGCACCGTCCGCCCCCGCAGAGCTGTCCCCATCTCCTCCTCACGGCGTGGGTATCACAGCCTGACTTAACCCGTCCGCTACCAACGCGCATCAGGGCGCTCTCCAGCTCCCCAGCCTGGCAAACAATGCCTCCTGAACATCTGTGCACGCTGCGTGTGCATATTAGAACTGGTACTATTTCAAGAGAACACAGGATGCAATGTTTTTTCTTCTTTTCCTATGTTTATAAATCATAAACATTCGGATTTGGGATTAGTGTTTCTTTAGGAAAAATAAAACTGGGTTGATTGAATGATTCACAGCAGCACAAACTAAGCTGGTCTGTGCCTTTCCAAATGGGAAAGGAATTAGCAAAATAAATTCTAAGACCCCCCTACCCTGGACCAGCATGCAAAGAAGTCCGTACCAGTGGGAGTGCTCCTCCAGGGTCTTGACGGGCTCGGTGACATTTCGGGTGTCCCAGAACTTGACCTTGCAGTCGTCCCCGCAGCTGGCTAGGTAGTACTGCTTGTTGGGGTTGAAGTCCAGGTCCCGCACCAGCTGCCCGTGGGCGTTCTCTATGCAGTATATCTGGCTGCGGGAGAGAGCGAGAGGCACGCACAGGACGTGCAGCGGTCAGGACAACTCCACCCACGGACTGGCCCAACTCCCGTTCCCCAGGGCACGCCGGCCTCGGGGGACTGCGAGTTGGGCCACGGCCGTGCAGGCTGAGGCTCCTGGGTTTGATGGTGGGTGCCGGGGGGCCTGCTACCTTCCACCCCCGTGCCTCTCCCAGGGCCCAGGCTTCTCCAGGAGCACACCTGTGATCCCTGCAAGCTGCAGAGGCAATGCTGCTTCATGGCTGTCACAGACGTGACTTGGCACTTCGAGAAGAGAGCAAGTCGGCGGGACTGTGACAGCCATGAGGGCTGGGGACAGACTCGAGAGAGCTGACCGAGTTCTAGAACACGGAGAGAGGGAAGCAGAAGGTCGGTGGCAGGCCAGGAGTACAGTGCTGCTGGTGTCGGGAGACGTGGACAGAGGGAAGGAAGAAAACACTGGAAAAGCAATCAGAACCAACGACGGAGACGGCGTGTGTCATGGCTGGGCTGCCTTCACCCGTTCACGGCACCTCGCGGTGCCAACACTGGAGGCGCCTCCACCATGGCCCAGCGCAACACAGGAGACGCAGGGCGGTGTTAAAACCAGTCACATGGCTGCTTTGGTGTGTGTGTGCGCCCATACGCACACAAGCACTCTGTACACATCTTCCATACACATGTGCAAACACAAGGCACAGATACACACAAATGTGTGCATCCACTCCTGTGCACACACACGCACAGATGCACACACATCTGCACACCTTACATACACGTATGTGCACACAAAGCATACATACACACAGACGTTTGCATCCACACTTGTGCACGCACTTGTGCACAGGCACATATGCACAAGCATACACACCTACACACATCTTACGTATGTGTAATACCCCCATACACACGTGCAAAGACAAGGCACAGATACACACAAACGTGTGCATCCACTCCTGTGCACACACACAGATGCACAAGCACACACATCTGCACACACCAGTACACACACATGCACACAGACATGTGTGCATCCACACCTGTGCACGTACTCATGTGCACACACAAGCACAGATGCACCAAAAGCACACATGCACACACACATGTGCGGATGGACCCAACGGAACCTTGACCTCCACAGCTCCAAGCTCAAAAGATGTACAATGAGAACATTCCGTCAACTAGATCCTTCTGTTGTCAGAGAGACAAAACCAGAGGGGCCAGGCACCCCCGTGAGGCTGGACACTGGCTGGACCTGAACATCCCCGCCCCCGGTCGGGAGGGGGCAAGGCCATGGCTGCCTGCACTGCTCCCCCTGGTGTGGGCCCCCGGCCTGGTCTCCCCGGCTTCCGTGCGGTGGTGAGCCAGTGGGTGGCCCTGCTCCTTGTTATCAGCGTGCACACGTGAGAGTCGTGCTGTGTGCAGCTGCTCTGCCCTCGAGGTGGGTAAACTCCCTTCCACCTTCTCCCATGCTGGACTCCTTTGACCCCAAACCACTGCAAATCTTGAAACGGTTTTTATATCCTGCACCTTACCAATACCCTAAAACTTCTTCCTAAAATAAGATACCCCAAACCTGAAGACCTGCCATGTGAAACGGGCAGATGTATAAAACTACAACCCCGCAGGCCCAGGGACACCGGGCGGACAGTCCCACGAGCACGGAGCACCGCCCAAGGGTTTTCTGTGTGCCCTGGTGGCAGTGATTTTAACACGAAAGCACATGTTCCAGAAGCAACATTAAAAGCACCCTGGTTAAGTAAAACCCAAAGTCATCCTCAAAAGGAGAAATAACTGTCAGCAAGGGGTCATCCCGGACAGACCCAGGGGAGCGGAGGTGCCACCGCCCAGAGCCACCTGTCATCTTTGTGTGCCATCTGCAGTGTCCTGTCTTTAGATATTGAAATTCCTCCCATCCTTTAGAGAACAATGCAGAGGGAAAGATGGCCTCGGGACCACAGAAGCGGGTCTGCACTGGCACGTTCCTCGGGCTCGTCGCCCTCGGCTCTCAGCTCTGGGCTTCTGGCCGTGAAACCCCCCACACACACCCCTCAAGCAGACACACACACCCTGAGGAAGGAGGGACTGATTATTTATTAGCTGCTGAGTTTCCAGAGGGGCCGCAGACCTAAATTTAAAGTCGCCCCCCCCCCCGCCCTGAAGGCAGTACACGTTACTTCGTGACGTCCGTCTCTGCAGCTCGGTGATAAATTACAGCGTGCTGAGGGGTAAACTGTATCTTAAGAACGATTGCACGGCTCCCGTTGCCATGGCAACAGATGTGCACACCATCACTCCTTTGCCTATCAAACCACACCTGGAACAGAAAAATCGCTCTTATTTGTTCCATTAGAACTGCTGGCTGCTGCGCATAATGACTTACATGACAAACTACGCTTACCCGAGAGGTGTGTATCTTAAAGGCACAGAATCGGTCACAGGCCAGTCCTCTAACTTAACCTGGGGGCTGTGCCTGGCCACCTGCGCTCGCCGATCACAGGGAGCGAGAGCCCGGCCGTCCCCCTCACTGCAAAGTGCCACCACTGAAGGGACAACCACACGGAACAGTAAACCACCAGCTCACCAACGCCGTCCACCCCGGGGGTCTGCTGGCTCCGGCCGGGCCAGAGAAACGGAACGAGATGTGTGCCTTCCTGCCCAAAACCAGACCAACTGGGACACGCCAGGTGCCCCCAGATGCATCTGCCTCGGAACCGCCCCCTCAGGGATGGAGAGGGGCCGAGACGGGAGGCAGCGCCTGGGCCCGCCTGCAGCCCACGCCCATCACTGACCTCATGCTCCGCGTGTCCCACCCTCGGATGGTCGTGTCGTTCGCCGTGGCCACCTGGGTGCCAGTGTGGTGAGGGCTCCACCGTCCCGAGGTGAACTTCAGCTGTCCCTTCCCTTCCAGGGACGCCGAACTGGCCAGCTGGGAATTGGATGGTGTTTTGAGGGAAGAAGGAAAAAACAGTAATGTTTAAGAGGACATCCTATACTCACAGGATATTATTGAAAATAATTACTGAAAATAATTAAGCAGCTCCGTCTTTGTTTCCTTCCCTTAAAAGGCAAAAATGTTAGAACCTTATTTGGAAAAAAACCCCTTAAAACTGAGTACAGCAAAAATAGAAAGCGTATTAATAGTGCCTGCATTGAACGTGGCCTGCCAGGGTGTGCGCCCAGATCAGCTGACGCTCCGACCTGAAGGCAGCGCCACCCAACCACTCAGACACCTGGCTTCACCCAAAGGCACACAGGGCCGGCGGGGTGCCCTGCTCAGATGCTGCCCTCAGGACGCTGGCCTCCGGCTCCTTCCCCTGGGGGTCTGACAAGACCTCGTGAGACCCACTGGGGCTGTCTTGGGGCAGCACCACCGTGTCCCAAGAGATGAGGGCTCCTGACGGCGAGTGGGGGGGAAGGGCCTCCTGCCCCTCGTGTCCTGCCCACGCGCCCACTGGCCCACGTGGCACTTTACGCACAAAGACGCATCACGGTGGCCACATCACTATTCCAATTTTGAGGCCGACTGCGCACTCAGGGACTTCTGAGGGCAGGGGGACGGTACAGGCCTTTGTCCGCAGCAATGCCACGCATCCCCGCGGCGTCACCTCACTCAGGCTACCTTGAACACCAGCCTCATCCTTTGGGGCACTGGCAGGGCCGAGGGAGTCGGTGGGGACAGTGAGCATTCCCTGGGACCAGCCCGGGTCCTGCTGCCCATCTCAACGCTTTATCAGGGCCCCTGGAGCACAGGTCAGGGCAAGACCCCAGGCTGGAAGAGGGCAGGCGTGGGGCGGCCCCCTAGACTCTGCGGGCAGTTCAAGAGGATTTGAGCTGAGCCTCAGGGAGAGAGCACCTGTTTCCTGTCTGGCGAGACCGGCCCAGGTAAGAAATGTGACAGAGCAGAGGAGGATCTGTGAGACCGACTCCTCCAGATCCCCTCATTCTAGGAAGCAGCGTGGCAACAGCCACCCACCCGGGACACGCTCCCCTGCCCCACGCAGGAGGCGCTGCCCCTCTCTGCAAGGTTTCCTGGCTCAACGTGTCCCAGAAAATCTTTCTCCAAAAAAACAGCATTTTCCTGCCTTACTGATGAGGCATATCATGCAGACGATGAATCTCAGGGACCCTCATGCCCTCACTAAGCTCCTCCTGGCTGCACGGGGGCCGAGAGGCCCAGGGTTCAGCAGCAGGAAAGAGGTGAGGTGCGTGAGGACGACACGCCGCCGGCAGCCGATGCTGGCATGCCCTGGGGGCCTCCGAGCAGAGGGAGCCAAGCGTGCCTTCCTGGGAATCGGAGGGGCCCTCCCAGGTGCCCGCAGCCACCTGCTCCGGGGCCGCCCTCGCCCCCCACCTGACGAGTCCCAGGAAGTCAGGTGTGCCTCCTCGGAAAAGCGGGGACCTTTGGTTTATACTTCACCCCAGTGAGGGACCCTGTTCTGCCCTCACATGAGCAAGTTCCACTTACTAATCCTGTCTCCACAGGAAGTTAAAGCGTCATTTCCGTCCCACGCAAGAAATGGGTACTGCGTCCCTGCTCAGGGGGATGCGCGCTAGCGAGGGCGACAGTGCAAAGCAGAGGAGCGACTGGCCCCGCACTCTGGGGACCGGGGGCCTGGCGGGGATCAGGTCACACCACTAGAGGGCACGGTGGCACCCAGGGACCAGCTGACCCCACGGAGGCCTGGGGTGTGCCTGGGATGGGAAGGGTCAGAAACGGAAGGGACAGCGGCTGGGGACAGAGGCAGAGGCCAGGAGTGCAAACCTCTCGTCCCAGGGCCTCCCCAGGCCAACCGTAGCAGGGCCAAGGGAAAGCTGCTGGTGCCCAGGAGTGCCAGGCTGAGCAGGTGCCATGAGTTCCTGGCAGGCCACAGAGAGCCACCATGGGCATCAGCGTGGGGCAGGCCCAGAGGACAAGACCTGAGGCCAGCCCCTCAGTGGCGACAAGAGGGGCAGAGGGGCCGCGGGAACAGGAAGGAGGCCTCTGGTGAGCCGGGACCTCAGGGCGTCTGGGGGAGAGGTCAGACGTGCACTGAGGACTCCGACACCAGGGCCCCCACACCTCACTCCTGCACCCGTCCACACCCACTCGGAGCTTCTTGGGCACCCTCTGGACCGGCGTCCTCACGGTCCCCAGGCAGGGACAGGGCACCCAGAGCTCCAGGGCATGACATGCCACAAGCAGACACCCACACAAGGCCACGCTGACCCTGAGACTCATGGCAGAATTCTTGGGGAGGGACGTGGCCTGGCTCAGCCTGTCCCGTGTCACCATGACCAGTCGGGCAGGTGGGGTGACAAGAACACAGGGACTGTGTGGTCCCCGCACGCCAGGGTCAGGACAGCGCACCACCCTGATGAAGGACGTGGCTCTGCCCTCTCTTGCTCTCCGGCCATCTCAGCGGCCCAGGCTCCAGGATCCGAGCAGAGCACAAGGCACGTGGGTCTGTGGCAGGTGGTCCCGCGCGGAGCCCACGGGGACCCCACAGGGCGCGCAGGCCACTGTGCCAGAGCTGCCACCAGCAAGCCACAGGGGAGGACAGAGAACTGCCGGCAAGAGATTCACGATGGGGACCCGCGCCTGAGCCACACGACGGTGTGCAAGAACAAGCGGGCAGGAGGCGAAGACGAACGGCCCCAAGAGCAGCGACGAGCACACGTTCCTGAGGAGCCCTGTGACCTCAGACGCTGAAAAGGGCTCTAAAACCATGTTAGAGACACGCGGTGAGCTCACACTTGGCTTTCACCGGCCGAACTCGTTTTCACCTCCACACACACAGCATAGCTAAGAAATATTTTCATGGTTCCCTGTAGGGAAAAAAATTAAGTCACACAAGAGTTCTACGGGTGCAATTTCACTTTTCTGAAGATGGCATCAGGTCAGGTCAGTGGGAACGTGACACGGTTGGACGCCTAATCTAACTAGTCAGCGCTCGGTGTTCTCGGTCATCCGTTAAACCAGCTGACTCATCATCAAACTCCTCAGAAAGGTGGAGACATAGGCTGTGCCTTCATAAGTTTATTTTTTTTTTAATTTTTATTTATTTATGATAGTCACAGAGAGAGAGAGAGAGAGGCAGAGACACAGGCAGAGGGAGAAGCAGGCTCCATGCACCGGGAGCCCGATGTGGGATTCGATCCCGGGTCTCCAGGATCGCGCCCTGGGCCAAAGGCAGGCGCCAAACCGCTGCGCCACCCAGGGATCCCGGCTGTGCCTTCAGAAGACACGTCACGCGTGTTCGGCGGAGCAACTCTCCTGCGAGGCTGGCGAGGGGAAGCGCCACGACGTCACCCTGAACGGGGAACACCTGTGCTCTCAGCATTTATGTCACCCCCAACTCCCCCAGGACTCCCCTGGAGAAGGGAGATCAGCAAACTGACCGGCGCTTCTGCCTCCAGAGCCCACCCCACAGAAAGTCTCCCAGACGCCAGCTCGTGGACTATTCCAGGTTTCGGGAGCAAGTTGGTAACTCATCGATCCACCGACCAACCAGCAGCCGGCTGCGCAGGCATCCGCAAGCACATGGAGGGCCCGGGCCACACTGAGTACGGCAGAGGGAGAGGCCGGCGGAGGGTGGGTGAGCCTGCCCCCATCACACCCACCTGCTGCACAGGTGCGCACGCTCCACGGGAGGTACCACCACTGGTCATCAGCTACTGTGCAGCCCTGACCTGCCGGAGTCACTGCAGACATGCGACATACGTGCCGACAGCTGAGCTCCCAAGTACAGAGATTCACTAACTGCAAACAAACAGCAGCCAGCCTGCGGCCAGGCCACAGGGAGACGCAAGCAGGGAAGGCAGCCCAGAGAAAACACAGCGGTCCAGCTGCAGCAGCCAGAGGAGGGTGTGGTGAGGTTTGGGGACCCAGGACGGGCTCTGGGGCTGCACAGGCTGAGTCAGTGAAGGACGGCAGTGAAGCATTTCTACAGACACCAAGAGGGGTGTCACATAACAGGAAGGTGAGGCGGTGCAGGCCGGGGTGGTCAGAGCTGGGATGGCCTTGGGACGGTCCGTGGCAGGCGGGTGGGCAGCACCCAGGTCCTCACGGCCTGCGGGACCCCTTCCTGGGTATCGGCCTCAGAGCAGCAGAGCCCTCCGTGCTGAGGGGTGTCCTGAGGTGACACTGTCTGAGGTGCTCCCTGTCCCACTGGCTTTGATGAGGCCGGCCGCCATGATCAGGAGCCCATGTGCCGGGAGCCGAGAGGCCTCTGGCCTGCGGGCCAACCACGTCCTGCCACAACCTCGTCCTGAGCTTGGGGCAAGAAGACACCCCCGGTCGAGCCCTCAGATGAGCCCCGGCTGCTGACACCCGCACCACAGCCACAGGGGACATAGGAGGGGGCCTGGCTCCCAGCCCCTGGCGTCCTCACGGGGACTGCCCTGACGAGGGGGCCACGGGGGCAGCCACCTTTGTGGTCCTCTGTTAGAGAGGGATAAGGGACACAAGCGCCAACCAGAGGTCAGGGGAGACCGCAGGTGAATCCCAGCTGACTCCACAGCCGGGAAATCCAAGACCCGGAGAGGGTGGGCGGCTAGCCTGGGCCGCACAGCCGGTGGGGCAGGAGCAGGACCCGCCTCCTGCTTCGACTCCTGGGCTCACTGCAGCGCATGATCTGCCTGGGTGGTGGCAGCCCCGTGCCCACCCGGAGGGAGACCGCGCCACTGCCGTTGAAGGCCTGCTTCGGGCAGCCGGCAGGGTGTGCGCGCTCAGGTCAGGCAGCCGCGTGACACGGAGGGAGGGCTCAGCAAGAACTCCAGAGGGGGCACTGCACACCGTAACCTGGTTTTCAGCGTTGAAGAGAAATATCTGGTGCTTCCCAGCCCATGAGGAAGGACTAAAGCCACCCCACGAACTTATCTGAAGGGAGCGAACTAACAGCAAATATGAACTCTAACCAACAAAATGCTGCTCCTCCTGCGGTCACGAGCCGCGGACGTGGGCGTATGGCTTCCGAAGACCAAAGCGGCGCTCCCTGCACCCAAGACCCGGGCCGACAACAGTGCCAGCGGGCAGAGGGAACGCAGCAGAGAGGTGCGCGCTGCCCACCACCACCGACAGCGGAGCGGCGGCTGGGCAGTCAGGAGGGCGGCAATGGGGAGGAAGAGCAGGCACAGCTCTCAGGGCGCAAGAGACACGACGCAGTCACCCAGCAAGCGGCACGGCCTGCGGGGGCCACGCTCACACGACGGCCGTGGCCACTGCCCGAGCCCCTGTGCCCCGCCGGGCTCTGCACACCCACGAGCTCTGCCCTCCTGGGCCCCAGACATGGGGACGCCGCCGGCCTCTCTCAGGCTGGAAATCCCAGCACCAGCTTTGACCGTGACGACTGCCCAGAGCCAGAGCCCCTGCGCGGCTTCCCAGTGACCTGACCAGTGACCCAGTCCCTTTGAGCCTGGCTTCCCTCCTGCAATGCGCTCGTGAGGTGGAGCTCGTTAAGAACCTGCCCCGTGGGGCCAAGCACCTGCCCAGTACCGGGAGCCCTGGTCTGTGCTCGGGGTCCACAGAAGGCATGGGGCGTGTCGTCCGGGGCGCAGGGCAAGGCACGAGCATTGATGGTGCGGTGGTGGGAGTGGATTCAGCAGCACAGCACAGCCCATCGCTGCCCTCGGCTGCGGAACAGAAAGGAGAAGCGCCACCTGTCGGGGGTCAGGGCCAGCCGGGGCAGGACCCTGGCTGCCGGGGCGTGTGCGGACAGGCGCCCGGGCCACGGGGGTGGGCGTTCCCGGCTCCTGAGTGTGGCCCCAGGAAAGCCTAGCAGGTCCCCCGCCCCTCCGCAGACTCGGTTCCCCCAGAGGAAGCGTTCCAGGCTCCACAGAGCTGGCCTCCTGGAAGCCAGAGCCTTCCTGTCCTTACAAAACGCACACAGGGCATCAGGTGCCAGCCCTGGTGAGAGAATTTGAGGTCATTTTACATTTATTATTAGCTTATTTCCAACTGGACTCTATTTGTAGGAAGAACAGAATGAAAAGGGCTTTGCCCCCTTTGCTGCCCCAGAGCCTAAGCTCTTTGCAGAGGAAGACGTGTGTCCTGCGCCCGTAACTGTGGCCTGACTTCAGTGCCACACTCGAAACGGGAAAGGTCCTGAGGCAGATTTAAATTTTTTGACCAAGCTGGAGGAGAATATACCCAACACCTGGTCACGCCACTTAGACGCCGGTGATCTGCTGGAGAGAGATCTAATTATAGCTGATCTCTGGCGCGGGGGAAATTCTCTTATGAGAAAGAACAAAGGAGAAGAACTTGGAAGCGCTGCCACGATGACAGCACCTGTGTCCGTCCCGTGTCGGGTGTGACCCTCCCCTCTGGGGGAAGGTTTCATTAGGAAGCGCACAGGGGTCGCTGTCTGGTGCCTCAGGTTCTCCCCTCTGGACCTCGGGCCTTTGTACTGGGATCCTGTTGACCTGACCTTCATTCCTCTCTGTCCGCGGAGTCCCTCCCTCCACTGCTGGCTTCCTCCCTCCACCCACTCGTCTGCCCGTCCGTCCAACGGGCACTGAGATGCTGTCCTACTTTATGGACGTGGAATCCGGTCCTGACTTTCCAGATGAGGACACAGAGGTGTGGACACGCCACTTGTCCAAGGTCACCTGGGTGTGAGTGGCAGGAACGGGACCTGATGTCGAGGCTCAGAAGGCTGCCTGGACTCCCGCCACGGAGTCGTGGCCTTCAGCTTCCCCGCCCCCCCCCCCCCCCAGGCCCCGGGACTGCCGCGGCTGCCTTCACCACAGCCGCCGGCCTGTGCCTGTCCCAGCCTGTCGAGGCAAAGCCCGCAAGCTGAAATGAAATCACCTCTGTGCTGTGGGCCCCAACACTGGAAGATGTTCGAACCCTGGAAAGCCGAGGCCGTGTGTCCACGTTCAGAGCCCGGCCCCACCGAGGGGCACGTATCACATCTCCACGGCAGCTGCGTCCCCTTAAACTCACTGAGTTTGCCAAACGCACTGTTCACTCTCATGCACTGCTGCTAGAAAGAAGCTTTTGAGAGCTTGAGAAGTGCATGTCTGCCAGACACCAACGCCCAGCCTGTTCTGTGCGGGGTGACTTTTTCCAAGATCTAATGGAAGACGATTCCTGTTGTCTCTGATTTGTGTAAAGTCAAAAGCTATATGTAGCTTTTATGCTACATTGAGATACGCAATACTCTGTATTTTCTTGAAAATCACATTTTTTTTTTTAAATGACTACCCTGAGGCATCAACTCCAGTGGCTGCTGTCCGAAACCCAGGGCTCGAGGGGTTCTCTTTACTGTCAGCGAGGCAGCAGTGCTCAAATATTTGGAAGTTCTTTTTATGAGACTCACCAGAAAGCCAGCTTTCAGAGTTTTAACCTGTTTTCTGTGGACCAGTTTCACAAAGCTTGGTCAACCATCCTATTTACTAGGTTCAGCTCCAAATAAATGCTGACTGTTTGCAACACTCCCATGCACCCTCACAGACCAAATGTGACTGGCGGTGAAGACAGGCCGGGGCCGAGGCTCGGGCCAGCGACGTGCAGCACACACCTGCGGGGCCACAGCAGCCCTTCGCACGGCAGGGGAGCGCGGTCAGGGGTGCAGCCCTGAATCTATTCCTGCGACCGTGCCACCTCCAGGACGTCCCCTGGGCCTTCGGGCCTAACTTTTTCTCAGCTATCAAGCAAGGGCGTCGAGTTCTGTGACACCGAGATCTGGTCCTTATGTGGATTGCTTTACATCAGCGAGGGACCAAGGTCTGTCAGCGACCGGCTGAGCCCCGTCACAGCTGCAAAGGCACAGTGTGGATGCCTGGGGCTCCACGCATCCCCCTGCCCTGTCCTCAACGCTGGCATCTGCACATGCTGAGTGAGCACATGCACGTGGATGTGGCCCACACGCCCCAGACGGGGAAAGAGCGGCCACGTCAGCGAAGATCACGGACATCAGGTGAGGTCAGGGAGGACGAGCCCGGCCCGGCGGGCCCATCGAGTGCAGCAAACGTCCCCTCTGGTGGGGATGCGCAGGTGAGGCAGGGTCGTCTCTGCTCCCTTCTTTCGATTTTGCCGTGAACCAGTTAAACTGCTCTAAATAATAAAGTCTATTTAAAAAAAGATGAAAACCTTTCAGCAGGCGAGAGGCCTTGCTGAGCAGATGGGACAGGGAGGAAGGGGACACTCGCGTGGGGTGGAGCGACCACGTCATGTGACACTCACGCTAGCGCCACAACAGGCCCTCCAGCCCCGGGCAGGAGAACAGGTTCCCAGGGGCCGGCCAGACGCGGCCTCGCCATTGCTGGGCACTAGGCAGGCGTCCGGGTCCAGCCCTTCGTCCCAGGCCGCCAGACTAAGCACAGAGATACGCGAGTGAGTGAGCCTCCTTCTCCCATCGGGGCCACGTGTGGAGACAGCAGCCGGGCATGAGGCGTGGTCACCGTGTGGCAGGTGACAACCAGGCTCCCAGGAGGGAGGTGACACGGAGCCAGCCCTGCATCCGCCCAGCCTCCCCCCCCACCCCGGTCCCCAAGAACAAACGCATGTTTTCTATTTCAGGCACAGCGGACGTGCCCTGAGCTGCCACCGCTAGCTCCTCCCCCGTATGTGCAGCCCTTGCCATAGGTTTTAAACCTCAGATTGGAACATTTCTGAAAGAACGCCGTGTCCTTGAAGCCCATTCCGCTCCTTCTGAGAAGCGTTCCTGAACGCCGGTACCGCCGGGCAGGTGCCGCCCCGGGTTCATCCTTGAGAAGCCCCCACCCTGACGCGCGGCCAGGAGGAGGAGGACAGCCAACTCTCAAGGCACCCATCTTCCTTTTGCTCTGCTGCTCGCTGCACCTGGAAAGCTATTTATTTCCGCAGCTACTGAGAGCTGCTGGGCCCCAGAGATGGATGAGTACACTCCAAAACAGCGAGGCATCCCCTCTGCCTTCATCGGGGCCGGGACCCCACGCAACCTCCCCCTGCAGACCTCCCCTGGGCTCTGCTAATGATTATAAATGGCAAAGAACCTCCGATTTAATTGCAAAAGGTAATGATGCAGCGAGCATAAGATTAGATTCACCACAGAAGGCAATATCCTCCAACAATAAAAAAAAAAAAAAAAAAAAAAAATGGAGGAGCTGGGTGTGAAGATGGCCGGAATCGATAGGAAGGTTTCGGTATTAAATACCACGGCAGAGGGTCGCAAAGTGGTATTGACAGAAGTGCTGACGGCAGATAAAAACGAAGGAGAGAAAACTAAATTGGTCTCTGCAGAAAATAAGTTACAGATTAATCACCCTACCATAAAATCATTCTGAGATGGCCGAGGGTCTGGAGCGGCGCCCCCGTCTGATTACGGATGGGCTGCTGGACGTGGTGCAGCACCGTGGCTCGGCCCCTCCGCGGCCTCTCCCCGGGCAGGGCGCACCAGGTGCCCATGGACCCCCGCCATCAGCTCCCCCAGCATCTCCTGCACCCGCACTCCGGCAGGAAAGTACTGCTCCCTTCCTGTCTCTGGTCTCTGGGTACACGGAGCACCTGCGAGAGGCGGGGGGCGGGGGGTGCACAGGAGGGGTCAGGAGGGGCCTTGCTGCCAACTGAGACTCAGACTCCATGGCACACGCCCAGGACGGGCAGCGCCATCTCCCTAGACCCACAGCCCACCCGGAGCAGCAGCCCAGGCACCGGGTTACCTTCAAGTTTCCTGTTCTGCTCTAAAATCTGGGTGAGAGTGGCATTCTACTCCACGATACAGAAATATGTCTTTTTAAAAAAATAAAAACCATGATTTTCCCCTTAAATATTACTTAGGCACTACGAAAACAGACCAGCTCTTCATCCCACACTGAAGGCTAGGAGACCACCCTTCTGACCACACGGAGTTTTAGAACTTGAACACGGAAGTTCAAGTAATAAACTCTTTATTCTAAAGAGTCTGACTTTGATGCCATGTGCTGCTGATGATAAATCACTATTAGCGCCATCTCCACCGCCTACCCGAGAATTTATTTGCGTTGTAACATAAAGGAGCTAAAGACGTGTCATGGGAACAAAGCAATGTCAGACGGGCCCCACTATAGAATCTGTGCACAGACCCTGCTCTGGTCCCTCCTGCCACGCGTGGCCGCAGAACCGGGGACACCATAACCTCGTCATGTCAAGTCTCTAGATTGTTCTCTCTAAAGGTGTTACTTTGACATAAACAAATGCGATGAAACCATGAACACAATATAAAAAAATCACATTTTAAGAGAGAAAATTTTAGGGAATCAACATGTACCATATATACTAATCAGAATGTTTATTCTAACGGACAAAGTATTGGAGGTGATGAATACTTGAAGGCACAACTGATTCCAAAGAAAGTCAGCGTGAAACACTCAATGGTGTGAGGATGTGCGGCCCCGTGGGGAGCGGTGAGGGGCCTGCCACTCCCATCTGTGGAAACGGAGCCCCGAGGGTGACATGCAGGTCGCCGCGGCTCAGGCAGGGAGATGCTCTGTGCTGCCCAGCCCGCTCACAACCACATGCACGGGGTGTGACTGTGACCACGGTACGGTGTGCACTTGTGAGCGAGGGGAAGGTCAGCTGACGGGCCACGGGGGGGGGGGGGGGGGGAGTGTCACAGGCCATGGGGTCACAGGCCACAGCAGGGGGCTCACAGGCCACGGGGGTCAGAGGCCGAGGACCACCGTCATTTTCAACTCACACAGAAATTTGAAAGCAGCTGACCAGCACCGAGAAATTAGTATTTTATGACAGCTCCTACCTAAAAGGTTATTTTAACCAGACTGCAAATCTGTCCATTGAAGAGACAATACACTTGTTCGGCGTCTAAACGAGACAATATCCTTCGGGAGATCCCACTGCCTCTTGTGGACAAATATGGCCAAAAGGTGGGGTTTTGTCAGCCTTGGGTCCTGTGTCCTGTTCTGTGCGGGGCCCAGGGCCCGACCTCGGACAGCTCACTGAGGGGCCAATCATGCAGGCCCCCGATTGGTGCTTCTGTCCGTTCACTAACCACGTCATAATCTATGTCAAAATCCTAAGCATACACCAACCGCCTTCTGAACTCAGCCAAAAGGTTCAATCAAAAAAACACAAAAGCTGAAAACTGTATGCTGGTCACTCACCACGGCCTGGCTGGAGCTTTCCTGCAGGTCCCACAGCAGGATGTGGTTGTCCGCCAGAGAGATGACCCTCTTCCCGTCCCCCGTGGGCTCCCACGTGACACTGCAAGGAAGAGGAGGCCCCATTAGTACAGAGGCTGGAGGTGCCCTGTCTCCGCGGCTGTGTGCTGTTGCACGCACCCCTCACGAGCAGCTAGGCTCTCCGGAGCCCACGGGCAAGGCCCACACCCGCCACGGCAGCGGGTGTGTGCGGCGCGGCGTCCTCTCCCGATGAATGCCCGCGTCCTCCTGACTCAGCTGCGGCCACCTGGTTAGGTTAGGAGGTTGGGAGGTTAGGAGGCTGGGCCTTCGGGTGCTCGGGGTTACAGGGGGTGGTGAGGGCGGGCCCGTGACGGGACTGGCACACTCGTGTTCCCTCTCTCCCTCGCTGCTGCTGCGGCTGCCTCCTCTCCCGCCAGGTGAGCACACAGTGGGAAGGCAGCGTCTGCGAGCCGTGAAGGGGGTCCTCACCAGAGCATGGCCATGCTGAAGCCCCGATGTCAGACTTCCGGGCCCCAGAACCGTGACAAATAAGGTCTGTTGTTTCAGGCCCAGCCAGCGGTGCTCTGTGGTGGCCACAGGAGCCAACGTGTCTTCCCGGGGACCGAGGGACACAGAGCTGACCAACGGTGCCAATGGGACGGGATGCGGCCTGCTGGGGGGCCGGGTTTCATGGTGGCTCCACGTGGACGCTGCCATTTGGGGCAGAGTGCCTACAGCTTTCGTAGCCCGAGGACGCAGCCGACGGTCTGACGGCGGTGGGAGAGGGCCCGTGTCTGCCCTGCCTGTGGCATCAGGTCTCTTCCCCTGTGTCGGCCAATCTGAGCCCCGGTTCCCTGTCACTGTGCCAAAGCCACCCCACCCAACACAATGCATGTCTGAGTAACTAGTGGAAAACCACAAATACCTGCAGAAAAGCCACGGCGATCAGAGGATTTCAGCGTGGCCCCAGGTGTGCGTTTGTCTTCACTGACAAATTCCCCAAGGGCTACAAAGGGAAGACTCCTGCTCACATACGGTAAGGGAGGGGGTGGACTGCAGACCCCAGTAAACACCACACTGCTTCTCCTCCTAACAGAAACAACACCGACGGGGGGCGTCCTCGGGCGCCCCCGCCTCATGCCATCATCCCAGGACCGTCCGCGGAGCTAGGAATACTTTCAATCACAACATTAGTATCATTCAAAACCACAATTTCCTTCTCCTCTGTCGTTCAGGAAACGCTCGTGAAGTTCATGGCGCTGTGACCACAGGTGCAGCCGTCCTCTAGCAGACGGAGCTCAGCGTCTTTCCTGATAACAACAGTGAAAAATGCACAATATCCAGTACATAAAACTAAAACCCAAGAGCTGGAAGAGGCACCAAGAAATCCGGTTCTGGAATCTGCTGCTCCTACTTTGGTAAGATAATGGCTAATCCCAGCTGTGAAGATCCTCCCTTACAGCAAGACGACCAGACCTCTCCTGGTAGCACATTTCCACGGGTAAACCTGTGCGGAGTTCACAGGCTGACTGTGAAGACCAAGGGCCACTGCAAGCCGGGAAGGAAGGCTGAGACCAGGCCGCCCCGACAGCTCACACTCATTCCCCACAGTGGGGAGGCCACACGCCCGCCACCAGGGTGCCAGGGAGGGGGGGTCCTGCTGAGCAGCATCTGTCTGGCTTGCAGAAGGCCACCTTCCCCCCGTGTCCTCCACACAGCAGAAAGGGAGCCCGCGTGCGTCTCCCAAGGCCCTGATCCCACTGTGCGCGCTCCCCGCTCAGGCCCTAATCACCACCAGACCACCTCCCCGTACCGCCACGCTGGGGATCAGGGCTTCAGCAGACGAACTGGTGGGCAGAGTCCACAGCACGACGTATCAGGAGCAGCACGCGCGGCACGGCCTACGAGGAGCTCCTCACGGATCTCACTCATAACTGACACACGCCCCCGCCCCACCCCAGCACACCCGCAGACAGAAGCCAGGACGGGGAGAAGCTGCGCGGCCGTGGGGGGGCCCCAGGGGCAGGAACACCCAATCTGGTGTTTGCAAGGCTACAGGTTGAAAGGCGATGACACAGATATGGGGACTTTTTAACAGACACCCCAGAAAGCCAGAGATCCCGGGGAACCGACAAATCACAGGACAAGAATTAGCCAATCTGATGCCAAGACTGACTACCTAATTATGGCGGTTTCTCCGACCAGGCCGAGGGATTCTGGAGAGCAGACCCAGTCTGCTCGAGGTCGCTCATCCTCCCTGCAGGGGCCAGCGATGCCCAAGGCGCACGGCCCGTGACGGGTACTTGCTCATGGGGTCCCAGGAAGAGTGAAGAGCCAGGGAAGAGCGGAGGTGCCGCCTAAAAACGTGAGATCATTTCCAAGTACGTTCAGCTACTGGCCAGTGCTTGAGGTGGAAAACTCCACCAGCCCTAAGATGAGGAAGCCCTTTCAAGGCATCTGAACAACCAAGATCCCTCCACTAAAGCCCACATGCTTATTTTATGCTCTAAACTGCATCATCTCTTGAGCCCGTACTCAGACCTCCCCTTCCCCTCCATGTGCCCACCCTTCTAACCTGGTTGCTCACAATGTCCAAACTACAGAACAAATGCGTGGGCCCTCGAGCAGCAGGCCATCTGAGGAGGGAACACAGCTAACAGGGCACATGGTAGAAACTGGATCCCCACCGCGGAGGGGAGGGGGGAAGGAGAGGGGAGGGAGGAGGGCGGGGAGAATAAGGGAAGAGAGGGGAGAGGAGGGAGAAGGGGAGAGTAAGGGAAGAGGAAGGGAGGAGGAGGAAAGAAGGGAGAGGAGGGGAGGGAGGAGGGAGGGGGAGAATGAGGAGGGGAGATGGAAGAGAGAGGAGGGAGAGAGAGGAAGGGGAGGGAGGAGGGAGGAAGGAGAGAGGGAGGAGGGAGGGAGGAGGGATGGAAGGGAGAGGAAAGGGGAGGGAGGGGGAGCGAGGGGGAGGGAGGGGGAGGGAGGAGGGAGAAGGAGAGAAGGGGCTGGAGACACACAGGAATTTTCAGGAGGATCAATCCCAGAACTGCAGAGAAGGCTGTGTGGAAAGCCACAGGCTCCTTCTGGAACCCAAACCCAACAGCAACAGGATGTCATGAGGAAGCGCGAGCATCAGGGAAGGTCCCCCCGAAGATGTCCCCTCAGGCCTTGGCCTGGCTCTGCTCTGGGGCATGGGGGGGCCAGGGGTGGGAATGGGAGGTGTGAAGAGGGAGCAGGGCTGTCCTGTGGGAAACAGCGGCTCGCCCCCCTTCCCGCCACATCCACACGGGCCAGGCCTCCATCCGCCGCTGTGCGGGCCCAGGGAGCCTCGCTGGGGAGGACCCTGTACGCGTGTCGCTCATCTCACCAAAGGACACAATCAAGTGAATTCCAAGTAGCCCCACAAGTAACTTTTTACACCTAAAAAGGAAAAACACATGAGAATTCCAAAAGAAGCTTAAGAAGCCTTACGGCACCCATGAGGTAAGAGCAGTGTGCGTCAGGAAACGGCCAGCCCACGGGTCCCCACAGGTGGAGGGTTTGTCTTCAGGAACGCTGTCCTGCCACCTGTGCAGGCCGGTGGCCAGGCCGCACGCCGAGGCACAGACGAAGCCCCGGCCCAGGCCGGGGCGCGCACGACGTGCTCCTGCCCGAGCTCATGAAACCAGCTGCCAGGAGAGGCCCGCCGCGCTTCCAGAACAACAGCTGCAGGGGGTTCTCTGTGCCCAGAGGAGGAAGGGCCAGGCCCACAGCATTCTGGCTCCACGGCGCCGTGTCTCGGCCTCGGCGGAGCTCAACTCCCAAGGTCTGAAGTCGGCCACACTGCGATCCTCTGGATCCCGGACACCCAAGGCCGCGGGAGGCTTATTCCCCTGCAGCACCAGGACCAAAGCTGGAAGGAGCAAGTCACTTCAGTACAACAGACTGTCCGCACATGAGGATGAGAGAGGCGGGCCTCTGGAGGCAGAGGGGGCTCGGCTGAAACAGCACCCCTCCAGGAGCCGGTCAGATCCCAGCCCTCCACCCGCCCCCATCCTGGGGCAGCAGCGGCCCCGGTCACGCACGTCCACCTCCCGGCCAGACTACAAACTGTGCTGAGCCCAGGCTCACACGGCGCTACGTGCCAAGCAGCCAGCACACTCCGACCCTCGCAGGAGAGGCACTTAATAAGGAGGCGTTGCAAGAAAGACGGAATGAAGAATTAATTACACTTCCTCTCAGGCTGTGTCCAGTGCACCTTAAAATCATAAAAAATAAAATCGGAAAAAGATTCTATTTATCAAGTACACTCAGTGAAGATTGGTCCATCCTGGAGCCCACTGAGAGGGTTTGCTACTTAGTCTCAAAAGGACCTCATCAAGAAGAGGTCTTGCTTGTTCTCTGACCCTCTCCTGAGGCCTGCTGAGGACGCGTGAGCCGAAGGAGCAGGGAAGGTCCCCTCCACCCTGCCCTGCCCTGCCCTCCTCCTGCGCCCCCTCCAGGCCGTGAGCCACGGGGCATCGCTCCTGGCCGCTCAAACCGAGCCTGACGTGCCTAGGCTGCCCCCGCGGCCCCCTGCCTCCCCCGGGGCAGCTCTGCCTGCGAGGTCACACAGGCCTAAACTCCACACACCCGCTGCACCCCCGCTTCTCATTCCCAGGGGTTCCAAGCCCACCGTGAGCAAAATCTTGGGAGTAACTTTTTTACGACCATCCTTCTCAAATTCTATGTAAAAAAGCAATCAAGCTTGTTGAATTTTATTTTTGACATCTGACTTCTTGCTTTATACCAATCTGCCCCAGTTTGCCCTTGACGTCCTGATTTTCTGACAGCGCTGGCCTGGAAACGCGGTCTCCCAGGTTCCTGCTTGCCCGACCGACTCTGCACAGCCACCTGAGAACGCGGCCCACCTCCGGGCCTGTGCTTGCTTCCCGGCATCAAAATAGGGAGACGTGACGAGGTCTTGTTCTCACAGAAACAACACCCAGACAGTTTTAGTTCATACCAGTGACATTTTGAATGTGGGTCACCTGCCACGTTTACACGAATACTGTTGGATTTGGGTTTTGAGCTCCTGTCTGTCCAACTGCCTGTTTCTGACCATCCGGGGAACAGCCATCGAGAAGAGCTGCAGCACAGCGTGCACACGGCCCAGCAGGCCAGTCCGCCGTGCAAGACAGGGAGGGGTCAACACAACACGACATGCATGCGCGCCTCCCACCACGGCCATCGCGCCCACAAACGCTGCTCCAGAATGCCTCCTCCCACCACACACAGACCCCGACTGGGCAAGCGCGACACCTAACACAATGGCCAGCCCCCAAAGTCAGGCCCGACCCCAGCCTCAGATGCCCCAATCCGTACAGCTACGACACCCGAGCCTTGTGGCCCAGAAGAACCCCCACCTGCATCTGGAAGGTCGACTCGCCTGCTCCGGGGGTTGCCGGGAATCCTAGCCGACCAGGGTCCCTCAAACAGGGCTGCAATCCTCCAAGGGCAGGAAGTTCAGGACACGGTGAAGTGGCACACCCGCCCTAGTATGTTTTCAGGGTAAATGGCATCTTGTGAAAACTCGTATTATGATGCATTAAATGTGGGGGGGGGGGGTCATGATGTAAAATTACCTTTTTCTGGTTTTGAAATTTGGAGAATGCTGCTTCAGATCACTAACGCTGGTCTTTTTCAGTAATCTCAAGCATTTGGGGTAGAATTTCCTCTAAAGTGCACGGCCTTCTTACCTTTTCAGTAGTGCACCCAACACACAGCCTGTCTGGCACGGTGGCACGTCCCCGTTCCTCTGGGGACAGAGCTGGTGCCCCGTGGGAAATGGCCCTACGTCCTTGGTCTTTTATATGACAGCTGAGTGTGCAACACTGCTGGCAGCTGTCTACTGCCCTCCTGGCTGCGGCGTATGCCCTGCCAGCACCTGCCTCACGCTCCCTTTGAACTCAGCTTGAGCAGCACACACACTCACGACTAACAGGTTCAATAGTCAACAGCCCTGTGTGGATGCAGAAAGCACTCTCCTCTGAATAAAACACATGACGCCGTAGCCCCTGCCTTCCTGAACTCCTAATTTAAGCTGTACTATGTTATATTCTACTTTAAAGCCACAGATGCTCAAAAAAATTAATAAAGTCATAGACGCTCATTAAAAATGTTTAAGCTTTGCAGAAGTGAAAGTCTCTTTTACTGCCACCCAGTGAAAATAACTACGATCAATAACAGACATGTCACATCCAGGTCTTTGCTGTGCACAGGCTGACGTGGATGATATGACCACCAGTGGCACTTACAGAAATGCAAACATGCAGATATTACTCTGTAATGTGCTGCCTTACTTACAACATGTGCTGGGTAACTTTCCACGTCAAATAAATGTAATTCTAGCCAAAGGTCATACAAAATTCTATCATAGGGATACCTGCAATTTTTAGCCTCTTTGCGCTCTGACTGCCTCATCTGTCCAGCGGAGGTAACAGTAGTGCGCCAGCGTGAGAGGTTAAGCGGAGACCAACAGGACAATATTTAGGGCAGCCCCCCCAAAGCAGGTGTTCACTGAGCCTCGATATGCAGTCAGATCTGCACTTCTTACAGTGGGCGTGGTGCTACCCTCCGGAGGCTTCTGGGGACGTGTGGGGAGCACTTTCGGTTTTCACAGAGACTGGGAGGGCAGTAGGCTGGTAGGCGAGAACCAAGGGTGCCAGGCATCCCATAACACGTAACAGCATTCCACGGCAAAGACCGTCCCACCCCCAATGCCAACAGCCTTGCTTTGAAAAACCATCAAACCCTACTTGGAAAGTTGGCTGGAATATTAAAATCACCACCTTTACAAGCACCAGAAGAAGTCCGTCAAGATTTACGTTAAGAAAAATCTTCAGGGGATTCCTGGGTGGCTCAGCAGTTTGGCGCCTGCCTTTGGCCCAGGGCGCGATCCTGGAGTCCCAGGATCGAGTCCCGCGTTGGGCTCCCTGCATGGAGCCTGCCTCTCCCTCTGCCTGTGTCTCTGCCTCTCTCTGTCCCTGTGTGTATCATAAATCAATCAATCAATCAATCAAGGGAACCCTAGGTGGCGCAGCGGTTTGGCGCCTGCCTTTGGCCCAGGGTGCGATCCGGGAGACCCGGGATCGAATCCCACATCGGACTCCCGGTGCATGGAGCCTGATTCTCCCTCTGCCTGTGTCTCTGCCTCTCTCTCTCTGTGACTATCATAAATAAATAAAAATTAAAAAAAAAATCAGTCAATCAACCTTTAAGACAAATCTTCAGAAGACGTTAGAAACTCAAATCCGTACCTCTCCTGCAGGGCCACGGAGCTCGATCGTGCTTCGCTGTCCCACCCACTTCATACCTGGTGGCTGGGGTCCTGAGTTACCAGTGTTGCCTTCTGTGGCACCTGGGTTTTCCTCTGATGATCGTCCACAAGTCAGCCAGGCATTATGCCGTTTCCCCTGGAGGTCTGAGAACATTCTGAAGCTCCCAGAATTACTGCCATGTGCACCATGATCAGGCTGCCACGGAGGAGGCCTCCCCACATTCTCGTTCCCTCGCTCTGCCTCTCTACATCCTGTCCGCACAGGCCCCCATGACACCCAGAAAAGGTCTGATGTGGGGCCTGGCTGCCTCGGCCTGCCCTCCAGCCCCAGGGAGCACACTGGGGGCAGTGGGACGCAGGGAGCACATCAAAGACCCCGAGGATGACCCAGGGGAGGGCAGGGAACCTAAAGTCAATAGGTCAGAAAAAGATGACAGTTAAGACAGATGCCAACCTGTTCCAAAGGTTGTTCCTCTAGTTCTAGATCTCTCTCACACACACATATATGTGCCCCACACGTGCACACCCCCTCACAGCCCCCCCACGCACACTGCACACATGCATACCTCTACACATACACGTCCCCCATGTGCATACCCCTACGCAGCCCCCGTACACACACACCACATACATGCACATGTGCATAGCTGTGCATACACACATGCCCCACACATGCACATGTGAACGCCTGTGCATACACACACACCACACACATGCACATGTACACACCCCTACAGATGCCCAAGTGCACACGTGCACACCCCTACACACACACATCCATGTGCACACTCCTACACAGCCCCCATACACACACACACCACATGCACATGTGCATACATACATGTCCCACACATGCACACGTACGCACCCCTACACTGATGCCACAGATGTGCACACCACACACATGCACACCCACATACACACCTCCCACATGTGAACATACGTCCTAACATACACACAAACCACACACTCCCCCACACATTGCACATACACACACAGCCCCCCCCCACTGCATATGCACACACACCCCCCCAGGTGAGCTGGAACTAAGGCCTTTACTTGGAGTGTAACACAAGACACACATGTGAGCAGAGCTCAGCAGCCTCAGTGGCGTGAGGAAGAAGTGCCCCACGTGGAGCGCTGACTCTGAATAACTACAGGACGTGCAATAAGCTATGCCTTTGACATTTGCCATTTACGTCTGAGAGGATTTGAATATGTAATCTCTGATTTACACGACATGAAAAAGAAAGGGAACAAATCTGCCTTCTCCATGCTGCAAGAGTTAATCTCGCCGCACTCCGCGCTCGTCTGGACGCCCCGGAGACTCCCGGAGCAAAGCGGGGAAGGAAGGAACAGGTACTTGAGGCGAGTGTGAGGAGCTCCGACGCTCCCACTTTCTTATCGCACCGGGGAAAGGCCGAGATGGAGGCGAGAAGGCCTGGGGACCGTGCCGCGGGGGTGGTGCCAGGACGTCAGGCCAGAGCGGCGCCAGGTCACCATGACGCTGGAGAAAAACGCCCCCCTCCCCCGCCACACACGGACAGAGGGCGGCAACAAGCTGCCGTCAGACAGGAAACAGGACAGGCGCGTCTACACGTAGAAACAAATCTAATTGACTTTCTTGGCCGTGAGGCAGGTGACCAGACGCCCTGACTCGCCGCCGGCCACACGCGGTTCCTGCCGGTGTCCCCTGCCCTCCGAAGCTTCCTCTCCCCCCGCCCTCACGATCGCCTCTCAGCCGGTCCTGCACACCCCCGTCCCCGTGAGGACACAGTCTCGGGCCCTTCCTGAGGAACAGGCCGTCCAAGGCATGTCGGCGAAACGGGGGCAAGCAGACCCCCCATCACACGTGGCCGAGGCGCTGTGAGGCCCCTGCTCCCGCTCCTCGTATTTCGTTATCTGTCCTGGGTGATGCATCAGGAAGTACCTGTTGTGGGTTTATAGGGAGCAGTCCCCAAAATCATCAGTGTGTGCCTCTAAGAATACACACCCTGGGATAACCGGAGCACGCGCAGTGCAATAAAAAGAGAAATTCTATTTTATCATGGATCATCACCATGAAACTGGTGCCATAAATGAAAGAAAATAACCTAGAATTTCTGCCATACTTGCTATTCCAAACTAAGAAGTTTATTTCTCTGTTCATAAAATCATCCCTTTTCCTGCTTTATCACACCCTGCCAGTGAATTTGAGAGGACGTAAAATTACATTAACAAGTGGAGAACACAGTAGCATCTACCTAATGTAAGTGTGCAATATCCCTTCATAATCACGGGGAGGAAAACACAAGAAAAGGGCTGCTTCTGTAAATAAACCCAAATAAAAAATCTACACTTCTGGGAGGCAGTTAACAAGGACCATAATGGCAGGAATGATGGTTCTAATTTGGCAGGTTTCATGCTGATCAAACAAAATACATGCTTCTCTTCCTCAGATTAGTGATTCCAAATGAATGATTCACACTCTGCATTCTGGCACCTGGGGGGAGGACAGCTCGAAGGACACTAGGAATTCTTTTTTTTCTTTTTTTTTTTTTTTTAATTTTTATTTATTTATGATAGTCACACAGAGAGAGAGAGAGAGAGAGAGGCAGAGACACAGGCAGAGGGAGAAGCAGGCTCCATGCACCAGGAGCCCGACGTGGGATTCGATCCAGGGTCTCCCGGATCGCGCCCTGGGCCAAAGGCAGGCGCCAAACCGCTGCGCCACCCAGGGATCCCGACACTAGGAATTCTTAAAACCACCTCACTATAAACTTAATAATTTAAACCCAGAGCGACTCCCTGCCCTATCTCTGCCGCTGCCGGGGCTGGGACACGGGGGTGCCGGCCCCCCAGGACATGACGCCCGCAGCTGGAAGACACGCTTCCACGCACAATCATAGCCATGTGGAGACCGAGCTCCCACTGCATCCTGGAACGCGTCAGGTTTGTTACGTTAGTGGAAAAGGGAAACCCTCAAGAAGGAAGCTACCTAGTAAGTCGCTGGTCACAAGTGAAAATTGAAAATCCCATTAAAACAACACATGGTGCGCCAGGTTAGGCACCTCTTTTCCAACGGAGACTGGGCAACCTGGCTCACTTCTGCCTGCTGGCAAACCCACAGGACACCCCACGACAGCCCTTCCCAGTGCCGCAGAGATCGGGGGAAGGAGGCTTCAGGCCGCACTGCGATGTCAGGGAGGCCCACCCCGTGTACACGTGGGCTCTCGGGGCCCAGCGCCCTGGCACCCCGAGGGGTGCGCTCCCGCCTTGGCCCGGGGTGCTGTGGGGCTGCCGTGGTTATGAGAAGGCCGTGCTTACCCTGATGTCCCTCACCTGGACATACTCCTAGCGCCGTCAGTAAACCCCACAGCTGTGGTCGCACACAGCAGAGCAGGCCAGGCCTCGGGGAGAGGCTGTTGGTCCCACACGTTCCTCGTGTGGAGCTGACATCAGCAGTTACAGCCTGAGCCGCTGCCCCGTGCCGTGTGGCCCAACAGAAGCACGCACCCTGACACGGGGGCCCCAGAATGGACCCAGAAATGGCCAGGGGCCCATTCACTGCGTGTGGGGACTAATAATCACCCAGAGCTGCGCTCCTGAGAATCCTCCCCTGCGGGAGCTGGTCAAGGTCCGTGTGCTCCTCCCTGGGGTGGACGTTGGGTGGGACACACTGCCTGGCCCTCCCTGAGGGAGGCTCCGTGCCAGGTCAGCCTGGCCTGGCCTGCATCCCAGAGAGAGCTGTGGGGCCCAGCGGGGGCCTGACTGTCCTGTGTGTGACGGGTTCTCGCCAGCCCCGAGGGCCCCGCTAACTGAGCCCCAGGTTCACGGGTCTGTCCCTCCAAGGCCACCCAACACTGGCCACAGGGGCCGGCACACCCACCACACATCTCCTCCCAGGACCTGGAGAGGAGTGAGAGCCGAACAGCGCGGGGACACGGCTCCCACCCGGGTGCTCAAGCAACGGCACATCCAAACCCGTGCCCTGTCTTCCCAGGAAGTTCAAAGTTCACTTTAAAAAAAAAAAAAAAAGTACATTTAGAGGCTCCTGGGTGGCTCAGAGGGTTAAGATCTGCCTTGGGCTCAGGTCATGATCTTGGGGTCCTGGGATCAAGTCCCGGATCAGGCTCCCTGCTCAGCGGGGAGTCAGCTTCTCCCTCTGCCTCTGCCCCTGCCCATGTGATGTGCACGTGCGTGGTGCTCTCTCTCTGCCCCCCCCCCCCGACTATCTAACTTGAATAAATAAATAAAATCTTTAAAATAAATAAATAAAAGGAGACTTCGTAATAAAACTGTCTCCCCAAATTCCAAGAGTGGTTTGGGTGTTTCTTCTTCTTTTTGATCTACATTTCTTCCTTCCTCTCCAACCCCATTTTTCAAACAGTGGAAAATGTTTAAGATTTTCACACATGTAGTTAGTACTCCTTGATGTTTGAACTTTTTAAATCATTTAGACCTCTCGTTTAAATACAAACAGACCTCAATGCTCCCTTCTAACCTTGCCCCTTGGACACCCTGCTGCCCAGAGTCATCTCACGCGCTCTGGGAGGCAGCGGCTAGCTCACAAGAGGATCACAAGGAACACACTTGGAACCACGTCCTCACGGAGGCCTGGACTGAAATTGTAGAAAGGACACAAATGTCCCTTATACGTAACTATACTTGCTGCACTTCCGACTTCCGTCCTGTGAACCCCCCGTGAGAGCTGTAGCCGCACATTGTGCTTTGCTATTTTTTCACCACATCCCTGACCCGGAATCTGAACAGCGTCAGAGGTGGTGAGAGAGTCCGTGACCCATGACGACCGTGCTCGGTGCACGGTGGGCACGTGAGCAAACCTGAAAGAGGGAGGCATCTTCACGGTGCCCTAGGCCACCGCACACAAGGAGGCTGCGCACCTCACTCTGGGCCTCCTTAGAAGCCAACAGAAGTTAGCAGTGAGCCAGTAACCAGGGAAGCAACTCGGACCTCGGTACACCTCGCTGCATAAACCCGACAAGCACGGACATAAATCTTATGATATCAGAAATCTGCAATCCTCAACTGTCACGGTCATGGAGAACTCTCCATCACGGCGGCCCGAAAAACCGTGTCCCAAGATCTCATGATCGTAAACAGGCCTTGGGACCTATCCTACAGGCCGCTTCTGGGAGGGCTCAAGGGTACCTGGCAGGTGTGTCACGCTGAACTAGAGAAAGAAACACAAAGGGAGAGATGAGGCCAAACCACCTCAGGAATTGGCAGCCTCACACTCTCCTGCCCCTACACCCCCGCCCCCCCCCCCCCCCCCCGCCCCGTCGTCTTCCTGCTAAGAGCGCGCCCGCCTCCCGGGGCTCGGCCGCCTGGCGTGTCCCCGTGACAGTGACCTCCACCTGCCTGCAGAGGCGTCCTTCCCCAGGGGGCAGCTCTGGACGCATAGGTCAGCCGGTCGCCGGTCGCTGGTGCCTCAGGACCCTGGGGGCTGCACTATCAGTCACTCCCTGGCCAACCCCGAACGCTTCTGGTGACTGAGTTTAGCGACTTCTCCTCCCAAGGACGCGTTTGTTGTCCGTGAAACCAGGTGGTGGTGTGACTCCTGCTGAGCACCCCTCGGGGGGCCGAGCGCGCCAGGAATTCACCAGAGCCCCTACCATCTGCCTGGGCCTCTGCCCGCCAGCAGGGAGCGTCCGTCTACAGCGACGGGCTTATTCGGGGTTCGGCAGCAGGGGCGGGCGGGGGCCCCTTCGGGGCAGGGCCAAGGGGAGCAGCAGAGTCGCCCATGTGGCTCAGCAGCCCTGAGCCAGCAGCGATGACGCTGCAGCCCCACACCCGGGAAATCTGCCCCCTGCCCCGCCTGGGCTCCCAGAGACGCCACGAGCAGGACCAGGGCGTGGGGGGCCCGGGCGCTGCCCTCCCTTCGCTGGAACTCTGCAAACGCTGACCCCAGCCCTGAGCTGCCGGTCTAGTCGCCGAGGCACGGAGACCCCTCACATCACGGAGGACGACCGCATACAGGCCAGGGGAGCCGTGAAGAGCCACCCTCCCCTACCCCGGACGTGAGAGAGGGCCAGCTCCGTGCGTGCTGTGGGGCTCCCGCCTTCACCTCATATCTGTAACACAGTGTGGTGGGCCTGCTCCGTGTGGTGGGCCTCCTCCTGCCCCAGACGAACCCGCAGCAGCTAACACACACAGCCTGAGGGCTGATGGGGTGACACACGGTGACGACGGCGAAGGCAGCCCCAAGGGGCCTCTCCCTCCAAGTGCCACGCGGAGGGGAAGAGGGCCAAGATGTCACCCGACTCCCTGAGAATGAGGGGCACACCACCCAGTGTGGGAGACACCTCGGCATCTCATGGTGCGGAGCGGGAAAGCCCACCAGGGGCCCCTCGTCACCACGAGGCACCGCAGACGGGAGGCTGGCTGTGTCACACCCACGGCACGCGGGCCGAAGTCTGCCAGAAGAGAAAGGGGCTTTATTATTTGCAAAATGAAGAACACCCCTGGAAAGCATAATTTCTTTATGTTTGTCATCCTCAAAGGACTAGCGGGGAGAGGTGTGAACGTTCTCAAAGCGTATTCTGATGGAGGTGTATCTGTACTCCCAGCCACAGACACAACGTGCAAACCGCAGTGCGACAACCACAAGGGGCTCCTTCTGCTCCTGCATTCAGCAGGGAGGCAGTTCTGGGCAATGGGCGGTGTTCTGGGCTCGGCTGCCCGGCTCTGAACCCCCACTACTCTGCTGGGAAGGAAAGGCTGGGTGCAGGCTCCCAGGCCCTCTCTGCGGTGGTCCCTACTTTATGGGGTGGTGCAGGGGGACACAGTGCCCGCCGAGCTCAGGAGGGCCCACTCTTGGTCCAGGCTCCCTCACACGGCACCTGCCACCTGACCAGGCCCCCGTGCGGAGGAAGCTCCGTGACAGAAGCGAGATCGCACACGGCCAGAGCCAGGCGTGGTCAGGCCTCTACACAAGATGCAAGAGGGTGTGAGGGCAGTGAGTATTTTCGAATGGTTAAGGAGGCCCTCTCCGAAGACGTGGTCCCGAACCAAGAAGCTGACAGCTCCTTACTCGATGCCGAAGCTACGAGGAGGCCCCTCCAGGCTCCGCTTGGGACCTGCATCCCCACAGTGTGAATCTGAGAAAATCAGCAAGAACGGATTGTCGCCGTGCTCGTATTACGTACCCTAACAAGTACAGAAGGTGCCGCGTCTCCACAGAGATCCTGCCACAGAGCCATGGTAACAGCTGTGAAGCATTTCCTTCTTCTCAGGAATCTTCACTCACAGTTGAGAGAAATGAGTGACCTTCCAGCAGCAACCCTGTGCAGCCTCGGAGCAGGTGAGCACCAGAGCCGGGGCGAGGGGCCTCCCCAGCCCACACGCCGTCCCCCTCCAGGGCTGGGAGCTCAAAGCAAACACACTGGGCCACAGGGCCTCCCAGGCCCTTCAGGGGAAGGCCGGCCTCCCGGGCCCTGCCCACCCCTGCGTGGCAGAGGGCTGAGACAGGGGCGTGGGGCCACATACGCTGGGGCCCAGATGCTCCAGGGCCCAGGAAGCCAGGTGGCCCCGAGGACAGGAGCCCCCAGGACGCAGCCATAGCCCCACACACTGAATTGTGTAGTGTTCCAGAAACCCTCCCTCAGCCAGCAGCGGAGCCGATGCCCAGCACGGGTCTGGGAGCCCCTCTCCTGCAACTGCTCTCAGCCCCAACCACAAAGGAAAGCAGGCAAACTAAAGTACCAGTTGCCTCACGTTGACCTCAAACAGCACCCTTCACCTTCATGTATTCACCACACTTAAATTTCCAAAAGTCAAATTCCCTGATAAGAAGACATCACTAAAGACGTAAAAAAAAAAAAAAAAAAAAAAAAAAAAACCACACACAAAAACAAACAAAAAAACCCCATGCATGATAACCCCAAAGGCCAACAAGGATGCAGAGAGGGGTCCTCACACATCGCTGGCGGGAGCGTCAAATGCACAGCTACTCTGGACAAGGCTCAGGCGGTTTGTAAAAACAAGGTGCCCCAAGAACGGCCCTCGGGGGCATCCTGCCGAGAGGTAGAAACCCACATTCATGCGGACACATGTACATTCCTGCTCAGAGCAGCATTATTCATAACATCCAAACTCGGGGGAACCCAGCTGCCCTTCAACAGGCGAGCGGCCACACAAACTGTAGTCTGTCTTCTTGGGCTACCACACAGAAGAAAGAAGCCACTGATGGACACATGTGACAACCAGGATGGACCTCCGGGGAATCACACTGCGTGCACAAAGCCACTATCAAAGCTTCCGGAGTGGACGGTTGCTTTCATGAACTTTCTCAAAATGACAAGTCTACCGGAAGGAGCACAGACGGACGCTTGCCGGGGATTAAGGGAGGGGCGTGGGGAGGAGTGGACGATGGTCATGAACAGGTGGCAGGAGAGATCCCGGTTCTGCACGTTGACCACACCACTGGCTGCACAGACACACGTGATGACACAGCAGAGAACTCGATGTACATACGCCGTGGGTCATATCAACACCCCATCCCCAGGGGTGACCCTGCAAGGAGCTATGCAGTGTCACCACTGGGGGAGATGGGTGATGGGCACACGGGATCTGTGTGCAATGTTCCTACAGCTGCGTGTGGATCACAGCCACCTCACAGGGAAAAGGTCGACAAACACGTACAGTGATATAATGGATAACAAAAGAAATTCAAGAGATGCTTTGAACAATGGCAGCAAATTTAGAAGAGGGCAGCCTCCCAATGTGAATTGAAGGAAGACTGTTTCTCTGGACGTGTTTAAAGATCAACAATTACTTCCTAACAATTTCCCCTTTCACAAGGGTACAATTCCAAGGATGGTACTCGTGGGGTAAGATCATCGGAGTGTGTAACAGGGGTGCCATCACGAGGATGTGGTCATGGGGGTGTGATCATACGGGGTCACAGGGATGCAATTATGGGGATGTGATCACAGGGGTGTGATCATGATCATAGAGGGCCAAAAGGGTGTGGGATCAAGGGGATGTGGTCACAGGGGTCAAGGGGATGTGGTCACAGGGGTGCAATCACAAGGGTGCAGTTATGGGGCCATGATCATGGGGGGGATCATAGGGGTATGGATCATGATCAAAGGAGGTCAAACAGGTATGGTCACAAGGAGTCAAGGGGATGCGGTCAAGGGGGTGCAATCACAAGGGTGTAATCATAGGGGTGCAGTTATAGGGGTGTGATCATAGGGGGTCAGAGGGATGCAGTTATGGGGGTATGATCACAGGGGTGTGATCATGATCGCAGAGGGCCAAAGGGGTGTGGTCACAGGGGTCAAGGGGATGCGGTCACAGGGTTGCAATCAAAAGGGTGCAGTTATGGGGCTGTGATCAGGGGTGTGGTCAGGGGGTGCAATCATGATCATGGGGTCAAGGGGGTGTGGTCATGGGGGTCAAGAGGATGGGATCAAGGGGTGCAATCACAAGGGTGTCATCACAGGGGTGCAGTTACAGGGTTGTGATCATGGGCGTGTGTTCACAGATGTGCAATCACAGGGGTGTGAATACCAGGGGTCATAGGGTGTGATCAGAGGGGTGTGGTCACAAGGGTGTGATCATGGGGCTCCGGTTATAGGGGTGCGGTCACAGGGGGTCACAGCATTGAGGTCATGGGGGTGTGGTGATAGCAGTGTGACCCAGACTTAACATCTCACTGACATCCATCTCCCGATATCACACACAGACAGGTGTGACCTCTCCTCTATGGAAGAATTGATGGGAGTATCTGAACCGAGGTGGGAGCTGGGCAAGCAGACCAACAGCCGCTCTCCTAGCTCCTCTGAGCTCAGCCCATCTGTGCACTCGCCAAAGGCACTGATGCCATCTGCATATATCAACCTCCCCAAAGTCACTGCTGGCCTGCACTGTGTCTTCCTTGCCCGCCCTGTGCCAGTGTATCTGTGGCACTCACGCACACGCCTGTGTGCACAGTCATGCACACATGTGCATGTGTCTGCCAAAACTGAAGCACGAGCTCTAGTTGTGCTGCCACGTCCAGACTCACTGTGCACTCTTGCAAGCCCTCGTGAGAGCCGCAGGGCTCCTCTGTGCAGCTCCTTTCTCGGCAGATGGGGTCTGACACTGCTGTCAGAAGAACCAAGCATGATCCGGCAGGAGCCTGGCACCCATGAAGACACACCGCCTGCATACGAGCACACAAGGCCTTCCAAAGCCACAAATGGCACCAACCTAGAGCTCTGCTCCCTTGGCCGCTCCGAGATCTGCCACTGACAATGGCAGCCGGCATCAGCCCCAGCTGCACGTCTCAGCTCCTGGGCAAATCCCTCTTCAATTCATTACCCTTTCCTCGAGGGGCCCACGGCACACAGTTCATAATGATCTCAGTGCATGCCACAGCCTGCCCTGTGTCGCTCAGGTGTGTACAGTGTGAGTCTCCCCAGAGATCACGCAGGGCTCCTTGAGGTCGGGTCCCAACCCATCACCTTGGCATCCCTAGAGCCTGGCAGGTGTGTGCAGCAGGTGCTTAATAAATACGTGTTGGATTAAACTTCTTTAATTGGTAGGTCTGGCCAAAACAGAACAGGGTACACAGAGGATACAGCTTTCTCACATGTGAGCGAGCACACACACGGAGGTGTTACTGCATTAAGTAAATAATAATGCCCACTATAAACACCCATACCAAAGTTATGCTCCCACGGTCCCTTCTAGAAAGCATGGCCTTTTGAATTCGCCAAGGCTCCAGGGCTCTGGGGAGGCTCCCCTGGGGTTTGGAGGCGAGGACCACTAGGCCTCCGCCATAACACGGGGGTGGCAACAGGCTGGGCAGCCCTGATGAGCGATGGTGGCACGTCCATCCCCCTGTGCTGCACATGACCCGTGGAGGAAACAGACACAAGAATAAAGGTGTGGAGGGCTGGGGGGTACAGCACATCGTCACCCAGTCTACAAGGGAAGAAATCATACGCCTTCAGCCTAAAGTAACAAATCAATGTACACTCAGGATAGCTGGATGAAAGTGTATTTACGAAGCTAAAAAGCAAGAAAACACTTAAGTGCTCTGCAGCGCCCGAGCTCGCCATCACTCTGGCAGGTACCTGGCAGCAACAGTGTAGATGAAGAGGACACCTGCACACAGGCTCCTTCACAACGCATGCAATCGGGTTTCTGGAATGTGTCTAGTAAGGAGAACAACTGGGACAGTGAAGCCAGAAGGAAAGAAAGCCATTTGTACCATCCTTTCACAAGCAAGCAAGGTTCCGAGCGTGTGCCATGGCCCCTGCACGACTCCCACGGTCAAACCTGCAGGCTTGTTCTGGGCGTATGAAATATGCAGAGCCCTACCAGGCCATGCTGCCGTGGGCCGTGTTGTCAAGGTGACAGAGCAGCTCCAGGGTGTGCGCGGTGCTTGATGAATCGTCAGGGGACTCGTGGCTGCCCGGCTCCAGCTCCTTTGGCATCCTCCACACGGCCGCACACGTCAGGACTTTGCTGTCTGAAGCTAAGCAACAGAGGGTAATGTCAACAGAGCGTGGTATATGGCCACATCCCAGACAGCACACCACACCCACACAAGCGCAGGGGCAGGACACACCCGCTCTTCAAGTATTTAGAACCGCAGGCAGCACAGAGCAAGCGGAGCGAGGGGCATGGACGCGTGCACGGTCCGCCGCAGAAAGGCACAGCTCCCCGGGAACACCCGCCTAACCCCTGCACCTCCTTGTTTTAAAACCATCATTCTGCTTCAAGCGGAAGTTTAATTTTTCTCAAAATCAATTTCCTTCCATTCCTCCCCAACGGTGTTCCCAAACAGGGAGCACAGGGAGGGGGTGCGAGTGCTAAAGTCCCAAACAGTGGGAGTGTGGCTTGGGTCTGCGGTGGGTATCGAACGATCTTCCCCTCTCCCCTCAGACATAGGAGAGCACCTCACCCAGGTACTCAGCCCCCAGAGGGGGTGCCCCTGGACCCCAGGGCGCTACGGTGATGGGCGTGTGGGACCCCCACCCTGGAGCACACATGGCATTGCTCCTGCTGGGCCCTGGCTCTCCAGGCAGAGAGCAGCCCAGAGCCCGAGGGCACCGTGAGGACACAGCACCTCCTACGGACAACGGTGGTGCTCACTGCCCGCCCCTCCGAGTCCTGACATTTGATTTCCAAGATGCTCCAGGAAGCTGCGTCTTCGCAGAGCACTGTGAAATGCCACTTCGTGGATAAGGAAACCAAGCTTGGGTAAGACCAGGGACACCTGCTTTCAGGGAACATGCCAGGCACCTGGTCTCTGCCCCTCTACGCTATTTTTCAATAAGATAAAAACACAAATAAGACACCCCCAAAATCAAATTTAACATTATGTGATAAAAACTTAATCATAAATTCCTAAATAGGGATCCCTGGGTGGCGCAGTGGTTTGGCGCCTGCCTTTGGCCCAGGGCGCGATCCTGGAGACCTGGGATCGAATCCCACGTCGGGCTCCCTGCATGGAGCCTGCTTCTCCCTCTGCCTGTGTCTCTGCCTATCTGTCTCTCTCTGTGTAACTATCATGAATAAATAAATAAAATCTTTAAAAATAAATAAATAAATTAATTAAATAAATAAATAAATTCCTAAATATAAATCCTTTCAAATGTGTTTTCCATTTAGTTCCAAACTGCATACGTGCGAAACACCTTCCCTTTTAAAGGACTATAATGCACGATGCTAAAACAAGGAACGGGTTTCAACACTAAAGCACGGCTGACATCCAGTGAGGACCATAAAGGAAATGCAGAACGAGGAGAACCCCGCACGCACAGTGCTTCCCAAGTGAAATAAGAACACGAGGGGGCCGCACCCACACTGGGGAGTGTCCCACTTATCAGTTCTGTCTTCCTTCAATCCCAACACCAGCTGTCAGCCAGGCAGCGCGTCAGTGGACTCGACGGGCGATGCCTGACTCCACGGGCAGTCTGGTTACCATCGTCGCCCATGCTTGGAGCACCGGGGGGCGGCTCGGGGGGACGGCTGGGGTTCCCACCAGGGCTCTCCAACCCCAGTCTCGGTGCTCATTTCACATACTGCTGCTGAGCCATATATATATACATTTCACGTCAACCTTCCTGTTTCACCGAGGAAAACGCAATGCACCCTGGCTTTTCTACATGAGAAACTAATTTTCTTGTGGAACCCACCTCCCAGGCACATGGCCTTTCTGCAGAGCTGCGAGGCTGCAGTGGCTCTCCTAAAACACAAGGATACCTGACTGATGAGAGAGCTGGCAACTCTTGAGGCAGAAGGAGGAAATGAAGGCTGAAACAGGCACAGAGGACGGGAGTCTCCCTAAATGAGAGAAAGACGACCTACCTCACCTGCAAAGGTGATGGAGCTACCAGTGTGAGAAGCCAGTGTGGCGTCTCTGCGGGAGGGCGGAAGGGCCCCACCCTGCCTAGGGGAGATGCGCTGGTGGCAGAGACCCACAGAACAAATCCTTCTCCGGTGTCAGGAAGGTCAGTCTTTCCCTCAACTCCCTGCTCACCCAGCAAACACAGCAGGCAGTGGGGAGACAGTAAATGCTTTCCCCCTGAGAAGACTAATCAGACAAGAATGCTCTGTAGGGCTGCTTAGTTAGCGACATACTGAGGTCCTGACTACTTCGTACAGCAACGAAAAAATAAAGCCATAAGAACAGGAGAAGAAATGAAAACACCACTACTTGTTCATGATGTGTCTAGAACACAAGACAATGCACACCCTACTGTTAGAAACAAAACAGGGAATTTAGCAAAACTGCTGAACACCAAGGTGATATATAAAATTAACTGGACATCCATAGATTAGCAATAAAAACTTAGAAAAATTCTAAAAGCATTTACAATCACATTAAAAACAAATCAAGTACTCGATAACATCTCAAACTAAAGAGGTACAAGACCTACACGTGGCAAAATGGAAACCACCACTGAAAGAAGGTAAAGGCTAACACGCAGAGGGCTATCCCATGTTCACAGCCTGGAAGCTTCACTGCTGTAAAGGGTCCATGAACCTTAATTCAAGCTCCAAAAGTTTTTTTTGTTTTTTTGTTTTTTTTTGGTAGAAGCCAACAACCTGCTTTTGAAGTTCTAAAGTTTACATGGAAACGAGAACTGCCCACACGGAGAAGAACAAAATGTGCAGATTTACTAATCTGGGACGAATTTGGTGTTCGTACACAGATAAATAGAGTCCAGAGAAAGAAAATGCAACCTAGAAGGAGACCTTACGAGGATGGTCAGCTGACTTACAACAAAAATGCCACTGCACTGGAGTAGACACAAGATGCTCTTTGTAGTAAAAGATGCCACATCGATTGTATATTCGTGTGAAAAATGAACTTGCAGCCTACCTCATAACATACACAGAAACCAACTCTAGACAGACTTAAGATCAAAACGTGAAAGATGAAAGAAGACCAACTTTTCCTACATTACATAGTGGAATATCCTCACAACTTTGGGATAAGCAAGATTTCCTAAACAGGACAGAATAAAACACTAACCATAACAGAAAAGACTGATAACATAGATCACATTAAAATTAAGAACTTCCATCCACCAAAACACACTGAACTTCACAAAATAAAAAACTTTTGATCTTGGGCAGCCCGGGCGGCTCAGCGGTTCAGCAACGCCTTCAGCCCAGGGTGTGGTCCTGGGGACCCAGGATCGGGTCCCACATCGGGCTCCCTGCATGGAGCCTGCTTCTCACTCTGCCTGTGTCTCTGCCTCTCTCTCTCTGTGTCTCTCATGAATAAATAAATAAAATCTTGAAAAAAAAATAAATAAAACTTCTGGTCTTAAAAAGATACCATGGAAAAATAAAGCAAGGGGCGCCTGGGTGGCTCAGTCAGTTAAGTGTCTGCCTTTGGCTCAGGTCCTGATCTCCGGATCCTGGGATGGAACACCCCCCAGTTGGTCTCCCTGCCCACTGAGGGGCCTGCTTCTCCCTCTCCCTTTGTCCCTCCCCTCTTACCTGTGTGCATTCTCTCCCTCTCTCAATTAAGTAAAATCTTTTAAAAAAAGAAAAAAATGAAGCAAAACTGGAAGAAAGTATTCATAATACATATATCTGACAAAGGGCTTGTATCGAGAATAAAGAGCTCTTAGAATTTAATAAGACAAATAACCCAATTTTTAAAAATGGCAGAAGATGGAATCAGACACTTCACAAAGAAAACACGAACCAAAAAAAAAGAAAAAAGAAAAAGAAAACACGAACCGTCAGCAATCACCAGAAAGGACGCTCAACATCAACAGTAACTGGGGAAATGCAAAATAAAACCCAAACGAGCAGCACCACACACCTACTAGAATGACTAAACTTTAAAAAGATCAACAATACCAAGTATTGGCAAAGATGTAGAACTGGATCTCTTGCAGATTGCTGGAAATAGCGTAACATAGTACAGCATTTTGGAAAACGCTTTGGCAGCTGAGCATTCACTTACCAGACAACCCAATAATTCTACTCTCAGGACGGGCCGTCACAGAGTGTGACTTGTTGATAACGGGCTTTGTGGCCACTCCTGATTTCGGCAGCTACGCCTGGCCCCACAGCAATAGCGGCCTGGAGATGGTATGTGACGGCCAGAAGTCAGGGGTAGCAATTATCATAATGACCAACAAGGCAGCGTGCCAGCCAAGGGAAGGCCAACTGGCCGAGCTGTGGCGACAGATAACAAGAGACAGCATTCCTAGGAGCAAAACAGATGGTCCCTCAACAGAGCACTGCCGCCTGATACAGGCATGCATACATACATACAAATTCCAAAGAAAGCAAGAATGGATGAGTAGGAGGCTGAGGCGAGTCACCCCATTACAAGTCATTATCCCCTACCTAGCTCTGGTCTGAGGTTTCAGACCTAAATCCACTTACAGAAAATATGGCCAGATCCCCAGAAATCAGGAACCCATAACATCAGGGCAAGCAAGCACCCACGGGGATGATGACCCCAGTGTGCCCTCAAAAGGACTTACTGCCACTTACATGGTGGTCATAGACTGGGCAACAGGTGCGACCCAACAGTTGGGAGGTCTACTGAACGCAAGGTCTGAGACCCAAAATGTCACATCTCCAATGAGGGTGGGGACGTTAAGGGGCCAGGTAAATGAAGTCCTAGACAAGGCCCGGTCTCAACAGACCTCCTGGGCAGACCCAGCCAGTGCACATTTCCATGGTCCATGAGTGTAAAATGGAACGTACACCGATGCCCTGCCCCATCACAAATGGTGGAGATGTGTGCCTATGTTAAGGATCAAGGGTATGGAAGTGCCATCTAGCCTCTGCACAAAGTCAGTGGGTCCTGGGGAGGACTGGGGCTCCTCTAAGCTCAACAGAGCGGGCTCCCTGCTCACAGCTGCAGTGTCAGACGTGAGTCTCTATTAGAGGAGCTCCACCAGCCTCAGGTATGTGAGGGAGACACTGCTCTCCAAGCGCCTTTCTTCCTATGCCAATGAAGACAGAGGACTGGAAACCATCCACGTTTCTATGAAGAGAAAAACTGCACATGGTTTTGCGGCAGAGCTGTTAGTGCTCCTACTTGCTATCCTAACACACTCCAAAGGCATCCGGACACCTCACAGAACCTTGCACGAAGCCATGACAGTGATGGCATCGCACCACGTGCAGCTGACCCAGCAAGCAAGTGCGAGATACCCCATGGAGACTCAGGACCTGGCAACCTGGTGAGGTCTGAAGTCCAGTATTCTGGAGAAGTGGCATCCTACATCCACAAAGGAGGAGGCTCAATGGCCGAGGGCCTCTATCCCAGAGGCTGCATGCTCTGCATCTAGGAACAACGGGCCAGCCCAGATGCTTGGTAACCTGGCAGGCTGCCGGTTCAGTGGGAGTTAGGGCCCAAGGGCTCAGCAGCAGGGCAGGCTAAAGACACATGACCTGGTGGACGTGTGAAAGGGGTCAGTGATAGAAATGGTACAGCAGTGGCTTCCTGGGGAGAACCTCCAGGTTCCAGAGAATCACATGCATTTTGTAAAAACTGCTGTGGCCATGCTTCTGGGCCCTGACAGGTAGACCAGAGGGCACCAAGGGACCACGTGTCACTCACTCCAGAGCCCTGCCATACTCACCAGGACACAGGCAGGCAGGCCAGGCCCACAGGGCACAGAACAACTCCACAGACCATACACCCCTACATGGTTTTGTGTCCCCAACAGGAGAGCACATCGGCCTGGGGAGCTCGTACTCCTACATGGTAGTGTGTCCTCAACATGGGAACACACCGGCCTACAGAGCTGGTACTTCTACGTGGTTCTATATCCTCAACATGAGAATGCACTGGCCTGAAGAGCTGGTCCTTCTACATGGTTCTATGTCCTCAACGTGAGAATACACTGGCCTGAGGCGCTGTTTTTTCTACATGGTTCTGTGTCCTCACCACAAGAACGGACAGCCCTGGGGAGCTAGTTCTTCTACATAGGTAAGTGTCCGCACCATGAGAATGCATTAGCCTGGGGAGCTGGAATGAGAGCAGGGCTGAATCCACTTGCTCTTCCCCTAGGACCCACAGGCCTTTCCTGTGTCCCTAACTATGGGCTTTGCAGGGCTGAAGGTCCTAATTCCCATGGTGGGGGTGGGGGTGGGGTGTGTTCTTCTCAGGGGCAGAGCAGGGTTCCCCTCAAACCAGAAGTGACAATGGCCAATGTGACACTGAGGTTTTGTGAGTGTTTGTGAGGCAGCAATAAGCGGACTTAAAAAACCACCTAGCCACCAGCTATCATCACCTGTGTGTGCACTTGCCTCCATTTGGTAGCGAGATGACAAAGTCAAGTTAAATACAGGCACTGCCCACAGTGACGCCAAATAACCAAATGGTGAAATAATACAAGAACAAGATTCAGGTCAAGTGCTGCAGGGAAGAGACACACCTTCCAGAGGGAGGAGATTATTTAGCCGCTGCCCCAGTGGGGACTGGGGTACAAGGAAATGGATGTAAGGCACTGCACTGGGAGGACTGGGGGACCAGTGGCTTTGGAGGACAGAGAGAGGCCAAGCATTCAATGTGGGACACAGTAAAATGAATGAAAGCCCTAAGAAATGAGGTCTGATGCCCTACTGAGAGGGACCGGGAAGGGTCTGAAAGGCTAGCTGAGGAGTGTGGAGCACCTGCTCTAGATAACAGGGTGGAGGCGACAACTTTGAATGAGGACCACAAGTGCCTGGCAGAGAGAGCACACGTTCCATCAATGCCAAGAAACGAGGCCCAGCGCCGTGCCTGAGAGCAGAGGATCTGGTGCCGGCGTGTATGATGGACTGAATCAGGAACGAGGCCAGCAGCCGAGTCTGGAGCACTACACGGGTAAGAAGGGGAAGGGTCCCAAAACCACCAGGTAGACAGCTGGCAAAGATGGCCCTTCACTTCCATTCTAGAAGCCCTGAATAAGCACTCCCGTGTGCCGCTCCCATGGTGGTGGGGAGGGGCACCGCCTCGAGACCTGCCAGGGGCCAAAAGGGGCCACGCGGCCCAAGGACACTATGGTGCAGGGCGCTTGGACCTCCTTCCTTTGCACTGCCCACGGGGCCGGAGTTGATAGTGAATGAAGGCGCGCCAGGATGGGCAACTGAGGGAGCTGCCCCCACTGCTGGGGACGTGCGACAGGACAGGGAGGTGGGGGGTTGGGGCACTCCCACCAGCAGGCCACACCTGAACGACCGAGCACAATGACAACGCCAACTCTGGCGGCAGCGTACAAGGTCACATAAGACAAAAAGAAATCTGTGCTAGCTATGCTTGTAAAATGCAAAGAATCAAACATTTTTCTGAAAATTGGTGTATTGAGGAAATTTCTAGCAACAAAAAAAGAAATTTGTCTAGATTTTCTGAAAGATCATAAAATTCTGTTACCAGAATTTACTATGAAAATGTGATGGTTCAAGGTGAGTCCAAAGCTACTTACTGAGAAACGTAACCCCTAGAAGTCAGTCATCCTGAGAAAGACCAGGAGGTGACATCGTGGGCACCCAGGGCACCGGCCAACATCACCCACCAGAGAAATGAGCCAAGCTGCAGAAGCTGCTGAATAAAGAGTGCGCTTCACGTCCAAGGAACGCGGTAGGCATTATCAGAAACTCTCCAAATCCTCAGAAGCAGATGAAATTGAAGGTAAACAGTACTGAGTAAGAAATGCTGGAGTTTGCCCATCGAGACATGCAAATTGGTTCTGAAACTCGGAGGATTTCCATATCTGCAGGAGTCTCAACAGAGCATTCAACACAAATCCAGCAGCTATCAAAGAACGAAGGTGCTGTTAAGAAGGAAAGCCCGATCTTTAGAAGGAAACGCTGTAATAACCAGCAAGTAGCCCACTTCCGCCCTGGGTGTCAGTCCGTCCTGAGCGGAGGTCCTGCGGCGCCCGGAACCACCGGGAGCCCCCGAGGGCAGGCCCACGCGCCCATGGCGCAGGCACGGAGCACGCCGCCCCGTGAGCAAGAGGGGAAGGCCCGCCCCTCACCCCGTGAACAAGGACACCGGGGCCCGCGAAGTTAAGCGGGTGTCAGCAGCGCCAGGGTCAGAGAGGCAAGGCGGCGACCCGACCCGTCAACAGTCCACGGCTTCGGCAGAGAAGATACGGAGCTGTGTCCTGAAGGCCAGCTGGACGCCCGAGCCTGTGTTTCCCACGGAACACGCGAGCCCCAGGCACTTAATGAGATAAAAAGATAATCGGGGCCAATGAATGGAGGAGCGGCCCGAGGCTGCCCGCTGTGCCCGCTGAGTGTGCCGCGCTGTCAGGGATTACCGAGTCCGGGCTTAGAGCAATTCAAAGGAGCTTAGGTCCTTTGTAAGCCTGAATAGCCGCTCCAGCCAGCTCAGCCAAAGGGCGAGCAGCACCCCGGCTGGGGACATAATCTGATCCCCAGCCGGAGGGAGGAGGCTCTGGCGGCCGCGCGGAGCGTGATGCGGTGGGCGCACTCGCAACCCGACGGCTATTTTTAGACTTCGACCAGCGCTGCGTCTGGCGCAGGCCTAGCAGGATGAATGAGGAGCCATCCAGCTCCGCTAAGCAGTCACCCCGGACAGGGGGAGCTCGGCGTGCACACCACTAAGCCGCAGAGCTGTGCCCAAATGCGGTTCTCCCCTGGCCTTCACATGCCGTAGGGCACGCCGGGTACAAATCCTAGACCCTGGTGACAGTGAGGCTGGCACCTCCCCTCCCGGCACTGGTGCCCCGAGAAGCTCTGAGGGTGGTGCAGGGGCAGCGACGAGCTCCCTGACTGCAAGGACAAGGGTGGAGGGGGCAGGAGAACTGATCTCCAGAGACAAGGTGGGCACAGCAATGAAGGGCCGGTTGGAGCATGTTAGCCCAGGTGGCCGTCGGGTAGCAGGGAAGGGAGAAGAGACCCAGCCAGGCACCCCAGCACCCCCTGATCTATGTGACTGGCACGACTTGGCCGGAGCAGAAACCCACCGGGAGCCACCAGTGAAGAGCCCCCCACCTCTCACTCAGTGCTCGACCAAAGACAGGTTCACAGACTCAGAGCCCCTGCTCTTCGGGGGACCCAGCCCCCCATCCCCAGGCTTCCCTATAACACTGCTGCACAATAAACAAGGTTGTCAGGGGCGCCTTGGGCTCAGGTCATGACCCTGGGCTCCTGGGATCAAGTCCCCGCTGGGCTCCCTGCTCAAAGGGGAGTCTGCTTCTCCCTGTCCCTCTGTCCGTCCCCCTGCTCATGCTCTCTCCCAAATCCATAAATAATAAATAACAAATAAATAAAATCTTTTTAAAAAGCAAATAAAAACAAAAACAAACAAAAAATCCCAAGGTTTTCCTCTAAGCTTCCCTAGAAAAAGCCATGCCAGGAGGTCTAGGACAGTGGCACCACGGGACAGGGACAGAAGGGCCCAGACCTGCAAGAGCCCATGCCAGACCCAAGGGGTCCCACCGGCCAACAGCCAGACCTACAGACGCATGGCCCCAGTCCACCTCAGAGAGCCGGCGGGCTGCAGCGATCGCCCGGTTCCCGAACGTGTCGAGGGAAGGGGCAGGCAGGCACGGCAGGAGCCGATAATGACGGGAAGCACAACGGAAGCCCCTGGAGGTCCCCTTCCCTATCAAAACAGTCACCAAAGACAGCACTGTTCACGGGTGGGAACGGAGGGCTCGGAGCACCATCAAAGTCTTGAAAGATGCCAGCCTGCTGATTTTTATCAGGTCCCATCAGGTCCCCAGGCAGGCCCGCGTAGCAGGCAGTTCTTGGAGGACGACAGTGGATTATGACAGTCTTCAGCAGGCAGTGACGCCAACTGCTGCTATTTCTGATGCGCTGGTGCCACAGACACAGAACAATGTAGCCCCTGGCTTCAGAGTGATGGATCTGGAAGGAGTATTTTCTCCCAGAACCAGTGTGGAGGGATCGCCAGCAGCCAGGTCCCGCCCCCAGCAGGACAACAGCTGCCCAGCAAGCCCACGTTGGCACTCCCCACAGGAAACTCATCCAGAGTGGGCACACCTTGGCCCAAATCCGGCCCCACCTGTGTCTGCAGGGCCCGGAAGCCAAGGACAGTGTAAGAGCAAGGGAATGCACGGCCCACAGAGCCTGCCATCCTTGCACCCCAGCCCTCTGCAGGCAACACTCACCGCCCTTCCTGGCTCAGAGCATGCTTGTAGCCCGTGTGCGCCCTGCACACCCTGCTGTGAGAAGCCACGGGGCTCCACTGCAATGGGGTCCCACGAGCAGTGTCTGTGAGGGTGTCGAGGGAGCTCAGCCCCTGAACAGGCCCCAGAGCCTCGTCTCTCCACGACCCTGCTGCCTCCACCCGACAACAAGCTTCCTATGTGCTCTGACACAACCCACTGCGAGGCTTCCTGCCCACATAGCTCAGTGTGTGAGGCCTCACACTCGGCCTGGCATTCTGGTACTTTCCACAGGCCCCTGCATGGCCCCTCTGCACCCGGCCCTGGCCCCTCGGTTCTCACTCCCTCCACACTCCAGGGCACACCACACTCTGCTGTGACTGCTGTGACCACCTGACACCAAGGGGGGCCTACTGCCTACCGGGTACTACACAGCTGCTCCACTGGCCACAGCTGCAGGCTGAGCCACATCTTCCCCAACACAGTCTGCACGGCCCCTCCCCTGCCATCCAGCGGCCTGAGCCTTGCCTTGTCCAGCACAGTCTGAGCCCGTGTACTTCCTTTCTTGGGTTCCCTGGGTCCTAGGGCACCAATCAGGAATGAGTCAGTCTTCCATCATAATAATTCCTTAAACCAAACTGCCCTGGTTTCCACCTCATGACCCAAATGGTACACGATGACCCCATGGAAACGCTGCATCACAGGGAGAGTGAGAGGGACGTGCATGGGCTGAGGAGAAAGCCTGTGGAACCCCAGTGCCACCGCCTCGGTGATACCCCAACGGTCCAGCGATCGGGACCACACTGGGGTATCCTTGCCACGAGGAGGCCCAACTTTGGATGGCCTTTTTGAATCTCGGAGGTAACAGAGGACATGCTGACCATGGGGCTCTAACCTCGCCACCCGTCAGGCTGACACCTAAGTGGAGCTTGAACGGAGAGACGTGCTGCTGTGGGTCCTGGCATGGGGCCCCGCTGGAGTTCGCAGGTCCAGGCCAAACACAACCACCATGCGGAGCCTCAGGCGAGCCCCAGAGCAGAGTCACAGGCTGCCAAGCGGTGCCTGCTTACATGTGGCATCACGCTGTTGTCAGGAAACAGCTCGTGGCTGGCTCCGGGACGCTGGTGGGCAGGAGTGGACCACCTGATTGTGGGAGGCAAATACTGTGCGCCGAGTCCTGTACATCACAGAATGGGTGTCATCTGATCCACCACAGCATACGGAGAGGCAGATGCAGCCAACATCGAGTGGGAATTTTGTGCATTCCATACAAAATCGGGTCCAAGCAGGTCCCAAAGGCACAGCAGGCTCCTAATCTGGTGGCTGTATTGCCTCTACTCGGGATAATCCTGATCCCAGGGGAGGAACACTCGCCCTTGGCTTAGAGACTGCTCTGCCCAGACACGGCGCCAACGGGAAGCACCGTATGCAGCAGTGTGTGAAAGGAGACAAAGCCTGAGCAGATGCCTGACAGTCCACGCTGCCCAGGTAGGTGGACGGTCAGAGCACATCACACCCACATCTCAACAGTGGCTTCCATCCTGGCCATGAGATCAGGCTTGGCAAGAAGAGAACAAAATCAAAACAAGGAAGGTATGCAGGTGGACTGCTGAGAAGTAGCAGAGTGTGCATCTACCTGCTCACATGGTCACTCGCCCCAGCGTCTCAACTACAAGGGAGGCTCCAAGAAGACCTACTGCAGGGATGCTGGCCGTTCCCCGACTCCCCAGCGGAGCATGTGCTGCCGGGGGCCTCCTTTAAGCAGCCAGGTTCCTAGAACATCACCACGGGCAGGGTGTGGGCTGCCTCCTGTCGCAGAAGATCCATGTCATGCCAGCAGCCCCTTGTTGCCTGAACTCCCCATCTGCTGTATGGAATGCCCTCTTTCTGAAACACCTGGTGTGTGGCTTCTTGATCCTGACGGATAAACTCACCCTGATATCCAAAAGGACGTGGTATCATTCACTGACGAGCAATCCAGAAAAAATACTGTTGTGCTGCTCCTGAGATGCCCAGGAGAGGCCCAGGTAACAGGGCCACAGGCGGCCTGATGTTTATGTGGAGAGCCCAGGAAGGAAGTAAAGGGTTTAAGATTATTTTTCTCATGGGGCGCAAGGGCAGCTCAGTTGGTTGAGCATCCAACTCTTATTTTCAGCTCAGGTCATGATCTCAGGGTCGTGAGATCAGGCCCCGTGTCAGGATCCACGCTGAGGGCGGAGTCTGCTTGAGATTCTCTCCGCCGCTCCCCCAGGCAGTGCATGAGCACATGCACTTGCACTCCCTTTCTCTCAAATAAACAAATCTTAAAAAAAAAAAAAAAGTGTTATTTTTCAGTTCTGCTGTTTTTCAACATTTCCTTTCATTTATCAACTTCACAGATTCTGGGACTTCTGATTCTAACAATACAGCTAATTAAGTATCCTGGAAAAAAAATTATACTTCTATAGAACACTTATCTGTATTTTTAAATGCATAGTTGTGCTTTCAGGAAATTGAAACAACATGACCAGGAGCAAAAACTAAAGCTGTTGTGGAAGCCACAAAGGTAAACGATGGCTGCCCTCTCCCTATCTGTGTCCACTGGGAATCTACAGGCCACACAGTCAGCGGGACATAGGCATGAGGCCCAGCAAAGGGTGAGGACTGGGACTGGGACCTTGGCAAAAGTGTGGATTCCAGAAGGGCCACTTTCTCATCAAAAGACAGAGCTGGGATAGAGACATCAAGGACGCGTGTTATCTCAGCCATGGCTCTGAGCAGACGGCATCTACCTGGGAATCTGCACCCTGCCCTGGTCCTCGCAGAAGTCCGGGCTTGAATTTACACCTTGAATTTACACCACGAAATCCTAGGCCAAGAATCTAACTACAAGTCCTCCTGGGTGTCTTCCAGATGGTGCAAACTCTAGAAGAAGGTACCCCCAGGCCAGGCCCTCAGGACTCAGAGCAGCCCAACAAGGGCTGGTAATAAAACAGGATGAAACTCACAGTGACAAGAGTGCCTGAGTGAGAGCTGGCCAGAAGAAGGAACCTAGAGTGAGGGTCCCAGTGACTTCAGACAGTAGGAGCTTTAAAATAGAAAGAAAGAAAGAAAGAAAGAAAGAAAGAAAGAAAGAAAGAAAGAAAGAAAGAAAGAAAGAAAGAAAGAAATAAAGAAAGAAAAGAACATAAAGGAAGAAAGATAAGACGAAGGAAGGAAGAGGAAGGCATCCTTCGACAGCACGCACTCAAGCCAGCCCTACCTCCCTCCCTCCCTCCACTCCCTCCCCGCCTCCCTCACTCAATCCCTCCCTCCCCCACCCCTGCGTCCTCCTTCCTTCCTTCCTGTCCTTCCTCCTTCCTGCCTTCCTTCCTTCCCCTCCCTCTCCTTCCTTCCTCCCTCTCCCCCCCCCTCCCTCCCCTCCCTCCCCTCCCACTCCCCTCCCCTCCCCTCGCCTCCCCTCCCTCCCCTCCCCCTCCCCCTCCCCCTCCCCCCCCCCCTCCCCCTCCCCCTCCCCTCCCCCCCCCCTCCCCTCCCCCTCCCCCCCCCCACCCCCACCCCCCGACCCGCGCTGAGTCAAAAATGTGATCAAGCAAAAAAGACCACCAACCAAAATTCACCAGGAATATTTTTTAAAGAACCAAATAAAATGTCTAGAAATAACACCTGTAACTGTTGAAATAAGCATCTGAGCTGGCAATGTTGCAGCAGATCAGAAACATCTGGAAGAACTGAGCACGTGGAATGAAGGTGAGAAGGGAGTGCCCAGAGGGGAGCACACAGACACCCAGAGGTGGAGACGTGGCGGGCACGGCCCCGGGGCCCAAGAGTAGGCGGAGACTGGAGGAGAGGTCAGGGGGTCAGGTCCACGGAATCTAGAAGGATTCTGGAGTCGGACAGCTTAACAGTATCTGAGTTCTTTCTTCAATGTACTGAAACTAGAACTGGACACTGCAGATGACGTTTTATGGGAACAATCTATGTAAGAAGGTGACACAGAAGCAGAAGCCTCAGCACAGTGAACAGGCCTCGACCCGATGTCAGGGACAGATGGCATTACAATGGTAAGGAGTGAGGGGCGGCTGGAACGTGTGGCAAGTGTCACACTACCTGCCTGTCTCCAAGGGCTTCCCACGAGCTAACCTGTTCATCTGCCTCATGGCCTTACAAAGCGGGGCCACCCCCGCACCCAGGCACTTTTATGGTGTCTCTCCTTCTCTAAAAAAGATTTTATTTATTTATTTATTTTCAAAAGACAAATGGAGTGTGAGCAGGGAAGGGGCAGAGGGAGACGGAGAATCTCAAGCAGACCCCACGCTGAGCAGGAAGCCAGACGCAGGCCTTGATCCCACAACCCTGAGATCATGACCTAAGCAGAAATCGAGTTGGGCGCTTGATCAATGGAGCCACCCAGGGGTCCCTAGTTTCCCTCCTTTGTAATTAACTGACCAAAGTGCACAGGACGGGTAAGGTCCTTCCTGGGGCTCCGAGGAGACAGAGTGGCCTGTGCAGGTGTGCAGGGTCACCTGGGTCGGCTCTGCCACCAGGCAGGCCCTGCCCCATGTCCCCACCCACCTTCAACTGGCCGTATGACCTTAGAGAAGTAACCCACCTTCCCTGAGCGCCAACACCTCTGGAGCCTCCGGGACTGCAGCAAGGATGACGGGCGGCTGAAGACAAAGCATTCTGGGGGTTGGCATGACACAGACAATGGCACCTCTTCTCCCTTGTTCTGGGTGTGAATGCAAGTGTCTGTCGCTCCCTGCAGGACAGGCCCACCAGCTAGGGGTGGAGCCAGCTAAGCACAGACCTATGAGGTCGATGCAAACGCCCGGCGTCCCAGAGCGCAGCCCAGCACCCTGCCCTCCGTCAGGATTGCTGAGAATCCCAGCAGCATCTGCACCTGTAGCAGGACTTGCCCAGCCCCACCCCTGTGTCCCCGAGGTCCTGCAGATGGATATCCCAGGACCCAAGGCCCCATGTTGCCCACAGCCACTGGGCCACCAGGGTAGCTGCTGAAACTTCCCCCAAGGGACCGCTTCTCCGCAGGTGCTGGCAGGGACACGCCTGCACTCACAGCCAGCTCCCAGCGAGGCTGCCCACAGCACCATCCCCTCCGTCCTCAGCCCTGCCCAGCAGGACGCACAGCACTGGCACCGTGGCAGGACGCAGCCCAGGAGACAGCCAGGCCGAGCCCATACTCTGCATCCTGACCGCACACCAGGGCTGGGCCGGGGCTGCTCCGCCAGTGGCCCCGCTCAGGGCTGCCTCTCTGAGGAGATGCTGGGCTCTACCTGGGACCTGGGTCACCTTTTGACCACCTGAGAGGTCTGTTCATCTCAGAACCCAACTACACAGAGCCCCGGCTCTTTCCAGCTACCGACACTCGGGAGCTGTGGCTCTGCGCCCGCACTGAGGGCTGCCAGGATGGGGTGCCGGCCCGGCATGCCGCCCAGCCTTACTCCCCGACGGCCTTGCCGCCAAGCACGCGGAGCGCCCTGGCACCTACCGCAGAACTCTTCGCTGATACGCCCATTAACTTGCACTCCGCATGCAGCCACTCATTTTTCGGAACTACAAAAAGGCAACAGTGACACTCACTTGGCATCCCAGCGCTTGCTTTCTGGACAGGGACCATCCACATTCCCATTAAAACAGAGAACACGGTGATTCATCAGCATTAGCTGGAGCAAAAATGGCAGGCACCACCTTCAGCGATGGTTTCTAAAACCACTATTATAAACTACTCTGGCAGCCACTCATGTCAGAAATTAATTAACACCCCCCAAAAACGCCCTCATACCTTCATTCTTCGATAACGCCATGATTTCCTGATGGATGTGTTTAGGTTTCTACTATGTGCCCCAGGCTCAAACATCAAAAACCCCCTCGTAACAATACCGGTCCACGCGGTTTCTACCCTGAAATACTCAGCTTGTCGGTAAGCGCTGGGCACGGGGGGTGTGCACACGCGGAGCCCGGACAGGCCGTGCTGAGACTGACCTGCGGCTCCGAGCCACGGCCTCGGCTCAGTCTGAGCGAGTGGGACGCGGGGGCCCGCTCCGGGGCTCTGAGGACCAAGGACACGGAAACAGAGTATTCACGACACACCCATGAAGCACGGGGGAGCTGTGTGATAAAGGGAGCACAAGAGGCCGCGGGACAGGGCACCCCCGCGCAGTAGCCTACAACCTGCAGACAGCTGGGTGTACAGGCGACACGGCCACAGCAGCACCCCGTGTGCACGCAGCACGGGCCCATCACACGCGGCCCATGGGCGTGGTCATGACGCATGGTGTCCACCCGGACCCGCCTCCCAGGTGTCCTAGGGCCGCCGGTCTGCAGGGAGCTTGCTGTGAGGACAGGGGCGGGGGGACAGGCTGTGACTCACTCTGCACAGTCCATCCTGGCTCACGCTTTTCTAGAACTACCCTCAACAGGAAAGGCAAGTGCCGTGCTCCTCTTTTCTTGCTGGTCTTTGGTGGGTTCGGGGGAGGTAATGAGGGAGAACTCGGCCTTAATTCCAGTCCTTTCTCTTCCCACATTATCTGCCCTGTGTGGCAAGCTCCCCTTCATACATTCTGCTACCACAGCATCTGCCCAGCGCCCTTCTCCCCCATACCCACGTTCTGTGCCTCGATCACCCGTGTCCCCTGCCGCACACAGGCCGGCCCGCCAACCTGCATCCCTCTTGTCCCTGTGCTGCCCCACGCTGCACCTCACAGGCCATCCTGCGGCTCAGTCAGACGGAGCAGTCGCCAGGCCACGGATGGATGGACCACTGGAATCAGCGCCAGGACAGCCGGGCTGCAGCGGCCGACTCCCTAGCGCACCTGCCTGGTGCAGTATGCTCGCTGGGGACGTCATATGCTCACTGTGGAAGTCGGCTTGCCTTTTCAAGTCCAGGCAAACGCCCCATCTGACTTTACTGTGGGCAAGCACACCCTCGTGGGCGGCCACCTAACATGGCTCGAATGCAACAAGCGCTCAGCGGGGCTTCCTCCAGCCCAAGGTGAGTCTGGCCCAGCTCCGTGCCAGGGCCAGAGTGCTAAGGTCGCATGCTCCCTGCTGTCTGCAACAGCCTCTGGGCTCCAGCTCACTGCAGCCCCACGGGGTGCCCCCAAGTCACTCCTAGGAGCCACCTGCATGGTGGCCACCATCCCCTTGCCTTGGCCCCTTCTCCCTGGTTCGTGCACGCTCTGTCACTTTTCTCCTGTGCCAGGCACTGTGCACGGCTGTGGGGGCTGCTTCCTACACGAGGAGCCCTGCAGAGGGGACAGGTAGGGCCAGTGTCCCCGCATATGCCCCCCACGCAACAACCCAGAGGATGTGGGTCCTCTCCCCTGTGTGTGCCTGTGACCCCTCATCGCTAGAGCAGTTGGCTTACACTAATTGGTATGAAACCCACCCAACTTGAAAACTTGGGAAAGGACCTTTGTCTACTGTGCCCACAAGTGCCCTCCAGCTGGCGGTGGTCCTGCTCCTGACGTCCTGTCCACCAGGAGGAGGGAGTGTCTGTGGACATCACCAGCCCTGGAGGCCAGCCTGGAGGCAGAAAGGACAGAGTAAAGAGCAATTCTAAGAAAAGGAGATCATTATGAAACAGACCCAGGACTGGCCCCCAGGGAAGTATCTTCTTTATGAAAAGGAAAAACAAAATGAGGAGAAAGGCAAGTGGAAGGGAGTAGTTCGAGTTCAAGAAAAAAATGAGGGTTCAGAAACCGAGTCATCTGCTCCAAACACTCGCTGTGAGCCCCCAGTGCCCGTGAGGACCCAGTACGCGTGCTGCTGACCGCAGTGAGCGTGACCCCTCTTGCGCCTCATGGAGGTTCTTGATAGGCGGCCAATTCAAGAACAGGAGCCGATCTCATGAAGTCACAATGTGCGGGTGGAAGGATTCCTAATTTCACCTGTCCAACACCCCAAATTAAAACCCAATTCCGAAACAAATTACCTTAATTTCCCATATCTTTCCATAAGTAATTATGATTATTTCAAACTCCTACAGATGGATCAGGAAAAGAGAAAAAAAAACAACAAATGCTCTTAACAGAAATGGGAGATTAAAACCGAAGCCTGTATGAAACGTGCAGAGCCCCCGAATTAAACACCAAAGGATCTTGTACTAATTAAATTGAGTCGGTGTCAGATGGAAAGGCCAAATTCAAACACTGGAACGCTTTAAAAGGTGAAGTGCTTAAAAATGGGAATTTCGTATTCAATATTGCAAAAGAGCTGACCAGCATCGTATCATCATATGGAGGCATCCAGCCCAGTCAGCTAAGTTAGTCAGTTCATGGAAATCCGCGGGCAAAGGCCACGAGCGCCATGGTCGGGTGAGCCCGCCGGCCGGGCACAAGTGCTCGAGGCCCCCACGCCCACGCTGGAGCCCCCTCCCCACGGAGCCTTCAAGGGGCTCCAGGCCCGCCCTGCAGCAGCCCGCATGGCCCAGCCGGGGACACGGCTGCGGGCTGCTCCTGGCCACACGTCCTTTCACCCTGGGCAAAGCAAGGGAACCCATTCTCTGCGCCTTTTGTCTGGAGCAAACGTGAAACCTGACGGCCGCCAACGGCTGGGCGTTCCCTCCCTCCCGCTCATCTTGCGCACACCCACGCACACCTACACATGCCCCGAGCTGCGGTCCCTGACTACGTAGTCCCCTCGTTCATTCCCTCGTGTTTAACCTTGAAACCCGGTTGCAAATGCTCCGACATCAGAGCCTACAGACGGTGGCGGGCACAGCGCCGGCTCCTGGCGGGTGTGCGCTTTGATGGGCTCGGGGGCAGAGCCAGCTGGCTGCGAGACGCCGTTGCCCGGGGAACGGCCACTGAAGTGTGTGCTCGCGTGGGCACGGAGGCTCTCTGCAGCCGCCACGGCCGCCACTGTGCGCGGGGAAGCCCAGCTGGTGCCCATTAATGCTCTCGGTGTGGCAGGGACGAGGAGCCAGTTCCAGAAGCCCGACTCTTCCACTGTCAGACAGGCTGATCTCACGGCCTCCCTAATGAATGCAGCACCCCGCACCCACCCTCACACAACGCTGGGCGTACGGGGGAGACGCATCTCGACGATGCGCCCCAATTAAACAACGCCGGTCGGCTAAACACGAGGACACAGCCCTGTAGGCCACGGGATGATCCGCCCTCTCACCTACTGTGAGCTCCTCTTTCCTCTCTTCGTTTCACTGAAAATGGTGAAGACGCAGGAAGAGGGTGGGTGAACTCTGAAAGACGCATTTTAAACATCTGTTTGATCAACAATCTTTCTCAAATGCATAGGGCAACTACTTTGAAATTCTGGATCTCCCCATGAAATGCAAAAAACCCAAGTTACGTGGGGGGCTTAATGACATCTTCTGTACTTACACATTTTGCATCTGACAACCTCCAGGTGCTCAGGTGTCTACAAATACCAAGGGCTGAGGGTGGCCCGAGGGGGCAGTCTTCACACAACGGGTGCTGCAGGCTCCAGACGGGGGCCTGGCACACGGTGTCCCAGAGTACCACCCTCTGCTCCATACCTGACACAGCCATGGAAGGGTTCTCCACATGGAGCCACGGGAGCCTGCGACAGGAAAACAGACCCCGGAGCTGGAAGACACGAGTTTGAAGCCCAGATCTGACTCAGGTGCTCTGCGACCCTGGAGAAGTGTTTTCCCATCAACAGCATGGGAATAACACCTCCTCCATGAGCGAGCCTGAGCGGGTGAAGATCTAGGAGCCACCAGGAATCACCAAGTGCGAGCTCGCAGCTCCCGTCCCCCGGGGTGTGGACGCCGGGTGGTGCTGTGCCAGCATGCACGCTGGCATGTCGGCCTGTACTCCGTCTTCCTTGCCCTGTCTGCAGGGCCTGTCATCACACACTGCCCCTTTCTATGCTGGGTCCGGGAACCCTGGGCTCCGCTGAGCCCTGCCCCTGCCTGCTCCCCTCTGCACCCCCTCCATGCCTCTCTGGGTTCCCTGTCTTACCCTCCCGAGCGAGTGGCCGTCTTCAGTACTGCTCATGGAGATCTGGCTTCCCTTCCTCTGAGCAGCCTTTGTGCCCTTGCTGGCTAGGTGCTACACCAGTGACGTGTGTCACCTCTGGGTGGAACCCTCCTGAGCCCCCCACTGCAGGAGACACCCTCGGGGATGGCTTCCCTCAGCCCAGGCAGCAGGATGAGGAGATAAAAGCAGGGCCTGGCCACCTGTAGGTAAGTGTGGCCTGGGCGCAGAGGGCTGCAGGGGAGGCAGATGGGGTGGGACATAGAGTCCCCGCAACTCAGGCAGGAAGAGACCAAGGGGCGGCGAGGCTGCCTGAAGATACGTAGAGACCCAGTGAGTCCTCCTGGGTAAATCTTTCCAGAAGGAAAACTCAGACAAGGACAAAAGATGTATGTGCAGATTCCCATCACAGCTTTGTGTGTAAGAGCAAAGTATTAAAAATAAATATCAGCCAAAGACGAACTGGTCAAATGCACAGGGACTCTTCACCCCACCGAAAACGACCCTGGGAAAGACCACCGCGGCTCCCATCCAGTGGGCCTGCCGACAGTCCTCCTAGGGCGGCATGTCCTGGCCCCAGGCTGCCAGCCTCCTGTCCGTCTGCCCATGTGCCAAACCCCAGGAGGTCACCGCCTTCTGTCCAGAACTGCTCTAAATGAGCTTCCGAGTTCCAAAGGAGAAAGGCCGCTGCCGAGCACACGGAGATGGGTGTGTGGCGGTGGAGGGAAGGCCCAGCTTCTGCGATCACACACACATGGCCACGCTCTCAGCGGCTGGCCGCTCTTGCTTCTCTCGCCGAGGAGCCCAGTGTCACGGCATGAGGAAGCCACCAGCCACGGCGAGAGGACTAGCTGCTGCTGCTCAAGCCTCCCCCCCCAACAGCCAGCTTCAACCACGACCCTCAGGAGTAACAAGCCTTCCCAGGACCCCGGCTCCATCCTTCCAGACCCACCAGACCCGCCAGCCAGGTGCAGGCACTGGGAAGCAGGGAGGGGCTGACCCTGCCATGCCCTGCCAGATTCCTGACCTGAGAACCCACGCACGTCAGAAAAGAGGGCTTTTTCTCAAAGAGTCAACCTATTTATAAGGCAAAAGGTATCTTACAACTGCTGCCATGAGGACAGCCACATCGCGCTGCTGATACTGGAAGTGCTCCACCGTGACTTGGCCACCACGTATCTCCAGTTGGCAGATGCTAAATGTCAGAAAGCCCAGGAGAGGCACAGCAGAAGCAGGGCCAGCTTAGGAGGCCGTCCTGCCGGCTGTGTCCCAGAGACATGGGGAGACCGCGGGTGAGGGACAGCCAGGTGCTCAAATCTGGGGGTGTGGGGGGCAGTCAAGCGGTCAGCGTGCATGTGTCCTGACATGTATTGTCTTCACCTCAGGGACGGGGGAAGCAGTTTTGTAAGCACATATGAAGGTGTGAAGGTGGCGTGGCCTCGGGGCTGGGGTGCCCTAGACTGCCTCGTGCCTCACGGAGCGCCCTGCAGAACACAAGCACCAGAACCCCCTGACCACACACCAGCTGTTTCTGTGTCCGTCTGCCCAGCAGCCCCGCAGCTAGGGGATCGATCCCCATGTAGACGGGAGAGTCGAGGCTCAGGGCACACCCACAGTGAGGAGCGGATCCAGCCTAGACCTCCAAGCAGATGCAGCTTGGCCTCCAAGACCAAGTTCGGGACACCATGCTCCACGGCCTCGGCTCTGGGCCTGCTCAAGAGGGTGTGGGTGCAGAGGCCACCGAGTGAAGATGCACTGACCTGCTTCCCCTGAGATGTAAACTCCATGTGGGCAGGGGTCCAGGTGACCTAACTGCTGTTGTAGTTACATCGAGACACCTGCCCAGTGTATGGCACATACCTGATGACGTCTGCTGGGTGGAGGGAAGACAGATGCTGATGCACTGGTGCTGTGGCCCCCTCCAGCATGAGACAGCTCCCCACACACTCACTGAGTGCCCATCTGTGGTCAGGCCCTCTGCCTTCCTAAGGGGAAGAGGACGTGTGGGGAAGGCGTGAAGGGCTTGTCCCTCCCCCACCCGGCTCCCCGCCCTGGCTCTGTCCTAACCTGCCCCTGCTGATGCTCTGCTGCACTCTCCTCACGCTCACACCACTCCTCAGTCTTATTTTTCTCTTCACCAAGAACCATTCAGAGTGACCTGGACAGGTTGCTGTGTGTGTGGTCACCGACAGGTGCATGTGAACTCCAAAGGGCCTGCTCCGCGGCCACTGGGAACTGAGGTTCTCCGTAGAGTGTGGTCCTCCTCTCACATCCTCAGGCTGCTGCGTGTCTGATGTGGACTGAGAATCCGGGGAGATGAATGCAGTGAGGAGTCAGCGCCCCCCGGGTGGGTGGGCAGGCTGCACGTGACCCTGAAACACTGCTTTTATTCCCTCAACGGACAGCCAGGGATGGGATTTTTCAACTTCTACTCCAACAGAGCTCCTCTAAAACACAGATCACTATCTCATCAGAAAACAAAAAAGGAATTCAAACGCTGAATTTTAAGTGTATTCTGGGGCCCGTTTGCTAGTTTCAGAGAATTCATTTAAATCACCTAACTCCTCGGAAAGTTACCACAGGACAGACAGACAGACTGTCATATGCCAAATGTCATAGCTGAGGAAGGGTCCTCCACCGTTTGGTTGGCTCGGGGGTCGGGAAAGTTCTTCTGCTCTCTGCCTGGCAGTAGCAAGCAAACAGCAGCCTCAGCGATGGAGGAAGAGTATAATAAGAAACAAAAAGTCCTCGCCATCACAAAGCCAGGCCACCACGCGGGCCCAGAAAGCACAGATGCGGGCTGGAATCTGTTGCTAAGCAACCGGGCCTGTTCCCCCCACCTCCCTAGGCCCTCAGGTGTCTGCGGGTAGACCTGTCAGCCAGGAAGGCGGCCACTTGACTCGAGTGCAAGCGTGCAGATCCCAGCGGACAAAACCGACCTTGCAACTGTCTCGGAGCAAAGCTGCGGCCCCGAGAGCATGGCCAGACTGCAGCATGGCCAGGGCACACATTCGACAGATGCGTCGAATGCTAAACACGTAACCAGGGAGGCTGAGCCGAGGGGAGGGGGCTGATCCACAGGACTCCAGCCCACGGCCATGCTTCCCAGGATGGCCCCGGGACTCCTGGCCTGTAGTCACAGCCTGCAGCGGCAAGGGCGGCCCGGCCCTCCCAGGGTGGGGACACGGCAGCCACCCTCCCACCTGCCAGGGCACAGGCACTTTCCCAGGGCTCCTCCGGTGACGAGCCCGTGAAACCCAGGGCTCGCGCAGCACCCGGCTTTCTGGAGTTCTCATCAGCACCTCTGTGTCCTCGGCAACGCAACGGCCCCACCGCTCCGGACAAGAGGGACAAGGGCCATGCCCACTCCCTGGCGATCTCCCACGTCCTTCCTCGCCTGGGCCTCCCTTTCCTCAGTGACCCCTCTGTCACTATGCCCCTCTATCTGGGTCTTCTCCCCAAGTACAGCCCTATAGCAAAGACGCCGCCTTCCAGCGTTCTCTGTCTGCAGACAGGGTGGGCAATGAGACCCGGGACCCCAAGCTGCCTGGCAGCCAGCAGCAGGACCCGAGAGCGGGTGTGGCGGGAGCAGGGCTGGCCGGCCACAGTGACCCAGGTCCTCCCCTCCCCGGCCTGCACAAGCTCCCCCTTCTCTGTCCTGTCCCCATACGTGCCCCTCCACGCTGAAGCCCCCGTGGTGCCTCCTGCCCTCAGCCAGGCGCCCACTGCCCAGCCCGCGGATCCCGCGTCCCTCCCCAGGGACACAGCACGCCTATGCCGGTGCAAGCACAGTGGACATTCCTGTGCCCACAGTCCTGCCTTCCCTGCCCTGTGGCCCCCAGGCCTTTGTCCTGTGTGCTCCCGCAGGCCCGGAATGGCCAGCTGAAACCCCTCCCTGTGCACCCCTACACTCACTACCTCCTGGGGACCAGGGTCTGCGGGCCCCGCCGCGACCCAGACACCTCCTGCCTCACCCGCCCGCGCCCGCTTTTTGCTCACGGACGCTGGGGGTCACTGGCCGGCCTCCTCGCTGTCTGCCCCATGCCAGCTCCTCCTCCAGGGAGGCCACCCCTGGACCTCGGCACAGTGCACGCACACAGGCACACACCCAGTGATTACACACCCATCCTCAGTCACACACACGGTGTATGTGAACACACGCTCATACTTGGCACATGTGCACACTCACAGCAAATACACCCCCACTCACATGCGCTCCATGCACTTCCTCACACACACTTGGTAGGTGTACACACGGTTACCATGCACTCACACACACACACACACCTGGCATGTGCACACATGCAGCTCTTGCATGTACAGTATCTCAATCACACTCAGGCTCAGTACACGCACACACCCTCACATACAGCAAGGATATGCACTCATACACACAGTGCATGCGTGCACACACCCACACACAGTGTGTGCATTCATATGCAACACTTACACAAACCCTCACAGCACATGCACATACACGAGACATTATATACACACACGTGGCACATGCACAGAGCCTCACACACAGCATGTGCACACACATAGCTCTTGCACATACACTACCTCAATCACAGTCAGGCTCAGTACATGCACACACTCACACATGGTATACACACACCCTTCCACACAGCAAGTGCACACTCACACACGTGGCACATGCACAGAGCCTCACACATAGCATGTGCACACCCTCGCATACTCGTGGCACATGGACACACCCGCGCTCTCTCATTCCTGATCTACCCTCCCTGGATGCTCAAATTTCACTTCGTCAAAAGAGGCTGCCCCAACCAGTCAGTGCCCAGCACTCACTCTCTATGCCTTTAACTGGCTTTAGTTTGTCCTCATAACACTTTCTCTACCAGAAACCATATTTACATTTATGCATTGCTCATCTTCAAATGCAGCCCCGTGAGGGCACCCGTCTGGCTCACTGCTGTACCCCCAGGTCCACAACAGTGCCTGGTGCGCTGTAAATGCTCAGTGACAGATGCTGAATGAGTAATTACGACATGTCATATAAGGAACACAAAAAATTGTAAGAGATGCGAGACTTTTTTAAATGCAAAAGGATACAAAATCATGATCCCTTTTTAAAGGTGCTATTTTCCCACTAAAATGTGAAGGGAGTTTGGGTACAGAGGTTATAATTTGGGTAATTGAATGTTCCCAGGAACCACAGTCAAGAGAAAATCTCTCCCCCTAAGACTCGGCCACAGCAATCAACCACAGCTTACACTTACTCAGGAACATTTCCTAAAGGTTCTTAATCCCAACTCTGGCTTTGTACTGAATGTCAGGTGTCCCAGGCCTCCCACGGAGGAAAGCGATGTGAGTAGGATGGGGGAGGGGGAACAGAAGGAGGAGAACAGAAAGCCCTTGAAGGGCAGGGCAGGCGTGTGCGGGCGGGCGGCAGGGCAGCAGTCCCTCCAGCAGCACAGTGAGCGGGGGTCGTGAATCCTCTGGGTCCTCCTCTGGCAGCCAGACTAATCACCATCCAATCACACATGTCAGCAGGTACAGACGTGTTTCTGTCTGCCTGAACAAAGCAGGAAGGACACAGAGAAAACCTATTGTACCCCCTAGTGCTACAGGCAGGCAGAGACAGCAGGTGACCTTCTCCACACTCCAGGAGCCAAGCCCTAGTTTGCTCAACAGGAAGTGGAACAGCTGTAAACTTCAGCTTCTCCCCAAGTTCCTAAGAGATTCCTCAGTTCCTGCATCAACCAGGACACCTGATGGACCTGAAACCAGGTCTCCACACTGCAGAAACACACCTCTGGCCACATCTGAGTGCCAGCCCTCACCTGGGTATGAGCCCCTCCTACCTGAGCACCAGCCTCCACCTGGACATGAGACCCCCCGCCACCTGAGTGCCAGCTTCCACCTGGACATGAGACCCCGCCCCACCTGAGCACCTGCCAGCCCCCACCTGGACGTGAGCACCCCCCCACCTGAGCACCAGCCTCCACCTGGACATGAGACCCTCCCCACCTGAGCACCAGCCTCCACCTGCACAGGAGACCCCACCTGAACACCAGCCTCTACCTGAGTACCAGCTTCCACCTGGAAGCTTCCACCACTCAGAGCCAGCCACCCCTCTGGATGTGAACCCCCACCTGAGCGCCAGCTCCCACCTGAGCACCAGTGCCCACAGCAGTGGGGGATGGCTAAGGGTGGGAAGAGACTGCGCAGAGGAGAATCACAGTCACACCCAGTATTACACAGTCACTTGGAGGTCAAGAATTCAATTTTTTTGTAATTAGGATTCACATCAATGCAAAATGGGATGCCATCTTATGTGAATAGTACACAGTTCATTACATACCTGAATGCCTTCTCTGTATCAGATTCTGCTAGGCATTGAATATTTATAATTTATAACCTATCTGCTTTCAAAAAGGATCTAGGAAAGATGGCTGCTCGCTAAATGCATTATGATGTAGATCAGGATTATATTATAAAAATAAGTTACATCGTATTTTTAAAACTTTTTATATAAATACTTGTTAAGACAATAGTTTTAAAAGCAATCAGCACACATGTATGTTTAGTAGGTAACGTATTTATAACATACATGGGTGACACAATGAGAGAGTAAGTCTAAGAAGCTGTAGCACGTACTTTCCAAACCTTCTCTCATTTAATGGACACATCAGCTCTATAACGTACTATGCTTCTACATCACGTGTCATCATTTATAAACAGCAAAACCAGTGTTTTTGAGCATCAGCCATGTTCTGGATCTTCTTGGAGAGTCCATTTGGGGATCACATGGCCGACCACAGTGTCCCACAGCTAGTAAGAGGCAGTCCCAATTCGGGTGGAACTCTGCTGGACTCCAAAGCCTATCTGCACCCTCGCCTTAGGGCCATCACAGGGTCACCATCCCGGGTACCCACTGGGGGACAACACGGTGGCCTGAGGCCCATTGTGTCCTGCTCTCCAAAGGTCTTAAGTCAACAGTGTCAATTCTGACCACCTGCTAAAATCACTCAAGGATAGTCTAAAACTCCTAATGTCAGTGCCTTATGCAAAACATTGAATTCAAGGTGAGGCCCAGGGAAGGGGACTTCTACAAGCAGCTCGGGTAATCCCAGCATGCAGCCAGTTTGACGACCTGTCATTTACATGATGTCAATGGTTTGTCATCCTGAGATGAGCTCTGTAACCCATTCATCCAGTGAAGGTCACATGCCTAGTATGTTCCATATGCCTTGTGCCATCCACAATGGTGATGGTGACTGCCAAGGCTCCGATTCAGGGCTGGCCCACGATGTGCACCTCATGAATGAATCTCTTTAACCTCCCCACAATCTTCCCAAGCAGCTACTAGGAGCCCTCTTTTACAAATGCTGACCCTATGCCTCAGAGAACCTACGAACTGCCTCAAGGTCACACAGATTCACAGAGAGCTGAGACTCAAAGCAGGTGCATCTGATCCTAATGTCTGCATCCCTGCACTTACTCCCAAAGCACCTGGGCTCCTTGGATGGACAGATAAGGACCTCCCAAAACAGCCCTCAGCCCTCAGCTGCACAGCCTGTGCAAGAGGATGACACTAGCGAGTGGGAGACGGCAACATGGGGTGCTGTGGTCTGAATGCACCTTGAATGTCGGTGCCCCACTCACATGGGAAACCCTTAGCCCTCCGGAGATGGTACCCCTGACTCACATGGGAAACCCTAACCTCCCAGAGACGGTGCCCCTGACTCACGTGGGAGACCCTAATACCCTGGAGACGGTGCCAGGAGGTGAGACCTTTGGGAGGGCAGGGCTGCATCTCACGTTGGGATCCAAGGCCGCGTACAGGACACCCAGGGCACTCCCCACCCCTTCACCAACTGAGCTCAGCCACCTATGACCCAGGAAGCAGCCGTCACCAGACACTCACTGGGCCTTGATTTGGACTCCAGCCTCAGACCGTGAGAAGCACAGGCCTGCTGTTACAGCAGCCCGAACAGTTACAGTGAAGACTCCACTCTTACCAAAATAATAAATATGAGGCAGTGATGGGTGGGCCATTGTTTTGTCAGAAACACTAAAACTATTTATAAATAAACCTCTGTGGCCAGGTCTAGAAAAAAACTGCCATTAGTTGGAGAAAAAATGGGAATCACTTTTTCACATCAAACAAAATAAGCCATGCTAAACCAACAGCATAGAACCTTCCAGTTCACACACAGGCCTCCAGGCTAATGAGCACCATGCTCTAGACTGTGGGAGCCTTCTCAAGTCTTCTGGGCTCCTCTCGTCCCCCGCATTCCCTCCCAGATCATCCTGAAGACACTGTCACAACCTATAGGCTGCTGGTGGGCTCTGCCCAAGGACTCTGGCTCAGGGCACTCTGGCCATCACAGGAGGCTCGCCCCTGGCCCCTGCCCCCAGGACCACCGAGACCAGTGGCCTACACCCCAGGACCCCTGAGTGGAGCATGGTGAAGGGCACCGTGAGGGGTGTGGTGGCCTGGGTCGGTGGGGCACCTGGAGGGCCTGTGCTCAGCCTGCTGAAGGTGGCCCTGACTTCTCGAATCACGGCAAGGCTGCATGCTCCAGGGGCAGCTGACGCCTCCAGTGGAGTTTGAGACCCGTGTGGGCTCAGAGAAGGGAGGCAGACGGAGGGCCTGCTGGAAAGCCTGGGGGTCCAGGACCCATGTGCACCTCAACTCCATACACTGCACCCGGCGCTCGCTGTGGCATCCTGCCAGGGGCACCCTCTTGGGACGCTCTAGCAAACCCACCCACCCAGGTGAGAAATGGGCTGTTACCTATGGCAGCGACCAAGTCCTCAACCTCATTATGGGCAACTTGGACTCCACCCGATGTTGTCATTTGATGTGGCATGAGGCTACCAGCAAAGCCACGAGACAAGATGCTCAACAAGATGCATCTCCCTGCCACTGAATGCAGTACAGCAGTGGCCGATGGACGTCATGGTCGCCAACACTTGAACAAGTATCAACCTTAATAATTCCTTGATGATATCCAAAGTGCACCTGAGATTTTCACTCCTCCACTTTAAAAGTGTAATACACAGGCGCGCCCGGAGGGCTCGGTTGGTGGAGCGTCTGACGCTTGATTTCATCCCAGGTCATGATCTCAGGGTCGTGAGATCGAGCCCCGCGTTGGGCTCCCTGCTCAGTGAGGAGTCTGCTTGTCCCTCTCCTTCTGCTCCAGCCCCTGCTTGCTCTCTCCTTCTCGAATAAATAAATTAAATATTTTTTAAAATTTAGTAAATAATTATATATAATAAACACAAGTATTTTTTAAATAATAAGCAAAAATGAATTTTGTTGTACAATAGTAATTGTTTGCCCTGGGTCTAGGACCAACTGCAAGAGATTATTATACCCGCATGACTATTTTCAACCAGCTCAGTGACCTTCTTGACAGGAGTTTGTCCCAGACCTTGATGCGACCCTGCCCTCCTGCCCCTGCACACTCACATCCTCCCCCTGCACACCCATCTCAGCTGCCTGGGTCTGAGCCTCTCACAGCCTTGACCCACCATCCTTCCCATCCAGCCTGGGAGCTGACTTTGTCCCTACTTCAGAGGAAGCCTTCAGCCTCTCCCAGCATCAGCAGGTGGGCAGGTGGTGCCCACGAGAATACATCTCTCGGGGCGTTCCCGTGTGGTAGTGCAACACCTCTCTTTGCCCGTGATCCTGACATGAGCACTAGGGGACTTTACTCGTCCCTTGTGGCTCCAGGGTCTGGGCCAGGGTGGCCCATGCTGGGAGCTCATCATGCAGGTGTGGTGGCAAAGGAAAGACCAGGAGAGTTGGCATGAAGAAACACTCCGCGCGACGTGTGGACAAACAGGGCACGTGAACACGGACGGTAGGGTGCCAAGAGAGGAGGTAAGGCGAGGCTGGAGGAGAGCGGCTGGCCTGAGCATCGGGTGCTGTGAGACGCAGGCCCCAGACCCACAGGCGCGGAGGGGCCCCGAGTGCCACTAGCCTCCCCGTGCTCGTCTGCTAGTGCAGAGATCCCTGCCTGTGTCACACGCTTACTGAGACGGAAGCTGCCGCAGGGCCTGGCAAATACGAACTGTTTCATAAACAATAAAAGAAGGGATCTAGGCTCGCTGGCTACTCAAGTCTCTCCTATGTCGGGCAGTGCCCTGTTGTGTGGTGAGTGGAGTTTTGGGCTTCTCAGTGTTGAGCCTCTGGACGGACCCCCGGTCCAGCCTCACGCACCTGAGGAAGCACAGACTTTCTCCTGGATCCTAGTCCAGGGACAGCAAACTCCTGCCGTGCAGTGCCAGGCGGTACGGGGTTTTGGCTTTGTGGGCCACGTGGTCCCTGTCACAATGACTCCAGACTGTCACGTCAACAGAAAGCAGCCACGACATGGTGTGGCAATAAAACTATCGGAAAACCGGCAGTGGGCCAGAGTTAGCCCATTAATTGTGCGGTTTACTATCATCCTAATTATATTAGTTTTATTTTTAAGTAGACCCAGAGCAAACCCTTCATGTATTTGCTCATTCACTGAATTCAACAAATATTTTTTTAGTGCTTACTACGTGCCAGGCCCTTTTGAACACATGGGGCAGAGTGGTGGGCAACGCTGATGCATTGGCCATTTCAGATGGCAGTGACTCGGGGAGGACTTTCTAGTGTCTCGCTCCATTTGCTCTCTGTTCCCCTCATCCCCTAACAGATGCTATTGGCAGAGATCGCCAGCCCTGGTCTTAGCCTCTCTATAGACCGGGATTCCCCACAACATGAAAATGTGGGTGCATGGCTTTAAAGAGAAGGTTTGTAAATCACTGGTTTAGACTAGGTGTCACCGTTTTACGGATGGCTGGGTGTGTGGCACAGAATCCAGTCTTGTTGACGTCAGATTACATCTACTGCTTCCCCTGGATCTGTCAGGCCTATCGCCGCGTCACAGGAGGTTACACTCATTTGAAGGGACATATGGCTCCCAGTACTACCGTCGAACCCACAGTCTTCACAGTGTTTGCAAACTGGTTCTGGAACAATGGTTCCCCCCCCGCTGACATTCGAGGGCCATGACAAGTACATTTCTGCGTCCTCCACATAACCTTGCAAACTCCTTAATCTGTTCCATCGGGAACACTCTCAGATGTCCCAGCTGCTTGACATGGTGACTACATAATGGGGCTGCTTCCCCCAGGATGCTCTCTCTCTGTCCCCTGCAGGGAAAGGGACCCCATACAAACATGCCAACCACAGTGACATGGGCGGCCCCTGCCTTCTGTCCTGAGGTCCCCATGAATGTGTCCCGTGCAAAGCAGTGCACTGCTCTGGGGCAGCCTCAGTTAGAGCCAGGCCTGCCTGTCCTCACAGAGGACGTCATCAAAACCAGTGCACCTCGCTCCCTCCTCTGCTGGACCCCAGGTCTGCCCTCTGGAGTCAGGAAGAGAAGGCAATCCTCTTCTGAACAGCCCTTCCCTGCAGTGAAACCCCACTTCGGCGCCACCAGCACCACCATGTCTCCCAGCATCAGTGAGGCCCAGACACACAGACGTTTGGAAGTGCGGGTTCTCACTGTTCCAGAAGACGGAATGGCAGGCTGAGTGTGTGGAGTGGCCTGGCCGGGAGTCTGGGTGCCTGGAAGCCCTGGCAGCTACACTGCAACCTCATCGGCGTCTTCCCCACGTTACAGTCACGAGTCTTGCTGTGCTCAAAAGGCCCCGGAAGCTTCTCTGCAAGAGCCCCAATGTGGCGCTTTGCCCTGAGACAGCTCTGGATGGACATCGGTTCCTTCCCATGTGGCGCTTTGCCCTGAGACAGCTCTGGATGGACATCGGTTCCTAAAACAGATGCTTAGGTGCCTGCGATGGTCTAGGACCGTCCTCCCCTCAGACTCTCTGATGTGTGTGTGTGTTCTAACTACTTCTTATGGATGGAGGTCAGATGCACTTTGTGTATCGGCCTAAATACCTTATTGGCAGCCCTGCTTGCCAACACCAATTTCCATGAAAAATAAATCAACGAGAAACAAAAACAAGCTATATGTCATCCACTTCTTTCAGGACTAAGGTAGAAAGTCCCTATCACATCAACATCTGACCATCAACAGGGTGTTTATAAACCAGTTGTCACCCAAGCACTTTTTCTATAAAAATACGTTAGGTCGTGAATTGCAAACAACGAAAGAGTGAACAAAGCCTATGAACCCCAAAATGCAGTGGCAGCTCCTGCAGACTCCTCCCAAAACTTTCATTTGTACATCCTTCATTGTAAGACCTTGTTCTTTAGGGCACACCTGAGTTTTCAAAACAGTCCAAAATCTCAGAATCCAGCCTGCTGAACAAGAGAGGTAATCACACAGGACACAGTAATCAGGAGCTAGAAACTATTGTATAAAGTCAGCAGAAAGGTTTTCTTAGCAATGAACCTGACTTCTAAAGCCACTCCCAAGTGGGGTTCCAGAATGTCCTGAGCATGGTGGTGTGTCCTGGGACAAGCAGAGGCCAGCGCTCACTGGGAGGTGCACGACCTACTCCCTCTGTTTAAAAGGATACAACCGGCCTTGCTTTTCGAGCACCTTCCTCAACAATCACAGAGGCAGGTGTTCTAATTCTGCAGAGAACTAACTGGGAGGACAGCCACTTGAATGTTGAGTGTCGGGGACTCTCCTAGGGCCAGTTGCTGAGTCAGAGGACAGACCTACTCTGCCCTGCTGAGCCAGGCCAAGTGCCGAGGAATCCGTAATCACCCAGGGGCTCACCATGGCCGGTGCTATCGCTCCAATAAACACATCTCAACCATGTTAGCTTAAAAACAAAACAAGAGGGCAGCCCGGTGGCTCAGTGGTTTAGCACCGCCTTTGGCTCAGGGCCTGATCCTGGGGTCCCGGGATCAAGTCCCACGTCGGGCTCCCTGCATGGAGCCTGCTTCTCCCTCTGCCTATGTCTCTGCCTCTCTCTCTCTCTGTGTCTCTCATGAATAAACAAAATCTTAAAAAAAAAATAATAACGTTGGGGAAGTATTTCTGGTCTAACAACATTGCAGTGATGATTCCAACCTCTTACTTTCAATTCAAAGATTGACCAAATGTAAGCTTGGAGTGATAAAATGACGTGACAGGATAAAAATAAACTTACAAAGTGGCAAAGTATGATTAATAACCTTTGAAATCTTTGGACACAAATTCACAATTTAAAATATCATCGATGTTGGATGTGATAGGTGTTTCCTTTAGGAACACAGGACGAACAGAAACGCAGAGGCTCGCGTCTGAACCCCTCGCTCTGATACAGGGTGAAGAGGTCAGGAGAGAGCAGCACCCCAATTAGGATTTAACAGGACCACCCCCGGAGGCCCCGAGGGAGGCGAGACCGCCACACATAACAAAGCGGAACCCAAGAGGACTTTTTAATAGGCCTCCTGAGTCTACACAGACTGCCGCAAAATCTCCAGAGTAGAAAGGAACTCAAAAATCCCCGCACAGCATATCCCCACAGTGACTGGGGGTGGGGTGGGGGGGGGTGGGATTCTAGGTTCAGCTGCTGGAAAACTTCTTGGACCCGATCCATTGAACTTCCCTGGACGTGATCAGCTCAGAGCTTGACCAGGTGGCTGGTGGCCAGCGTCTGGCGTCTCAGCACATGGCCTGAGTCCTACAGGAAAGCTCTGGCTGACAGTCTGCGACGCCTCCAGAAGCACAGTGGTACAGTCGTCTAGAAGCAAAGGGAAAGCTCATCTTTAAAGCAGAGAAAAAAATAAAAATAAAAATAAAAATTGGGGAATTTTTTCCTTGGTTATTTCTAGAAGGATCTCCGTTCAAGTCACTCAGAGAAAACAAAGCCCAGACACACCCAGTCTTCCTGTGTCCGCCTCACTGCAGACACTGTTTGTACAAGCGGAGGTCCAGGCCACCCTGTGCGGAGCGCGTCCCTCAGCAGCACTGTGCCCACAGCACCCGCCCACGTCATGTCTCCGCACCACATGCTGGTGATTCCCGCCATAGCTCAAACTCTTTCACTACTGTATTTGTTTTTTTGGTTTTTTTTTTTTACTTTTTTTTTTTTCACTACTGTGTTTGTTACAATGATCTGTGACCAGTGATTACAGCGCTGGGAGCTCAAGGGGTGGTCAGCAGGTTTTAGCAGTGAAGGGTTTTTAAATTAAGGTATGTGCTCTTTCCTAGACATGCTGCTGTCACAACGCGTATCGGACCACGGTACAGTGTAAACAGAACTTGGGAAACCAAGCAAGTCATCCGACCGGCTGGACGGAGATCCTCACTCTCCCGGAGTGTGGAGAAGGGCACCCGCAATGTCCCCAGGGCGCACCTGGACGGAACCGTGCAGTGACCACTCAACGGTGGTCTAGAAACTTCCTGAGAAATCACAAGGCCTCCCTCCCCTCGATGAGAGACCCGGAACTCTGTCAGGCCACCTCGCTGTTCCTCCCCGCAAGTTTTTCTCGTTTTGTCCCTCAGCCTCCTCCTGTGTGACTTCTCACGGCCCCGACCTGCACGGCAGGCTGATCCTGAATGAGCTGGGAACGACGACACGTGATATGCAGGTCGGTGACCATGAGACGCATCAGTGAGCAGAAGGCGTGTGCCCTGTCCAGGCGGTCGCCGTCAGGGAAGCTCAGCAGGTCCCCCGGCCCTCAAGGACTCATTAAACCTCTGAGTCCCGCCCGCAGAGCACCCGCCACGGGCCAGTGTCACCTTGGAAAGGAACCGGACAGTGTCCACCCTGCCCACCCAAGCGCACGCTCCTGGAAGGCCAGGCTGACCTCTGCCTGGGGGGCCCTGGCACATGGAGGCCCCGGCACATGGAGGCCCAGCGGCCAGGCCTGCGCCAGGGGTGAGCGGGACGTGCAGCCTGCCCGCACTGGGGTCAACGGGAAGGGAGCACAGGGGACGTGGGCGAGGACAGCACGGTGGGCCGGCACCTGCACGCCGCTTGGCTTGGGGTCTCAGCCCAACCGCTCTGCCACGCCTCGCGTGTCCACAGCAGCTGCCTCTGCTCAGCGAAAGAGGTGCTCCGAGGGCTCGGGCAGGAGCAAGTGTCCGTCACACAGGAGAGCGGGGCTGGAAAGTGCACCAAGGCACGGGCCTGACCCAGCACCCAGAAGGCTGCCCCATGGCTGCCGCCGCTGCCCTAGGCCTCGGGTGTGTTCCTGGCGTGCCAGGAACTTGTGACGACCTGGAAGCCACCTGCGAGGCTGCCACCGTGACCCCCGATGCCCCCAAGCCATCTGCAGCCACGGTGGGAGACCCCACTGTCCAGTGTGGCCAGCTCTAATAGGCAGCACCTGGGTCATATGCGAGCTCCTCGTCACAGGGAAACTGCAAATTTGACTTCTTATTTCCATAATGGGGTAATAACCTAGGAATTTTCCCCCCAAATATAGGAAGGCTATTCAAAAGATGATGAGCAGCCACAAAAAAAGTCAGCTGTCCACGATGTGACTTCTGAGTTTCCCCCCAGACACAATGAAAACAACGTACAACATGATTAATATCATGGCCTCAGAATCCCAGAGAAGCTTCGCCCTCTGCTGGCTAACGGTGCCATTCCGTCATGTGATCCGACAACAGCTTTTATTCTATTTCAAAACAGTACAACTTTAGCCAAACAGAAACACAGCTATAATAAATAAAAACAAGTATAAAGCCCAAATAGTTTTTTGCTTATTTTTAAATAGAAGATTTTTTAAATCTTATATAATCACATAGGATTAAATAATGGAGATTAATTAACAATAAAGTTCATAAAACCCCATCAATCAAATCTGTGATTCACAACAAAGCAAAAATAAACTATTGGGACTATACCAAAATAAAAAGCTTTTACACAGCAAAGAAAACCATCAACAAAATAAAAAGGCAACCTGCTGAATGGGAGACGATAGCTGCAAACAATATACCCAATAAGGGGTTAATAGCCCAACTATATAAAGAACCTCTGCAGCTCAACGCCAAAAAAACAAATAATCCAATTAAAAATATTCAGAGGACCTGAATAGACTTTTCCAAAGAAGACGTACAGATGGCCAGACATAGGAAAAGATGCTCAACAACACCCATCATCAGGGAAATACAAATCAAAACCATAATGAGATATTACCTCACACCTGTCAAATGGCTAGAATCAAAAAGACAAGAAACAAGAGGTGTTGTTGAGGATGTGGAGAAAAAGGAGCCCTTGCGCACTGTTGGTGGGAATGCAAACTGATGTAGCCACTCTGGAAAAGAGTATGGAGGGTCCTCAAAAAATTAAAACATAGAACCACCATACAACCCATTAATTCCACTACTAGGTATTTACCCAAAGAAAATGAAAACACTAATTTGAAAAGATACATGCACCTCTGAATGTTTATGGCAGCATTGTCCATAACAGCCAAGAAATGGATGCAGCCCAAGTGTTCATCGATAGATGAATGGATAAAGAAGATGTGGTGTGTGTATACAGTGGAGTATTACTCAGTCATAAAAAAGAATGAGATCTTGCCATCTGCAACAACATGGATGGATCTAGAAGGCATTATGCCGAGTGAAATAAATCAGAGAAAGACAAATAACCATGTGATTTCACTCTTGTGGAATCTAAAAAACAAATAAACAAACAAACAAAAAGCAGAAACAGACCCATAAAGACAGATAATAAACTGACAGTTGCCAGAGGGGCGGAGGGTAGGGGTAGAGTCACAATGGGGAAGGGCAGTGGGAGGGTCAGGGCTCCAGGGAGAGAGTGAAGAAGTCATGGGGATGGAAGGCAAAGCACATGGAGAATGACAGACGGTACTGTAACATTGTGTGGGGACAGGTGGCGGCCACACTTGTGGTGAGCACAGTGTAAGGTACAGGGAAGCTGAATCACAATGTGACACACCTAAAACTATTGTAACATTGGGTGTGAACTATACTCAAACTTGTAAAAATGGTTAAAAGAGTGTGGTTCACAAAAACACTAAAATGTCAAAAATGAAGACTTCTGAAATGCCATATTTTGTCTAACCTGTAACAGCCCTGACATAAGGAAATGTATACTGTCCCCAAGCACCAAAGGAAGGACATAACCCATATGGCTGAAGAAACCCCAGGGCATGAGGACAGGTGACACAGCAGGTACAGCAAGGCTGGCAAGGCCCCGGGGAAGAGCCGGTTGTGCAGCAGGGCACGGGTCAGGACAAAGCGGCATTGGGATGGACCCCGGAGCTCCTCAGAATCGCCTGCCCCACCAGGCCAAGCAAAGTTATTTCACTGTCTGTGATTTGACTTTCCATTCCCATCCCATCCCCTATCCACAACGGGGGCCCCAGTCTCAGGCCTAGCCTCTCCCAGGGACAAGAAGGGAAGAGGGGAAGGAGAAGACACCAGGTGGACAATTAACAAGGCAATCTTTCCTCCCTGCTTCTGTCACCGCTGATAACACCAACACTGTCCATCCCACGACCAGGCTGAACCCAATCCAGTAGCTCTGGCCCATGCATCTCCTTTATTTCAGTATCCAGGCAGTCTTCTATGTGTCTGCCATGCCCACGTCCTGTGGGCCCCATTCCTACTGAGGGGTAGGTGGAAGCCCTAGAGGCATCACGAATGAAGCACACCAGGACACACCGCGAGGGCCCCCAAAATCAGCCGTGGAACAACATGGAAGTGAGACAAGACCCTCTCCCCAAACCTGGACAGGGTAAGTGCCTCCCAGAACAAGATCCAGAGGTTCCCAAGTGCCAGGAAAACCAGAATCTGAGTGAGAAAAGGCAGCACCAAGATGAATCCGTATCGGCAGTATTTGACAGGGTTTTAAGGCAGCCAGTAAGAAAAATGCCACAACGGGCAAGTGTTACTCAAAACCAAAAAGAAAAGACAACAAAAAAGAAAACCTCACCAGTGGGATAGAAGATATGGAACCAAATGGAAATCTGTAACTGAAAAATACAGTAACCAAAATGTAAAACCTCAGTGGATGGGTTCAACAGCAGAATGAATATGACAGAGGAAAGAATCCATGATTTTGAAGACAGAACAATAGAAAATAGCTCGATTACCAGAGAGAAAACAGAGTAAACAAACAAACAGACTCTGAAAGCTGAAAGCGGAGGAGCCAACACTCACAACCAAGAGGTCACAGGGCAGGTCAGGGACAGCAGGGCTGCGAGACACCTGCAGAAACACAGGCTGCAAACTCCCAGGTTTGGTAAAAGACACTGCATCCAGATTCAAGAAACCGAGAAAATCCCAAACAGGGTAACCCCAGAGAAAGCCTTCCTGAGACGTGTCATAATTAGACACGTGGAAACAGGAGACACGGGAAGAGTGGGCGCATCATAGATGACCCTTCCCGACAGGACCACTGACGCTGTGATGGCAACTGTCCCATCAGGGGGCGTGGCGGCCACAGGAGGGGGCGCGAGGTTGTCCAGATGCCAGAAGTAGTAAGCTGCCCAAGGTGAGTTCTGTGGGCAGTGAAAACACCCTTTGGGAAGGAGGGGGGGATGAAGACATTCTCAGAAGGAGAACTGAGTGAATTTGCCACCAGCAGCCCCAGCCTCACATTGTGACTGGAGAAGGCCTCCCACTGCGGAACGGAAATTAGAACGGGTAAAAATCAGTGTGATGGACTATCCTTCTCCTCATGGTTCTTAAATTGTATTTGATGGCTGATGAAAAACCGTGACCCAGCACTGAGGGAAGACCGCAGGAGGACACAGGCCAAGGACACCAGCCCTGCGACACCCTGGCCGGGGGATCCTAGCCTCCAGAACGGTGGGGAAATTCATTCCCATTGTTTGAGCAAGAGAGAAAACATAATGTGTGTATATACACACGCACGTATACACACACATACATATGCATATGTATATAAAACACCACATCTGATGACCAATGAATATGGAGAAAACACTTCAGATAATTGTATTTTAAAGGTGGAAAGGGCAAAGGGACCTAATTACTTAAAGGTTCTATACGTCTTTCAACGTAGATTTGATACATGATATATGTGGATTGTAATACACTACACTACAGCAAACACTAAGTTGACAGCAGTATATTCAAAAACACTGCACATAAATCAAAATGAAATTTTATGAAATGTTCAAGAGAAGCAAGAGCAATGATCAATGGAGAGAAGAGACAAATAAGATGGTGGCCTTCAGCCCTGACATACCAATAATTTAAATGTAAATGATCTAAGTAGGTCAATTAAAAGACAAAGATGAGCAGAATGAACAAAACAAAAACACACACACATACAACCCAACTCCATACTGTGTACAAAACAAGTCAACCTCCAAAGCATGGTCCAGAGCACTGCGCCCAAAAGAGGCAGGGAGGGGAATGCGCACGGCGGCTGCCTGCCCAGGACCAGGGACGGGCCCCCAAAGGACAGACAGCTCCTGTGGGGGTGAGGCTTTAACTCACCAGCTCACACCTCCCTGCTCTTCTGATAACACCTGTGCTCCTTACTAGCAAGAGGGGAATCGTGATGGAGATGTGAGAGCAAACCAGGAGAGTCAGGAAAGGCCCGGCAACGTGGGTAAGAGCTTTGTGTAGACACGTCGTTGGAGGAGTCTGCTCCCTTGAACTGGACCTAACATGTGTGGCTCCAAGTCCTCACGACTGCAGCTTGCACGGAGGGCAGGAAGCTCCCTGTGACCCTTTACACTGCAATGTTCTGGCTCTCGCACAGCTCCTCTAGAGACAGGAGCAGCCAGCTGCCACCCCGGTAGGTAGGTGATGGTATCCACGGCGGGCAGGGGTCAAGCGGCACATCCCCAGCTTCTGTCCGAAAGCAGGGATGAGGAGCCATTTAGATATTAGGAGCACGTCCTTGGTACAGAACTAAGGTCAGGAAACAGCATTTCAGGGATCACTGAAGGCTGACTACAGCACATAGATGTTTGCTGTGTCTTCTTCTCTAGAACCTAAAGAACATAAATGGTTTCCAAAGAACAGGATATTTAAGATATTGCAAAAACTTCGTCTTTTAATGTTTTCGTTAGAACAGAAACATCAGTAAGTCTTCAAAGGCTTCTAAAAGCTTTGATAATTTAAAAATAAAAAGTTCATCTGAACTTTACAGTAAGTTTGTATCACAGTACACGTAACATACAAGGTCTTTAGGGCACGGTCGTACTTGGGGAGGATACCTCTCCTACCTCACGCATATTTAAGATCATTTTTTTTAATCTATTAAACTTTGGTACTATAAGTTTTTATGCCTCGTACAATCCTAAATTTTTTATGCTTCTTTCCCCCAAAACATCAGGCTTTTTTTTCAAATAAACAAATCAGTCTAAGTTTTCCACACATAGGAGAAATCATCACAGGGTAGGGGGTGGGAATGGTAGATTTCTCTCGGAAATTTGATTCTGATATGTTATCTTGGAGATCCCGAGCAAATGAATTCCTCTGAACCTCTATTTCCTTATCTATAAAATGGGGAATATGAAGATGTCTACACTCAGATTACCAGAAATACCACATCGAAATAGCCTGACAAGTAAAAAAAAAAAAAAAAGAAATAGCCTGACAAGTGTTTTGAAAATTGCAGAGCAGCATGTGATCTAACCAGGTCACCATCTGTGTTCAGGCGGAAGCATCTCCAGCACCAGAAGTGTCCGGACCTTAGATGCTTCAGTAGCTGAGAGACCAGGAACAGAACAGGATTTTATTCTCCTTGCTCTTATGTTTTACACTCCCAGATTAATCTGGTTTCCAAAAGTTATGGATAAGATTTTCAGAAACAGACTAACTACTGGCGTGCCTGAGTGGCTCACGCAGTTAAGCCTCTGACTCTTGACCTCCGCTCAGGTCTTGATCTAGGGGTCATGAGTTCAAGCCCCGTGTTGGGTTCCGTGCTGGGCTTGGAGCCTATATAAAAACAAAATAAAACAAAACACTAATTATTAATTCCTTATCTTTTAGCAACCCTTCCCTACATGCAGTTTGCTACTTTTTTAGATAATTTTTTTTTCTTTTTTAGATAAATTACCTGGGCTTTGTAACTAACATAGATTTTTACAGAAAGCCTATACTGGTTTGGAAATCTATGTAGATCTCATCCTGATGCCATTCCATCCAAGACCAGCTCCTATAAACAGTCAAGGCATCTGTTATAAATAAGACATTACAGTAAGATTCTTCATAGATTCTTTCTTCAAAATCAAATGTAGAACTCATGCAGAGACCCCAAACTCCTGAATTCTTCAAAGTATCATCAACTTCTTATGAAAGCATCTTGCCAATCCTGATGTAGGTCAGTAACCAAAGGCACGAGTTACTGAATGTGGCAAACCCAACACACTTTCAACAATTTAGGGATAACGGAAAGGATTTGTTTTCACAGGTTAGAAAACATTTTTTAAAAGTAATTATAAACAGTGTTCTTTTCCTTTGGGCGGGGAGGGGGGTGGTTAAGTACAAACAAACCCAAGAGGGCAAGAACTTGGAACCGTCCACACTCAGAACACACAGGAGGCAGTCGAGTACTTCAAACCCAGAAGCGAACCAACATTCCCCAAGAACAGTCTGTGTCTCTTTCTTCCACGCACTTAAGTCAACAGACGCTGAGACTCGGGGGTGGGGGGGAGGCACCTGCTACCAACCCCCATTTTACCACCTCCGCTTAGAACATGGGCACAACGTGGGATCTGCAGGTATGCAGGGCTGGACGGGGTTTGAAGGACAGTCACAGAAGCCCGAGCCATTGGCATCTGCTGCACACTCCAGGAACAGAACAAATTGGGGGGGGGGGGGTCTCCTGTGTCTCTGGATGACAGACGGCTGCAGCTCCTCACCCTGCTGCTCTCACTGGCTGGCCCAAAAACAGTGCTCCCCCCCGTCAGACAGCTGAAGACAGCGCTCTCAAGTGGGCCCCTCTCCCTCCACGAAGCAAACTGAGGCCACCCTCTCTCTGTGGCAGAGACTGCGGCATCCCAGGTGTGCCCTGACGTCTCGTCCCACCAACCCCAGCCGCCACGCCCCAGTCAACAAAGGCGACCTTTGCTGACTTCTGGGGGGCTGTGGTGTAAAACAGTTTCCTGGAAAAGAAAACCACTAGTCTGGCCACGTCCTCCCTAAGGAGAGAAAGCTTACTTCCAAAGTGTGTGGTTCATTTTTTGGATCCAATTACAGGACTTTGTGGAGATCTTCTTAAAAATGCTCTATGATATTCCAAGTCCAGTTTCCCTAGATCCTCCCAAAAGCTAACTTCTGCCATTCAGGGCTTGCTCATCCTTTTCAGCGCGCATTTCCAACACACCACAAGCTTCGAGCTTTGCCCCGGCAAAGGGTGAGAGTCCCAGAGGATCACTGGGCAGGGGCCGTGACAACCCAGGGCAGACACCAAGGCAGGTACCCAGAGAAGAGCGCACGGCCTGCTGCCCACCTGCCGTCCAGGCCCAAAGGCACCTCGGTAATCGAGGTTCCTCCGTCACGGGACCTGCCAAGCAGCATGCACTGCTCCCAGCCCCTCTGCTGCCACCTCGTGTGACCTTCACGTGCCTGGGAGGTTAAGGCCAAGCATGTGTTTCCAGGGGAGGCCTGTGGCGGGGCCGGGGGCACTGGCCCCACGTTACACAGAACCAAGCAAGCTCCACAAGCTGATCGGCCAGGGTGCCGAGGGAGACAGCTCCAGCAGGCCAGACGGGCAACTGAGGTCCATTCCCTGCTCCGTCTTCCTGGGCAACTCCTTGCAAAGACCTTGTCTAACGACGCCCGGGAGAGGCTCCCTGCTGGTGACCTGCCAAGTGCCTGGGACAGATGGCAGGAAATGCCCGAGGGGCATTGGGGTCTCCTGTTCACCTCAACTCTCACGGCCTCATTCCTCACCTGCCCCGCCCCTGGTCTCCCCAGAGCCGGGGGGGTCCTCACAAGGGTGTGGAGTCTCGGGAGGCTTGTTTCTGCCTACATACTCAGACCCAAAGCATGTGCTCCACCTGACATCCAGGTGGAATGATGTACGGGTCATTCTGGAACAAAGGATGATTCACAAACCTGCACCTTCACTTTCAGGTTTCCAAAGTAACACACTGTTCTTACACGCGGTTCCACTTTTCCCACAACACTGCCACACGAGATGACGTTGCTTCCTTGCGGATCGACCCCAACCTTTAACCCTGACTTCCTAAAACCTCTGAGGTTACAGCGGCTGCTGGTGGTTGGGGGTGGAGGGGAGATTTAAGTTTTGCTACTCAGCCTTCTTTGTTGTTAGAATTTTTCAGCAGGTATGTGATCACGTCTACAAAAACCTGTTTTTATGTAAACCAAAAATAAGATAAAAGCCCAAACATCAGGCCTCTTAAGAGCCCTTCCCGGGTGAGAGCCAGAGCAGCTCCTGCACGACTGGAGCCCGGCCTAAGCAGTGCCTCAGCCTCAGCGGCACAGGCCATGCCCACGTGGTCAGCAACCTGGGCGCACGGGTGACGCCCCCCGCAGGGCTGTCCCGCGAGTGCGCAGACGGGCACTCTGACCTCCAACTCCAGTCAGAGGCGGGCAGAAGGGCAGATGAGATGGTGCCCCTGCGAGAAGCAGCCCAGCCGTGAGACGCGGCTCCCGGTGCAGCCTGAGAGGGAGAAGGGCCAGGACCCCTGCCATTCCCTGCGCTATGTGGACAGCGGCACCTGCCTCAGTGACTGCCGCTACATCTCTGGTGTCCCAGGCTTAAGAACGTTCTAGATGGTTAGAGCTGCTTCGCCCACCGCCTCTGTCAAGCTGACAGCCACCTCCTCTTGACGACCCAGCGTCACTCCGGGTGGATGACACCTAAGCCTCCTGTGCCGTCCGTCAAGGGCTGCCAGACTGAAGAGTAAAAATAGTTCGCAGAGGGCGTAATTACACTAAAAATTACTCCTTATGTGTGTGAAATTCAAGTTTACTGAGGTGTCCTGCGTTTTCTCCGTCAGCCCTAGTTCTGCCGCACTCTCATCTGGGCCTCACCACAGATCTGGAAGAGAGGCAAACATGGCCCACCTGCCCAGGGGGCCAGCGACCCGGTGAGTCTCTCAAGTGCCCAGAGCCAGAGCCCGCCCGGCTCTACCTGCAGGGGCCAGACAAGCAGGGGTGCTGGGCCCAGAGACGGGAGGGCGCAGCGGGTGCCACAGGGTCCCCGCAGGCAGACACTTACCTGCGGGCAGAAGGTTTAAGGCGGGGAGCTGAGCATGAAAGGCAGCCGGAGAACCACAGAAGCGAGTGGGGGGCCCACCTGGGAGGCGGCGTGGGGAAGAGCGCGCAGGAGACAAGCACTCGGGACCAGCCCCTCACAGGACTCACATCGTCCCATCCCCGTAGTTGCAGTTCCACAGACGCAGGCCGAGCCTGAGAGGGTCTTCAGCACTCAGGGCCCACGCTGAGCTTCCTCCGCGGCCCACGGGGGAGCAGGGAGGGCTGCTGAGCAGCACAGCACCCAGCCCGGATCTGTTTTGAGGGGAAAGAGCCGGAGGGGTGGAATCTAAGCACGGAGATGAGACGGGAAGGCCCAGCTGGGCGTGCGGAGAAGGCAAGGGCGGGAAGCAGGCTCCCGGTGGGAGTGCGGGAGGAGGAGGGGGGGCTGAGACCTTCACCCTCACCCCGGGGTCAGCCGCCTCCCACCCCCACCCCCAGCCCCACGAGGCCCCAGGGACCCCGCGGGCTGAACCACGCCTGACCGCTGGGGCCCAGGAGGGCTCACTGGCGGGAGGCGCTCTGCTGGTCCTCTGCAGCAGAGCCGGGTGGGCCAGCATTCGGGGCACGGGGCCCACGCACCGGCCATCTGCCACACGGCTGGTGCTCCGTCAGCGCTTCGCGTTCTCATTTCCCGAGGACTCCATGCTGCCACGATCTACCGGCTTCCTGACGCATCACCTTCCTCTGCTGGAAAGCGCAACCTGGCCCTGACGTGGGACACTCTCCCGCAGATGCGGGGTGCCATGGGGAGCCGCGGGGGCGCCACACTGACTCCCGCGGCCAGTAACAGCAGCTGCCGCCCAGTCGCCCTCCCACGGGGCCACAAGAGGAGCCAAGCAGATCGCCAGTGATAGAGACAACTTCTAAAGAATCATAGCCTACCAACCCTATGCCACATCTGTTTACCTTTATTCTCCCATCCTGGGCCCACACTTTTTATTTTTAAATACTTTCTTCTGTCTTCCTGAAACGTTACCAGAGCACTGAGAAGGGTTTTCTCATTTTTGTAGTACTTGCGCTGTTTTTTAAAGGCTATTTTCACACAGTTTTACATCTGGCGAATCACAGGACCACAGAAGACGAGCATGACCTGGACGGAAGGAGCAGAAGCCGCAGCAGGGCAATCTCCCGGGCCCTGGGCACCCCCTCCTGTTCCTCGGTGATCTTTTGAAAATACAAGTCTGATCTCAAACCCCCCTGGCTCTGGGGTGGATATCTCCCTCCAAACTGCCCTTTGCGAGCCTCTGGCCACGCCCGCTCCGACCTACCCTAGCCCGCCCTGAGATGCTGCTGCCTGGCAGTCCTGCTCTCTGCAGGGCCAGCCAACGAGCATGCTCACCACCCCCGCCTGGCACTTCAGCTGCTGCTTGCAGGCCTGGGCTGCTCTGGCTACGTGGCCCCACCACTACGCCCCCCCAGGGCCTCCAACAAAGCAGGCTGCACACACAGAGCAGCTGATCCTCTGTAACACGCCCGTGGCCGCACCCCAGGCCTCCCTGCAGGGCCACCCGTCTCCCAAAGGTCCTTGGGCCAGATCTCCCCTGCCACACCCTGCTGCCCACACTCTCCAATCACAGCCCAGTCTCAACAGTAAGCGATTCAAAATGCCTCAGCGAAATAGATGGCGGGCCCCCAAGGTCTTAAAAACACAAAAGCGAAGCGTGTGCCACCTCACCAGGGAACTGGGTCGTGAAACGCCAAGAATGTATCGAGTGATGACAGGCAGGTTACCTGACATTTGGTCTGAGAACCTGATCGAGATGGAACCCCCTCCGCAAACCTCTTGCATAAATAAATGAATCAATCAATCAAATAATCCACGGCTGTTACGGGCTGAATTGTGGCCCGTGAAATTTACATGCGAGGCCATAACCCCCAGTATCTCAGAACGTGACTGTATTTGGGGACACAGCCTTTAAGTTAAATGCGGCCATCTGGGTGGGCTCTAATCCAATAGCTGATGTCCTGGCAGGAAGCGGAGGCGAAGACACAGAGGGACACCACGTGAGGGCACCAGGAGAAGGTGGCCATCCGCAAAACAAGGAGACAGGCCACGGAGAAGCCAAGCCTGCTCACTCCTCAGTCGTGGACTTCCAGCCTCCAGGGCTGGGAGAGAATACACGTCTGTTGTCTGGGCCCCTCAGTCTGGGGCACCTGCCACGGTGACCCGAGGAGACTAAGACAACAGCGAGACGCCTCTGTGCAAGGGGCATGGCCCTGAGACACAAGCATCCTGGGTCCGGGTCCTGGCCTCCCCGGGCCACGGCCTCTGCTGCCACAGGGGTGGGGGGAGGAGGGTGCGGCGGGGGCAGGGCACACACCACTAGCCTGGGGAAGAACAAAGCGAGGAACGTATCTGGGGTGGCGGGAGGAATCTGGCACAGTGTTTCGTACAGTGTTACTGGAAAAAATGAATTCAAATTGAGCTTTGTGTAAGCACCCCCTCGTGGCTTGAAACCTGGAGAAAGGACATAAAGGAAGCGCACTGATAAATGACGGAACGTTACTGTGAGGAGGTGTCCGGCGGGTGCTCTGGGGATCAAGTCTTATTTAACATCTTCATTAGTGATCTGGAAGGAGCAGTAAACAGCACATTAATTAAATTTCCAGATGATACTAAATTTGGAGGTGCTACAGAAAGTCAATGAGGACGGCGATACGACACAGATGGGATCCAAAGAGGTTAGTTAGGAGTGGAGACACAATACAGGATAAAAATCTCAAAAAAAAAAAAAAAAGAAGAAGAAGCTAATTAAAAACATGCCCCGTGTTCTGGAATTCTAGCTCCTGTAAGATAACGGCCTAGGAACAGCGCAGGCGTCCTTGTGGTCTGAGCTCTGCCCACTCGAGCCCTCGTGTTGGAAGCCAGGAGTCCCGGGGACTCCGCAAGGCTCAGAGGGCCCCTGGCAATCAGAATTCTCCCGACCTGCTGTTCACAGCTCGGAAGCTCACACACACTTGGTAACACGGCAGCATGAATCCGCAAAAGCCTGGGTTTTTGTGCAAACCCAGGCTGCGCGGATACCTCTGAGGACGTCTGCGGCTCCCGCACCCGCGCCTGGAAAGACAGGAGGCCCCGGTGGCAGGCACCCTGCGCCTACGGGAACACGCCGGGGACAGGAAGGCAACGGGACCAGCGCCGGCCACACCGCAGCGGGGTCTGTAAACGTACCTGGACGTCCGAAGGGGTGAAGGGCCTGCGCCTAACACCTGCCGTCTCGTGGCCGCTCAGCTCCAGCACCTGCCTGGCACCACACACACGGCTCCCAGGTGGCCCGGGCGAGCCCTAACCTCGCAACGAAGGGGAGAGAAGGGCTGCGGCCCAGACGCCCGCGACCAGCACGCTGCCAGCCTGCAGGCACCACACTCCTCCCGGGCCCGGAGGAGACGCCCGTAACAGAGCCCAGCAGCGCAGGTGCTGCCCCGTGCCCATGGCCGGGAACAAGCGCCGGGCCCAGCGCGGGACGGCTAAACAGATTACACGCACCCCCGCACACACACACACACTCACACTCACACACACACTGAAACAGGGCTGTGCCGTACACACCCGACCTTCCGTCTGTCGCGTGGACGGGCGTTACAGTAACGAATGAGTCACAGGGAGAAAGGCAACTGCCCCAGGATCTCACACGCGAATCCGACACAAAAGAGCCGTGGGCGCACCACAGGGCGCTGCCGGGGGGCGGCGGGGGGGTGAGGAGCGGGGCCGAGGCTGGGCTCCCTCACGGGGCAGAACCCGCGCCGCCAGGGCCCACGTGCTCGGCGCCGCCCGCGAAGTGCCCAGGTGCGTCCTGGGAGCTCGCCGCGGAGCCGCGCGGGTGGGTCGGGGCTCCCGGGCGGAGGGGCAGCCCGGGTCCTGAGGACTCTTGCGGGCTTTACTACTGCGGTGCGTGTCACTGCCACCCCAACACCCTGCGCAAACATTTTAAATAAACGTACAGACTAGATAATCCACATAAGGCACGTGGCCCGCGGCCGGGGCCCAAGCCTCCGTGATGAAGCCCCTCCGCCGTCTCCACGCTCACGGCGCCTCTGGGCGCGGGCGGCCGCGGGGACCACGGCGGGAGGACCAGGGCCCGCGAGACACCCCCACCCCGCGCAGGCCTCTCCGTGGCTCCCCTACGCCCCCGGCTCCTCGCGCTCCACGCGCACAGCACACACATCACGCTCTCCACACTCACAGCACACGCCTTGTGCTCTCCACACACCCCACACACACAGCACACGCTCCACACTTGCCACGTACCCTCAGTAGTCAGCACACACTCCTCACACTCTCCACACCCCAACACACATTCAGCACATAACACAAACCACGCAGCCTCAACAAACATTCACGCTCGACTCCACGCACACCCACGCGCACGGCGCACACCCCACCGCAGGCCCATCTGGGCTCCCGCCTCCAGAACGAGCTCCTCGGCAGCACCTCAGCGCGCCGGCCCTGCTCTCGTTCGTCCCGGGCACGCGGGGGCACACCACACGTTTAAGCGTTAACGTGGAACACAGAACGCTTCCGTTTCCGAAATGCTGTCCCGGGGATGCGTGACAGTGGGAGGCAGGCAGTGGCCGCCAGGTGCTCTCACGGCCCCGCCGCGCCACCCCGCCCCGGGCCTGCAGGGCTCCCCGGACGGGCTCCCCGGGGCAGCGGTCCCGCGACACCCTCCCCCTCTTCCTCTCCCGTTCCCGCGCCCCGGGACCCCGGAAGACCTAGCTGTCGCCTGCCCCGACCGAGCGTGCGCGTGTGCACCGAGGCGGCGGCGGCCCCTCTCTCCCGATCTGTGCGGAGGGTACCAAGGAAGTGGTCACCAGAGACAGACGGTTGTGTGCCTCGGAAATGACGGGACTTGTGGTCACGCGCCTCCCGGGCCCGGCACTCCAGTTGGCTCCCGGCCTGACAATGGCCCCGAAGGCCGCGGTTGTCCCCGGCTCCCAGGCGCCGGCCCTCGCGGACTCGTGGCCATTTGCTCAGAATTATGGTCTCTCACAGAGAGGCCTTCGAAGAATTCCTTTCCAAGGAAAAGCTGCTTCCTCCCTTAGCTTATTTTCATAAGAGAACCGCTTAAAGTCAAAAAATGCAATTTTCTAATCTGATGCAGAGATAAACGGGAAATTGCAGCTTTAAACAGAAACCCCAGTGTTCTGGTCCGCTGCTACCAGAAAGCCCTGGGCTGCGGGCTCTGGGGAGCCCCGGGAACCGTCCAGGGCCGCCCCTCAACTCCACACAGCGGGACAGGCGGCAGACCTCGAACCAGGTGGGCTCAGAACACCACCTGCAGGCTCCCCACCAAGGCGGTGGCCCCCGGAACCCAAGGAGCTGAGGCCGCTCCCAACTCGCTCCTTGGGGAAACCTCCGCCCAGCCCCCCGACGCACCTGGGCCGTGCTTCGTAGTGTCCTCCTAAGAGCCCAAAGGATACTGGTTCCTCTTTAAGATTAGCTGTTCTCACAGGCCATTATCAGAGCATCCATGCCTCACGGAGCAGAGGCCAAGCCCCGACCACGGAGCAGCCCACGGCAGGGCGCGGCCCGGGCTGGGATTCTGGGATTCTGAGCCACCGCCCCGCCCCGTTCCTCGCCCCCCTACTGCTCAGTGTGCTGCCTTGGCCTCGGGACTGGCGTGGAGGTCAGGCTGCACACACGTGGGAAGGATCTAAAAGTGGTTTGAAGCCGAGCTAACCAAACCGGCTCCCGTCAGCACCGTCTCTACATCTGCCCTGTGGGACGCAGTTCTGCTGCCTGGTACCCGGTGTCTCATCTCTCTGTCCTCAACTTTCCGTGCTACGTCTTGAGTACAACAGAAATTCAAGCAATCAATCACAATAATTTTAAAATGTGGAATGACTACAAATGCCTAAAGCTGGAGATTCTTAGTTAAATCCATCTGTGACCTCGGAATGAACTAGTAGGATCGAAAACAGCCCTACTGTGCACCGAACTCCAACTGACAGGCTGTCTGGACCAGTGAGGACACCACCGGGGGCCATAACCCAGGGCCCAGAGGAAGTGACCCAGGAAGTGATCCACATCACGGCCACTGTTACTGTAGCAGCTGCAGATGACAGAGGGACAGTTTGGCCACAATGACTAGTTTAAACACAAGTCCTCACTGTCACCACATCAAATCTGTAAATTAAAAGCAGCAAACGTCATTCACACGCAGGAACAATAAATCCCGCATAACCTCCGGCTCTTGCAGGGATTCTGAAATTGACAGATAAGCTACATTACGCCATGGTTCCTTTCTGTGCTTAAAAAAAGAAAAAAAAAGAAAAGAAAAAAAAATCAAGAAATCAAAACAAAACCCTGGCCACAGATGACCACAAATAGTCTCTGGGAATGACACAATCTCATCCCACCATTGCGAGGATTCCATATGACATGTCAGGAAGCCTGGAATGGCAAGTGCTCTGCCTAAGAGAGGTCAGAGAGCCAGAATCCTGCCCCAGATACAGTGGCCAGGAAGGAGTCATCATTTTCTACCAGAAGCAACATTAATAACATCACCTAGTAGCACACTTGAACACTGTCCTGATCTGGGCCCCACATCAACAAAGCTGGAAAGAAAACCAAAGCTCAAACTCTTCTGCAGACCAGCTGACAGATGAGAAGGTCACAGCTCAAGGCTCAGGATACTGACCAAGGCCATCCTGGATGACCTAGTAAGAAGCCCCAGTATGGATCGCCAAGAAGACCCTGCTTGGGCCTGGTGCACCACCCTGGCTCATTCATGAGTCGGACAGGAAGTTATCCACAGATGTTAGGGAATCTCAGAGAGAGAGAGGGAGAGGGAGGAAGGGAGGGAGGGGGAGAGGGGCAGAGGGGCAGGGAGGGAGAGGGGGGGAGAGAGAGAGAGAGAGAGAGAGAGAGAGGATGTGCAAAAGGAAGCTGGGTCTCAGGAAAGGAACACCACCTGACCTACTTAGGGCCCTTTGGATTTGGCAAAGGGAAGTGAAGGCAGAAGCCAGGACCATGGGATGTGTGCAGGGGAAGGGCCAGTGTCACAAGGCTTTCGTGTCATACTTGAGGCTTCAGCCCCCCGCCCCCACCCCACCCGCCCCTCAGCACAGAGCCTTCACTGGGCCACGCCAACGCCAGCAGGAACATGGGAAGACGCTCTAGACTGTCATGTGTTGGCCTAACAGATCCGAGGACATTATCAGAAGCCTCGTGTGGTGTTAAGGGGTCCATGTAAACATTGCATTCCACTCCAGAACATACCTATGTTCATTTTAGGCTAAAAGTAATGCTTTCATTACTTAAACAGAATAAACATTCCAGAAAGACATACCACATTCATCCTGTACCCTCCAGGGCCCCTGGCATCTACCTCTGATGGTTCCTTACCCCAAATTAAGAAGCTCCCACAGTGATGGGAGTGGGAAGGATGGAGTGGGAAGCTGTGAGCCTCAACGAAGTCTGTGCTAAGGATGACTCTGAGGAGCTCTGGGGACTATGTGCCCAAGGGCTCCTATGGCAGCTAACCACCAACACAAAGGAGGCCACAGCTGCAGCGAGGCCCAGGCACTGCCACCCATCACTCCTGGTATGAAACTGTCAGGGTTAGGACACTCTCAGGACAGTCCCCCAAGTCCTGCTCTAAGCTGGGGCCTCGGGGATGCAGCTCCTTCTCCTGCTCCAACCTGGGGCCACCGTGGGCATGGATGCTGCTCTAACATACATCACCTGACATTTCCCCAACTCCTGTCTTTCAAATAATGGTGTAGCTCAGACTGTGCCCATTTTATAGATGGAAACCCCAAAGGTCACCTGACAGGTCCAGGATCACAGAGCTGGGAAACAGCAGGGCAGCAAACTCGCCTGACCCGGGCTCTTTCCACTGCCCATGTCCCAAGTGGCCGAGCTGCCTCTGCTGGCCGCCGTGGTCCCTGCTCCCCTGTAATGGAGAACTACTGGGAAGTAACTGGAACTATATGGCAGAAATCACCAGACCACTCTGTATTTGGTTCCTTTTTCAATTTTTCACTCTGACATTAGGCCTAATTCACAAACTACTGCATGAGCTGTGCAAAGCAGCACCTGTGTCTAGTATAAGGTGGAGGACGTGGGGCAGAGGGGACGCCGGTCTCCTTCCTCCCAGGATGCTGTCCCCCCTCGGAGCACAGAGAAAATTCAGCATTATCTTGGCCGGGCCTCCTCCCACCTCCTCACTCACTGCATCTCAGCACGCTCTGTCCTAGGAAGCCTACTACGTCTCATCAAACCTCACTGAGACTAGTATTTCAATTCTACTTAAATTAACCAATTCAACCCATAAGTATTTTCTGAGCAGCTATTACATAGCTATATAACTGATCTTCCAAACTGAGCCACTTTTTTTCCCTAATAGTTCATTTTTAAGTAATCTCTACACCCGGACATGGGGCTCGAACTCCCAACAGCACACTCCACAAACTGAGCAGGCCAGGAGCTCCAACACTGATCACTTTGAAGGGAAGAGTGTGCTGACCAGGAGGGCACAGGACAGGAGGCGTAGACCTCACCGGCTCAGGAGGCTGCAGGCACAGAGGTGAACGGGGCACATGTGCTGGGGCCTTTGGGTATCCACTGCCAGCAAGAGGCCCCACGAACACAGGCCGGAATGTCATGCCAGCGCCCCTGAGTCGTGAGTCCAGCCGGAGGCCGGGATAGGAGAGGAGAGCTTCCGTGAGGAGGCACTTTCGGGGGCAATGGGAGCTCAGGATATGTGGGAGGGAGAGCATAAGCCGGTGAGGCATGGGAAGGCAGAGGCTCGGGGGGCCCTGGGGAGACACGGAGATGCCCCCTCCAAAGGACATTTGCACCTGGGATCCGGCCATGCTCCCTGCTGCTTCCGGGGGCCTCGAGGGTTCCCCCCCCGCCCCCCCCCCCCCCCCCCCCCCCCCCCCCCCCCCGCTGCCCAGCAGCCTGGGGACCGGGGCCGGGGACTGAGCTCAGTACTTGCCAGGGTAGGAACACCCATCCACCCGGGGCACCTTAGTGAGATGCCAGCTGTGAACCCCATTCTACCTTTTCAAGCAAGGTCTTCATGTCTGGGACGGTATTTAGAAAAACATCTGAGAAATGCAGGAAAGCTTTTCAGAAGGCATCAGGCTAGGACACAGCCAACGGGTACCCAGGAGGGGATGGTGGTGGGAGGGACCAGAGTGACAAGGAGGGCACAGAGGAGGACGCTGGTGCCCCCTGCTGCCCAAGAAGGGGCCAAAGGGAGCAGTGAGCAAGCACACACACAGGCACACCCACACACCCCAGACACACACACACAGGCACACACGACAGACAGGATGCACAGACACATACAACAGACATGGCACACACACACAGATGCACCCGACAGGATGCACATGACAGATGTAGCAGACACAGGACAGACACGACACACATGCAGGCACACATGACATATATAACAGACACAGGACACACACGTGCAGGACACACGCAGGCACACTGGACACATGTAACAGACACAACAGACACAGTGGCATAAGTAGACACACAAAAACAGACACACACTCATTCAGAAAAAAGGAAATTAAAGTGGCAAAGTCACAGTTTTTAAACAGCCAACCTATGAAGTTCATCTGACGCACAGACTTTTCTCAAGGAACCTCTAGTGCACCCGCCTGAGGACAGGAGGGCTGACGCCCCAGAGAAGCCCCTGGGGAGGTAGAGCCAGGTGGGGAGGGAGGCAGTCTGAACACCTGCAGCTTGGAGGCAAAGCAGCAGAGAACACGCGCCCGCCTTGCCGCGATGACCACGACGCCTTGGGACGAAGGCTTTCCTTCCGGAGGACACGCTGGCCTATGTCCCGAGGGGCCCCCTCGCCTGTCCCCACCCCTGCTCCATACCCAGCTGGCCCTGTGCTCCACTGCGGCACAGACGCCCAGCCCCGCCAGGCTCTGGAGCCCCGATGAAACGGCCTCCATCCTCCCACATGCCCTCGTGTTGCCTCTGCGGTGACGCATTTCTTGTGAAACTATCAGAAAGAAAAGCTAGAGTTGGGTTTTTTTAAATCTTCATTAGGCAGAAAAAGTTCCAGAAGAGTTCAGTGTCCATCCAACCCTGCCCCCAGCACCCAGACTCCAAGGTTCTCATCATCATCCCAGGTGACGGCTAAAATCACATTGTCATCTGCTCCTTGCACGACACAGATGTCAGCTAGCCCATGTGGGTGCAGAGTCTGGTCTGAAAGAGTCTGCATGTTTAGATTGCCAACAAGAAGCTCGGCCTGCACGTAGCAGCTACTTCGGTTGTGCGAGGGGAACTGAATCCTGCTGCTTACCATCCCTCCTGAGTAGAACAATGGAAGGTACGGAGGGAGCTCTTCTCATCTGCATTTTCAGAAATGAGCTGTGAGTTGGGGCACCCGGTGGCTCAGTCGGTTGAGCGTCTGACTCTTGGTTTCAGCTCAGGTCCTGCTCTCAGGGTCAGGGGATCAAGTCCCGCGTCAGGCTCTGCACCCAGCACAGTCTGCTTGGGATTCTCTTTCTCCCTCTCCCTCTGCCCTCCTCCGCCCCACGCGTGCTTTCTCTCCAAGATGAACAAATGAATCTTTTTTAAAAAATGAGCTGTAAGTTAATCCAATTCTCCACATTCACATACAAGGCCATCGTGATGTCCCAGGGTGTGTGTGTGTGCAGAGCACCAGAGTTCCACCGCAGTGCAGACTTCATCAATGTGCAGACATTTTTTTAGCCTATTATCATATATGGATATAATTTAGACACGGTTGTTCATAGAAAACACAACTTCCTAGATTTCTCAAGAAGAGGCCACCACTCAAAGGGGACTCCACATCTTAGGATGCCAAAGCCCACGTCTCCATGGGTCCTCCCTCCTTTCCCCCAATGAGATCCACGGAGAAGGGTTTCTAGACTCATGTGAACAGGGACACGATAACAGCTTTAAGTGAGGACAAGTCTCTGCTAGAAGCAGGTCCCTATTAGAGGTTCTGGGAGGTTGGTGCCTGGACCTGCTCCACCACCACCCATCGGCCCTCCTTCCTACTCCCCACCCTCCCTGCCCCTGGCAGCCCCCTCCTCGGGGGGGGGGGGGGGGGAGGGCACAACTCAGGGTGTGAGACACACAGCTCAGAGGCTCCTGGGCTTTCGATTAAAGGATGCTACTACCACTGTCTAAAATATGGTGCAAACCCATGGAAACAAGGATGGGCCACAGCAGAGCGGGGACACGCACAAGAGGGGCAGCAGGGCAGCCAGGACACCTGTGTCTATGCAGTGCTCACAAACATGAGCCAGACGATGAGCAGGATGGGGAGTACGTGCTGACACCCGCACACGGCCCTCAGCAGCCCAGACACTGAGACATGGAGAGCAGGACACAACACAAATTCGCGGGAAGATAAAGAGCAAAGTGGACTTGTGGTCTTCACACAAAGATCCACTGAAGCAATGGTGATGACCTGATTCCTATCCTAACCCACATCAGTGAGGCTCTGGGTCTAACCCACATCTAAGGAGCCGCAGGGCAGAAGCCTCAAATTGGTGGGGAGCTCGGTGTAAAGGACAGACCATAAGTGTCTGGGTACAAACGTGTGCAGTCGCTCTGCAGCCTTCTGTGCACGAAGTCAGCGTGGTGAGCACAGATCCTTGCTCCAAGTTCTTCGACGGGTGTTTGAACTGGACCGGCTGGGCCTAATCCCGGGACCAGAACTTGCACAGACAGCCTGGTGTGGATCAGATGTGGACTGGAGAGGGGCAGGGAGGGCGAGGAGGGGCGGGGAATAGCAGGGCAGCTCCTTCCCGGTGAGGGGAGAAAGAAGGTGCTCCCGGCACCTCCCCACCTCCCCATCTCACCCCCTCCCCACTTCACCCAGGCAAAGAGCCTGCGCTGCAGGCCTGGAATGTGTTAAGTCCTGCCTGTGAGCAGGAAAAGCTGAGCTTTGCCATGAAACAGTCATCTTTGTCCCCAGAAAGGCTGACCTGGGAGGCAAGCCTGGCACAGGGGGCTGACCACCATGGAGGAGCAGTGGCAGGGGGTGCGGATCCTGACGAGGACCTGAGATGCAGGTGGCCCGATGACGTGCTCCCCTCCACCCCACCCCCGAGCTGTGGACAAACAGGGCAAGACCAGCACTTCAAGCCACAGCCACTCACAGCCCCGGGGACCGAGCACAGGGTCAGCAGACAGCCAGCAAGCCCCCACCAAGGCCGGGACACAGCGGCGCCAGGACCTCCCAGGCCGGGTCGCCCCAGATGGTGGGGAATGTATTTGTGGCGCTTCCCCACGCAGCCTACAGAAGGATACTGAACCCAGTGCCAAGCCAGGGGACACAGTCTTCGAGAATCTGAACAGCCTGTTAGAAGCCACGGGCACACAGAGGATGCTGCCAGTGAAGGTTCAGAGGGAGGGGAATGTTCTGGAAACAGGAGGGAGGGTCCCTGTTAGGAGGTGGCAGAAACAGAAGCGGGGCAGCGGGCTGGGTGGACCAAGGGTCCCGCGTGGAGAGCGAGGTGGCGCTTGGCCTGTGTCTGGCTGTAGATTGTGGAAGGTGACAGAAGGAACAAGGGAGTCACCGTGAGAACAAAGGAACCCAGATGTGAGACTTGAGGGCTTTGACGTGCTCAGCCCCACTGGCAGGAACACCGGCTAACACTCAGAGACTTGCTGCTGGAAAGCGCCGCAGAGAGAATAGGCTAAACCCTCAAGACCAACAGGCCAGGGTGCAGGGACAGGAAGTTCCAGCTGGAGGGTCAGACAGAGGCTGGGCAGAGAGGGAGAGGGTCTTCTCCCCCCGGCAAGCACCAGGGGAGACAAGAGACCATCTCAGGAAGACCTGGGGGTACGGCTTGGTGTATGGACTGCAGAACCTGCCTCACAAGACCCTGCCAGCCTGCACCAGACACAGGTGGCTACGTGGCCCACATGTGCCCGCAGGGGTGAGCTGGTGGTGTCCCTGGCTGCACCTGCCAGCTGCCCCATGAAGGACAAAGGAGGGCCGGCGGGCAGGGCTGAGATGGACCTGGGGCCACTGCAGGCCCTCCAGTGGCGTCTGCCCTAGGAATGGCCATGGCCAGTGGCTCCTCTGACCTCCCATTCTCCTGTTTGAACATTATGTAAGCAGCTATCACCCCACACCTGTCCCAGAGCCATGTGACGGGCAGATGACTTCATAGCTTCACGGGTCAGCAGGTGAGGAAAGAACGTGCGGCAGGCAGTGACCCCAATGGCACATTATACCCAGAAGCCAGATGCATGCCTGGAGCTGACCCAAGGCTGCTGCTGCCCTTGTGGCCAAGAATCCAGAGGTGACAAGTATGCTCTGCATAGATGAGGTCGTGGCCCCTGGGGAAGCAGGTGCCGCTCACATATGCAGGGGCCCGGATGTCACCCCTAGCGCGACACCTTTTTGCAATCTGCTCCTATGAGTACAGGCAAGACCCGTGACCGACCTGCTTCTGACAGGATATGAGAAAGGTGGTGGGATGTCACTCCTGTCATTCCGCCGTGTTCTATGGCAAAGGTAAAATTCAGGTCAGCTGATCTTAAGTTCATCTAAAGGGAAATTGGTCACAAAAGTTTGAAAGTCACTTTTCCAGAAGAGGACCAACTGCACTTTCATTTGCAGACCTCTGGCTATCTCTACCTAAGGAAGGCTGCCAAGCTCCCCTGTTGGGGGTGAAGGCGGCAGCAGCAGCACCAGGGGGATGGGGGATGGCAGACCCGCAGCCATGTGGCCTGACATGCAGTACGGGATGCCGTCCAGCACAGGGAGGCGACGCAAACCACCATCAGCAAGGGCGCTGGGTCGTGGGGGCAGGTAAGTGTGAAGGCTGTTGCGTCCCAGATACGCTACTGGCAGCACCGCCTCCGTCCCTGTAGGCTGCATGGGGCAACCTTGCCCCGCCCCACACTGCGCTGCTGGGGGCATGGCAAGTCCGAGCGGGCTCCCAGGGAGGCTGTTCCCAGCCAGCGAAGGCGCCAGTCCACGCTAGGAATAACAGGAGTAAGAGGTAAAGAACACAAGGGGCTGGGGGCAGCGGGAAGACCTTTCAGAAAACAACTTTTCTGCCTTTAACAGCGTTAAAAACATAAAGATTAGGCGTGACGTGAACTAGAAAGCCACAGAGGGAGAATCCCGGGGAGCAGCGTCTCAGCACGGGTTCCTAGCAGCAGGGCACCAGGCCGCCCAGAGCAGACAGACAGCCGTACACACAAGGCTGAGGCCAGGGCAGGAGAGAGGAGACGGCAGGCGGCGCCTGTGGGCAGACGCGCACAACACCCAGACGTACCTGGTGTGCGGAAGACCGAAGGAAACATTTTAGAGACGACCTGGCACAAAACAGACTTTATTCCGGCTTACAGAGAAAGATGCAATGGGGGATCTTTCCCCAAAGCCAGAACTTGAACACCAGTTATGGACAATGACAGAGAGAGGAGGAAGGAGGAAGACGCGCGGCCTGCCGGGCACTGGGTTGACACAAACGTCACGAGCCCCAGAGCCAAAAAGCACAGGTGGCAGATATTTATTAGAAGCATGGACTCCCAACACGCCTGTGCGCTGCACGCAGGGTGGGGTTACTGAAGAGCACCATCCCACACTCTCGTTACCCTGTAACTGTTACCATGCACACGTACACACAAATCGCTGCCCTCCGAGGGGCCCAGCTAACTAACACAGGAGGACACTGACCTCTGTCGTTTGAGAGCCTCCAGCATATCAGTCCCCAGCCCCGAGAGGTCAATGTGCCTGGAACAGCTCTGAGCCCGGCTTCCAGTCTCAGGCTGCGGGTCATATTCCCTGCAGCAAAGCGTCCACCTACAGCATCACGGCTTCCCTGTGAGTGCAGCACCTCTGCCCATCACTAACCCCGTAAGTCATGCGCTGACCCAGTGGCCACGTAAGCCCCAGGTTGCAGGTGCATAGAAACCCCGAGAACACTCACGTTTGTTGTAGCAGGTGGCCAGCACGCCTCTGTCCGCAGGACTGGTGCTGATGTGCCAGATCTCGCCCACCTGATGGAGGAGGACGTTTTTGTTGATAATGTTGTTTTCATCATCAAAATCTATGATGTGGATCTACAAATACAATGAAAAAGAACATCAGGACCTCACTTCCCATGTGCCTGAGTTAAACAGAGTGACTACAAAGAATAATCACATGCATCTTTAACATCTTTAATTAACTGTTACTGTTACCACACTGATGGTAGATACACTTCTGTGAGCTCACCTCCCTGTGTTCTTCTCAAAAGACAAGTCTGAAATCCCCACAGAGTAATTGGCTGGCACCAGGGCCAGAGTTGTCAAGGGTTGTGCCTAGGAGCCTAGAGCCTCTGAGGCCCGTGCATGGCTGTGGGGCACAAGGAGCGGTGCGAACAGAGCTGTGAGAACAGCACGCAGCCCAGGCCAGGAAGGAGCCTCGGTGAGGATGGTTACCCGTGGACGGTGGACTGCGGCAGCTTCTCCTCTACCTCTTTGTGGTATTTGTGATTTTGTGGGATTAATATGCATTACTTTGCAATCAGAACAAACAATAAATGCTGTTTTAAAAATGTTTCCATGAGACAGAACATGAGAGACTCCTAACTCTGGGAAACAAACAAGGAGTGGTGGAAAGGGAGGTGGGCGGGGGGTGGGGTGACTGGGTGACGGGCACTGAGGGGGACACTTGGAGGGATGAGCAATGGGTGTTATGCTATATGTTGGCAAATTGAACTCCAATAAAAAATAAAAACTAAAAATAAATATAAAAATGTTTCCATGACACCCAGAAGCCTCTTTGTGCCATGCGTGGCCCAGTGGGCCTGGTGCCTGTCTTCACTGCTTCCTCTTATGCCCAGTGTTAACAGAACAATAATCACCGGTCCCTGGAAGGGATAGCTCTGGACTCAGGATTCAAACCCCACATGGACACCGCAAGCCTGTGTGACTGTGCGTCCGTGCAACACTGAAGATAAAGATTACAAGAAACACCACGGTGAAGCCAGTGCACGCTCGGGCCTCCCCTCGCCTCTGCAGGAAGAGATGAATAACCATTCCTGTTACTTTTATTTCTAAAACTTCTTTCAGGAGCACCTGGGTGGCTCAGTGGTTGAGCATCTGACTTGGGCTCAGGTCGTGACCCCGGGGTCCTGGGATCGAATCCCACATCCAACTCCCTGCAGGGAGCCTGCTCCTCCCTCTGCCTCTCTGTGTGTCTCTCAAGAATAAATAAATAAAACCTTCAAATAAATAAATACATAAATAAAACTGCTGCCTGAGCGGCTCCGTCAGTGAAGCGTCTGTCTTCTGCTCAGGTCAGCATCTCGGGGTCCTGAGATTGAGCCTGGCATTGGCATCAGACTCCCTGTTCAGCAGGAGTCTGACTGTCCCTCTGCCCCTGCCCCTGTCCCTCCCCTGTGTGACCACCCTCTCTCCCTGTCTCTCAAATAATTTTTTTAAATAAATAAATAAATAAAACTGCTTTTGGTAAGTTTTTCCCTCCACATGAGAGAATTTTACCTGTAAATATTTTCTCCCTCCATGGACATGTTACACATTTAAAAAAGCCATCAATAATTACTAAATAATTGATTCCTGAGAAAAATCTTTGGCAGTACTTACTAAGGTTAAACATGCACATGTCCTACGTCCGTACCTACTGCTGGCTCTATACCCAGCTGACACATGGGCAAAGGACACGCACCAAAGAGCTCACGGCAGCTTCGTTCATGATGCTGCACCAAGAGCGGTGCACAGCCCAGATGTCCATCTACAGTGGGACGGGAAAGTAAGCGGTGGCATATCTGTAAAACAGGCCGCAGGGGCTGTCAGTGATGGTGGTGGCGGTCCTGCAGGCATGGGGTGGGTGTCAGTGTGTGCATGAGTGTGTAAAAGGTGTCAGACTGGCTACTTTAGACACATGGAGTGTGGGCACATTACACCTTACACACAAATCCACTAGAGTGAGTATAACCACAAAATTCAAAAGTGAGAAAAAATCATTCTTTATTGTATCTCATGACATTAACATTTAAAATAAGAATTCTGTGAGGCTGATTGAATGGTGACAACGCACCCTGGGAAGGCTGTGGTAAAATCGGTACACATCGTACATTTGAATAATTCTTTCTAAAGATTTATTATAACCTGTAAATAGAAACTACATAAATGTTGAAATTGATATAATTTGATTTCTTAAAACCTGTCCCAGAGAATGAATGAACAACAAGAAAATTATGGAGTATTATATAGTTTTAAAAATCATGAAAAAGACGGGGCAGGGCACCTGGGTGGCTCAGTCAATGGAGTGTCTGACTCTTGGTCTGGGCTCAGGTCATGATCTCAGGGTCATGGGATCTCAGCGGGGAGTCTGCTACTCCCTCTCCCTCTGCCCCTCCTCCCCACATGTACACACTCTCTTTCAAATAAATAAAATCTTCTTTAAAAATCATGATAAAGAGCAATTATAAATACCAAAAATACTATGAAAGCATTAAAGTTTACAAGCAGAATATAAAATGGCACGCAATTATATAAAAGTCAATGTGAACACAGACTACTAGGCAATATACAAAATCTGGAATAACTTTTGTGTTGTTAGGGTAATGAGTAAATGTTTTTCTTCATTATTTGACAGATTTCCTACTTATCTGGAAATCCATTAGGACTGAAAACATGAATGAATGCGCTGAAATGCACTTCTTTCCTGTTCCCTCCTTTTCTGTGCCTCTGCCGTGCACTAAAGGGCCAGGAGCCCCACACGGTGACACCACCAGAGCTCTGGCGTCAGAATTCCCGTGTGCTGGCTCCATCTGCCCACCCCAAAGCAAGCCTGCCGTCCCCTGCACTGACCCCCAGCGCCCTGCGCCCCAGCCTCTTCCCGCTGGCCCAGGACCCCTGGCTGCTGGGCTCTGCTGCCCAGCGCCCCCACCCCTGCTCCAGGCCGTGCTCACCTGGGGAAGGGCCTTCCCTCTCACAACCTTGCCAGGACACCCTTCCGTCACCAAGAACATGCTGTCCACAGGCTCCAAGGCCTGACCCAAAGTTCCTCTAGGCTCCTTTCTACACCTCCGGGCACACGGACAGAGCAGGAAGGAGGGCCAAGCCCAAGACCCCCCCCAAGTCCTCCTCTCCTAGTCTGACACGCACTGATACTACGGCCCTTAACCTTCATCTGCAAGCCTGACAGTCTAAGGTTCTTCCACGTAGCATCACTCACAGTGGGTTCGTGGGCAGGCCCACAGAACACATCTTCATGAAATGTTATGTTCAGGAAGGACTGTAAGACGCCAGGACAATGAAGAGATGGGTCATAACAGCCAAGAGGTACATGGGCCAGGCACGGTGCTATTCGACGCACATGATTTCTACTAATCCTTAACAGAGCCACGTGCACCATTAGCCACAGTCCACAGGTAGAGGAACCCAGGCCTCAAAGGTGAAGCCGGGTGTCTCATTCAGTTAGAAACAGCATTCCAGAGCAGGTGCTCTGAAGCCCCAGGCCATCCGGGGTGCACGGAGGCTCCCCACTCTCCCCTGGGCTTTGCAGCAGGTGAGCAGAAATCAGCTTCTGACTTCAGAGGAGATCAAGGCTCCAACTGTCTGTCCTCAGGGCACGACCCACTCCCCAGCTTACGCTGGACACACAAAGAAATACAAGGAGGAATACATTTATGCAGCTCCAGCCCAGTTATGAAGACAATCCCAAGACAACACTGTAACTCGTGAGTGCAAAAGATTATAGGGGCACAGAAGGAAGACCAATGAACACTGGCTAAGAGGGCCGGGCAGACGTGGTCATCTGGGTAGCGCTTCATCTTCACTTGATGTGCTTCACACCATATCTGAGTTTTTTAAATGTTTTAACAGCTTATAATGAAGACCAAACTCATCTATTTTGAATTACCATTATTAAATCTTTTACAGTCGGGTTTACTAGTGCAGGGTTACAGGCCCAGATGACTCTCTATATAAGAAGTTAGGAGGAAGAGTCATAAAATTCGTTAGGAAGCCCATAAAGATGTTCACGCTCGTCATCTTCCTGGAGAATCGGGCCTTAGAGAAGGGTGTCCCTTGTCCCTTGCCCACAGACCCTGGCTCCTCTGTGGCCTGGAGCCAGACTGGAGCCTGTCACTCCAGGCCATTGTACAGTCTCTCCACTTCATCTCTCCTCCTGAACTGAAGGTAAACAAATTCTTATGAATTTTTTTAAAAGAAAAAAATTTAATAATGGATAAAATTAGAAATAAAAACTTAAAAGCTCCCTTCTTAGGGAAAGCTAAGAATCCAGCGGCTTGGCTTAGCCACAGGCACGTCGTACTGTCGCTGGCTTTGGCCCATGAGCCATCAGGATAGATGGGTCCAGCCACCAGGATAAAGGACTGGGCTCGCCACCCTCAGCAGACTGTCATCCACAGAAAACGAATAGGCCGCCTCCAGGCAGGTCCTTAAGAAGCACACAGGACACCGCAGGTGGCTAGAGGCCTGAGAGAGCAAGTGGTTCGGATGGCCTCGTACCTCCGTGCTCTCTCCTCGTGGCTCTAGTCAGCACCCCTGAAACTCCGTCTCAGCATAGTCCGTTCAGCCTCAGGGGATACACGGGATGCCCAAGCGTCTGGGATCCGAGGACCTGCTTCCAGGCTTGATTATGCCACTTCCTGGCCACTTCACCCTGAGGAAGTCACTCGTTCTGAGTTCTTGCTTCAGCTTAAGTATATTTAGGAAAATGGATTTCTAGGATTGCTTTCTTCTAACTGAAACATCTAGTGATCCTTTAGCTAAGACTTTAAGTGACAAGTCCAAAGAGCTGGAGGGTATTATGCTGAGTGAAATAAGTCAATCGGAGAAGGACAAACATTATATGGTCTCATTCATTTGGGGAATATAAAAAACAGTCAAAGGGAATAAAGGGGAAAGGAGAAAAAATGAGTGGGAAATATCAGAAAGGGAGACGGAACATGAAAGACTCGTAACTCTGGGAAACGAGCTAGGGGTGGTGGAAGGGGAGGTGGGCGGGTGGTGGGGGTGACTGGGTGACAGGCACTGAGGTGGGCACTTGATGGGATGAGCACTGGGTGTTATTCTATATGTTGGCAAATTGAACACCAATAAAAAATAAATTCATAAAAAAAAAAAAGTTAACATCAAACATGCTGCACTTTCCCCAATACCTAATACGCCCACATGGCCACCATTTACCTGTCTGTATTATGTCTATCCTGAAGCTAATAAACCCCAGTATATGAACATCCTTCTCCGTGAAGCCAAAGCATGCCTGGCAGCCAGGAGAGAGGGAGGGAGGGGGAGAGAGAGAGAGAGAGAGAGAAAGTGAGAGAGACAGGGAGGGAGGGAGGGAGGGAGGGAAAGTGAGAGAGGAGGGAGGGAGAGAGAGAAAGGAAGAAAGGAAAGAAGGAAAGAAGGCAGGCAGGCAGACCTGCGTTCTACACCCTCTTGGCACCCAGTGAGGGCATTCCCTAGAAAAGCAGTGTCCTAGTCCATGTGGGCTGCTGCAACAAATCCCACCAACTGGGTGGCTTATAGACAAGAGAAATTTATTACTGCCAGATCTGGAGGCTGGAAGTCTGAGAGCAGGGTGCCAGCATGATCGGGTCTAGTGACAGCCGTCGTCCTGGATCAGATGGCCACCCTCTCGCTGTGTCCTCCTGTGGTAGAAGGGGTAGGACGCTTTGGGTCAATCCCATCCATGGCAGCTCCACTGTCATGACCTAAGCACCTTCCACAGGCCCTACCCCCTCACACCATCACCTGGGGGGTTAGGTTCCAACCTATGAATCTGGGGGAAACAAACATCCAGACCATAACAAGCGGACAAGATGGAAGCCTTTCATAGCATCTGCTCCAGGGCTGGGGAAAAAGCTGGAACCTAAACAGGTCACCGCAATACCTCCTGCTGTGTTTTTATTATATGCTTTTAGATATAAATCCAACAACTAAAAAGACATAGAGAACTCTATGTTTCAAAAAGAAATTCTGAGGTGTAATCAATAATGGGAAGAAGGGGTGTGGAGCAGGGAGACGGGGTTCGGTTAGTCTAGGCTGGGGCTGAGATCCTCAATGTCTAACAAAGGCCCAGGTGACTCTCAGGGTCACTGAGGACAAGCTTGCAGGCAGCAGGGCTCATGAGCAAAGCTGTCCTTACTCAAAACACAAACAAAAAAATGGAGTTTACAAATTAAAAACAAAAAGGAAAAAAATCGATCCAGGCGATGAAGCCACTGAGTGTCACTCCCTTCAGGGATCCGCCTTTCCACGGCCCGTGCTGAGAGAGAACAAGTCTGCGTGCTTGTCACCCTGGCACTCATCTCCCAGGTAGCAAAAGACAAAGGAAATCTTTGGGAAAAGCACAGCAGAGAAGCAAATCAACTCCTTCAACCTGGAATCCCTTGTTTTGAGTCTCTGCGTAAAGTGCCCCCACTGGAGGCTCCCAGGTGGCCCAGTCTGTTGGGCGTCTGTCTCGGCCCAGGACGTGATCCTGGGGCCCTGGGATCAAGTCTCACATCAGGCTTCCTGCTTAACAGGGTGTCTGCTTCTCCCTCTGCCCCTCCCTGCTTGTGCTTGCTCTTTTTCTCTCTTGAATAAATAAAATCATTAAAATATAAATAAATACATACATACATACATACATAAAATCCCCCACTGGACAGCCAGTGAGCACGTGCCCTCTGTGGAAAGAACCCCACCTTCCCCACCTTCCCATGAAGGAGAATCCAGAAAGATGAAAGACTCCACGCACACTCATCCTGCTCCCAACACGGAACCCCGTGCAAACTACGGACAGAAAGTAAAGCAGTTCATCTGACAAAAAAAGGCCAGCAACTGTGACAGCTCCAAAAACTTTCAGAAAATAGCACAGCTGAATTAATTGGGACTGATTCAGGGACTGGCACTTTCTAGGGAATTAATGACTGCCCAGGAGCTGATGGCCCCAGGCAAAGCCAGAAGCCATTAACCCTCACCAGCCAGCCAGCAGCCAGCCCACCAGAGGCCTGTGAGCAGGACCCCCCAAGCCCCCCACACCCCCCACCCCACCTCCGCCTGGGCGGCCTGATCTGGGGCCGCCCCCATTACCAGCACCAGCAGAGCCCCCAGCACCAGCACCATCTGTGTGGGTATCTGCGGGGAAGCAAGCAGGACGCCCTTAGTTCGCAACCCTGACCACCTATGCTGCAGGGCAAGGGGCAGGAGGCGGAAGGGGAACAGCTGTGTTTCTGCCACATTCCAGCTCGCTCATCTGTGAAAACCCTCACAACTGTGCAGGGCCAACCCCCCACCTGCCTAGAAATGGGGTCGATGACATGCGTCCAATGAAGTCACAGGTGTGAGACTCATCCCCACCCAGTCCTAAGCAGCTCCCCCACTTCCCCATCCTGCAGGTGAGTGTGTCTCTGACCCTTGGCCGACGGGCCGCCCCTGGGGCACAGGCCCCACTTCGCTGGCCTATCCCAACACCTGGCTGTGGAGCCGGCCACCCCCAGCGTCAGCAGACAAGCAGGAGGGGCCGCAGGAGCCGGGGTGCAGAGGGGCCAGTTGTCATCACTGGCAAATGCACCAGGTAATCATGTTATAACCAGAACATTAGTGGGCAGGGCGCCTGGGCAGCTCAGGGAGAGGAGTGCCCGACTCTAGGTTTCAGCTCAGGTCAGAATCTCAGGGTCATAGAATCAAGCCCTGCTTCTGGCTCCACACTCCATGGGGAGGGAGTCAGCTTGAGACTCTCCCTCTCCCTCTCCCTCTCCCTCTCCTCTTCCCCACCCCCCACATGGACTCTCTAATAAATAAGCCTTTAATAATAATAATAATAATAATAATAATAATATCATCATCATTGGGAAGCAGAGGAAGGACGGTACTGCTTCTAGAGAGCAGCAGGATGGGGAATGCTGTGCTCACGCCTCCCGGGGTTGGGGGGTGGGTCCTCTTGGCAGCCCCGGCTGGCAGCCAGCCTCTGAAGACACACGTGCTGCGTGTGAGGGGAACCAAGCCCATCACGCAGGAGAGAACACAGGTTGTACAGAGGAGGAACATGCACAGGACATGTGAGCAGAGCACGTCATGTGTGAGGGGAACACGCACACGCACACGCATGCTGTGAGCGAGGGCCCATTAGGCACCCCCTCCCTCAAGCGAGCAGCAGCCCCCAGACTGCACGAGTCCCTCTTCCCTGAGAGACAGCCACTGGAAACCATTTTCATAAATAAACCATTCTCACCTGACATTCTTCCAGAAGAAAAGTGACACACACACATGGTCAGAAAAATGAAAATTACCTCACAAATGTTTGCATTACCAAAGGTAACCAGGGTCAAAGTGTGAGGCTTTTTGACCTGTTTCCTCCTAGTCTTCACTGTACATAGACACTCAATTTTGTACTTTATCCACAGCTGTTCTACTTGAGGTATAACTGATGTGACATAACATTAGTTGACATATATGCCTAATGATTCAATGCTTGTGTCTACTGAAAAATGATTTACTTTTCTAACATAATTGCGATCACACAATATATACTATTTTAACATTTCTCTGAATCGTCTAACGATTCTTAAATTACGAACCATACCAAAAAAAAAAAAATTACGAACCATACGAGTTTTATAATTTAATGAGCGCAGTCAATGACAACCACTGCACCATGAGGAACCAGGTTCAATCAGATCCAACCAGGAGAATCTGCCAGCATAGACAGCAGCTTCAACCAAACTAACACGGGCACATTTTGTTTGCTTCTAATTGTTTTGCAATTATTTGTACCATTACAATAATATTCCTTGCATATAAAGCCTTCCCTATGTTTTGGGTATAGGAAATGAGGGTTAAGTAATATAAACATTTATTTATAAAGCTCTTATTATATGTCACCAAATCAGTTGCCAAAATGATTACGCCAATTTAAAATCCCTTGTCAGCAATACGAGGGTGGCAAGTTCACTACACACACCCAGCACCAAACACTCTTTCACAGCTATGTTAAAGCTACTCCCCTGTGTGACAGTGGTACCTGGGCAGAGGCCCTGCACCAGGTCACGTGGCCTTTGGTGCTTTTCCCCAGGATCCAACAGTACACATCTTCGCAACATCCTCAGCGTCTGTGAGGTACAGAAAGCGGGCCGCTTTATCTCTATCTCAGTGATGAGGAAAATGAAGTCCAGCAAGGTTAATCCTGTGTGTCAAGGTCATATGTGTGCGTCAAGTCATGAACTGAACGCTGATCTGTGAGCAGACAACACTCTCTACGACAGTGGCCTGAACAGCCACTCCAGGTGCTGGAGCGGGTAGCAGCAAAAGCCTAGAACTTGATGGTTTACAGGCCCACCCAGGCTCAGCTGGGAAGAATGCTGTCAGCACCTCGCATGGCCACCCACTGGCCCGGGTAGAAGCAGGGGTGCCGACCACGTCCCCTGGACTGCTTCCCAATCACTTACACAGCAAACCCTTCATAACTACAAACAAAAACTATGACAGTGATGCTACACAAAGTTTAAATTATTGAACTCAGTTATTACATACAGTTGGATATTTAAATCCCAATGCAATTTTATTTTGTTTGTGTGGCACTGATTTTCTCAAATGTTACTTGAAAAATCAAGAGCAAAATGGTTATAAAACTAAGAATAGTCTTAGTAATTAACATGTATACATATGTCAAAAATAGTTACCTGATTATCATATTTAAGAGACTGCGTCCCAACCAAAAACCGAATGGCATCTGTTTCTGCAGTCTGAGGTGTTAGAGCACGTGCCTGCGGGACGAAGGAAAATGCACACATGTTTATGAAGTTAGATTTCACAGTTAGAGATTAAAAAGGCAGTTACCTCCTCTACTGCTGCTGGAGTATCAATTAGTACAAAGTGCCCGCCACACAACTTAGAAACGTCTATGCAAAGCCTTTATCTGTTTATACTTTATGACACAACAATTCCATTCAAATGTAAATGGAAACAATTATAAATGAGCATAAAAAATAAGCAATAAAGATATAAATGGTATTTTTAATAAAACCATAATTTTCAACAGAAATAGATTGATAAAACAAATCATCCTTCACCAGAACAGCAGAAAACGGCTCCCAGCAACAGCAAGGCAGCCTCCAGCAGAGGATAACTATACAAACTACACAAGATACTCTGAATTTGTTTCAAGGTCTCAGAAGCTACCACAGTGGTGAATGAATGCCCAGATCTTGGAAAGGAAGGAGGCTTAGAAACACAAGCCTGACCTCTGCGCTCCTCCTTCAGCTGGAGGTATCTGTCGTCTGGAAACTGTTGCTAGCAGCTGACACTGAGGAAAACCTCTGACAGGCTCATGGGTGGAGGGTACAGACGAAGCACAGGGCCCACCACAGAGAAAGGCCAGCGAAGCACTACGTACTGGGTCAGGGACCCGTAGGGCACAGGCCAGAAGTGAAGGTGAACTAGAAGGAGGTCAATCTGCACAGAATAATGCTCCAGGTCATCTTGGTCCATGACTGGATTTTAAGTGATCTGAGCAGACTGGTGCTCCAGAGCCAGCCAGCTACCCGCCAGAAGTAACAGTAAACCCTCTGGAGGAAGACAAAGACATCCAAAGTTTCCATTGTTTTTTTCCCACGATGTCAAACACTCAATCAAAAATCACTGGTCATAAAACAAGTCAAAATAATATGATCAAAAGCCAAACAACAAACAACAAAAAGAGGCCTGCCAAGCATTCAGATGATCAGGTTCTCTGGGAAACAAGCTGTAAAACATCAAGCTTTGTGCACAGATTTGCTAGGAACACTCTTGGAAACGACACCATGGAAGAAGCAGGAGTGAAGGCATGAAGGAAGCAAGACTGTGCAGAGGACACAGAGGGACCGCAATGCCATGGGGAGGCTGGAGATGGGGTGGCCCCCCAGAGTGGAGCCGTCATGGCCAGGCCCTTCTGCTACCCAGCCCCCACCCCCATCCATCAGTCATTAGAGGCAGGCTGTCCCTGGAGAGGGGTGTGACTTAGGACAATGTGGCTCTGTTCAGCTGAGGGCAAACTCTAAAGCAGGACCCACTTAGAGCTATCAGCCACTCATAATCCCAGAATCTGCTGGACTTCTGGAAAGAGAAATCTGGGTGGTGCACCACAGCAGGAATTACAATACCTAGGCTACATAGGTTCAATAATTAAAAGACAAAATAATTTCAAGTGAAGAGTCTGAGGCCTAAAGAGGAAAACTGGTTACTATTAGTGTTGTGACTAGTATTTCAGGCTTACAAAATCAAACCTGGCTCTCTTGCAATACAACCAGTAACTGCCTAGATCAAGTCCCTATATCCCTATAGCTCATGCTTTGATGCCTAGGGGAAGCAGAATAAGGACCCCCCTAAAGTGTCCACATCCCTATTCCAATCCCCACAACCTGTGCATACGTTTACTTATATGGCAAAGAGACTTTGCATGTGTGATAAGGTTAAGGATCTTGAAATGGAGAGATTATCCTGAATTATCTAGTCACATGGGTCCTTAAAAGCAGAAAACCTTTTGTGGCTGTCAGCAGAGAGATCTAGCAGAAGAGAGAACCAGAGGGGCGCCTGGGTGGCTCAGTCGGTTACGCATCTGCCTTGGGCTCAGGTCGTGATCTCAGGGTCCTGGGATCAAGTCCCATATCGGGCTCCCTGCTCAGTGGAGAGTCTGCTTCTCCCTCTCCCTCTGCTCCTCCCCCTTACTTGTGTGCTTTCTCTCTCTCAAAATAAATTTTTAAATCTTTAAAAAAGAGAGAGAGAACCAGAGAACCAAGAGGTGTTAGCATGAGAGGGACACAGAAAGCCTACGAAGGGTGCAAGCAGCTGGGAGGATGGGGGCAGCTGCTGCGGACTTTGGAGATGGAGGGACTCCATGGACTGAGAAGGCGAGGTAACAGATCGTCCCCTGAGGCTCCAGGTCCCTGCCCCACCAAAGCCTGGATTTAAGCCCAGTGAGGCCCATATTGGGCTTCGGAACTACAGAATGGTAAGGTAGGAAGTGCTGTTCTTTTAAACCATTAAATTGGCACTGACTTGTTATGGCAGCAATGGGAAATGGCTATCGCCCTGCACAGTTCACTACATGGGCCACTGTCCACATGCTCTCTTCCCACCTGCAGCTAGAAACAGGCATAACACCCCGCTTCCTCCTCTATAACATCTAATTCCTATGTGTTTTTCTCAATTTCTTGATTCATTCATTTTAACACAGGGTAAGAGAAACAGTATAGCAGTTGTCCTAACCGTTCAGTCTGTCTGGTTTAGACTTGGTTTCCATGACTGGGGTGAACCACAAGACCTTCTGAGTGTCCTCTACCAAAAGGTCTGGAGACAACGATTTCAAGTCATGCTCTCAGAAAATGCAATCACAGCACCTATGGCCCCACACCTCCTCACAAAAACGTCAACTGTTTTGTGTTCCTGGCACAGAAACATCAACTATCAGAATACATTTCGGTAACACCAAGAAAATACACATCCAGAGCAGTGTTCACATTATTAGATATTCTAGCCAATGGGCCTACAACCTCTTTGACAAACTAGAGTCTTAGACCTCTTTGCAAAACTGATTAATTCTTTGTGAATCTATATACTTTCTGCCAAAAATGTGCATATCTACTATTAGAATTTTGCACATTAATACCAGCAAATTAACAGACCCCCTGAATCCTATATAATTTGAACACCACTTGGTTAGAGAAAAATGGTGAGGAAGCGTCTACATCATCACAGAGACAAAACCCCGGCTGCTCCAAAGGCAGAACTCAAGTCAACAGAGGGGATGCAGGACTGGCTCCACCTTCAAACAAGAATGCTAAGACTCAGATACAGGGACATACCATCACCTCAACAGAAAAAGCCTGAAAGTCTCCAAAACAGGGCCCAGAAAAGGATTTATCTGAGAGGAAATGATGACTTTACATGAAGACTTGTTTATGCTTCAAGTCAGCAATACCGAGCCGACTACACAACCCCTGCCCAGTGGCCATGCTGTGGCAGGTCCCACAGATGGGAAGTGACCCGTCCTGCCCTCAGGAAACTCACTGGTGCAGGCAGCAGACAAGGCCCAAAACCAAGCAGGTGGGAAAGGACCGTGCACCAGAGCCGGCCCAGACCACAAGACAGCAAATCCACATTTATCAAAACACAGCCAGGAGCTCAAGTCCAGGCAGAAAACAGGACCTAACACCATCACCGTAAAACAGAAGATACCAGAAAGAAGTAAATTGTATCAGGCCATTGGACGGAACGGAAGGGCAACTTGGGGCCGCAGAGGCTGCTGTGTGTGTAACAACCCAGCATCCAACCTGCTTCATTCTAAAGTAATTTACGGAGCCCAGAACTGCAGCCCCGCGCAGGGCTGACGGTGAGAGTGCGAGGAAATAAAGTCTAAGAGATCATCGGTTTCAGACACAAAAGCTACCGTGGTTTAGAGAAGACCCTTCTTTCTTAAAAACCTAAAGAGGAGGGGGCTCCTGGGTGGCTCAGTCAGTTGGGCATCCGACTCTTGAATTCAGTTCAGGTCATGATCTCAGGGCCATGAGATGGAGCCCGCGTTGGGCTCAGTGCTCAAGATTCTCTCTCCCTCTGCCCCTCCCCCGGCTTGCAAGTACACACACTCTCGCCAAAATAAATCAATAAAAATAAAAAACTGAAGAAAATTATTCTGACAAAAAAATCTAAACTGAATCTTTAAAAATTACAGTGAAATCTTAAAAACATTTAATCTAAGATCTTGGGATGCCTGTGGCTCAGAGGTTGAGCATCTGCCTTCGGCCCAGGGCATGATCCTGGGGTCCCAGGATCAAGTCCTGCATCGGACTCCCTGCGTAGGGCCTGCTTCTCTGCCTGTGTCTCTGCCTCTCTCTGTGTGTTTCTCATGAGTAATGGATAAAATCTTTAAAAATAATAATAATCTAAGATCTTTTTAGTACATTAGGTAAAATTATAATAATAATTTAACTCTGGCCAATTGGGTAACATATGTATATCCATCCGTAATTCTGGTCCTTTGATGAAGTGAATGATCAAATGACCTTCCTAAGTCTACTCATAATGATGACTTTGAGGTACTCCAATGACCTCATTATTATAAGATCAAATTTTAGGGTGTAAGATGTCACAAAACAGCTCCATGTATTTTACCTTGCTTCATCTCCATATTCAATGAAGGAGACCCAAAGTCAGGAGGGATAATATTATTCCTACTTAGAAGACAAAAACACTGAGGACCAGAGAGGTTAAGTGACTTAGTCACAATCACAAAGCTCCTAGAGAAGAACCACCCTGACCTGTAGCCTTGAGTCTGGTTATTTACTGTTATGGTGACGCAGGGACCTGGCAACACAAGTAAGATATGTATATATGAGATTGAAGGTAGAGTATGGGTCACGTTATTATCATCCCATGACCTGTTCCCAAAAGAAAGGCCACGGTGCTTTCCTGACACAGCTCTTTCCCTCTATCTCACCGTGTAGTGAGCCAACGCAGGACAACTGGAGATGCTGTCAGTGGGGCAGGGCCATGGGAGCACTGGAAAGTTCTACTCCATGACAGGCGCAAATCCTAGAATCTCCTGGTACCGCCAAGTACCCAGAACTCCCTTGGGAAATTCAAGATTGTAGTCATGTGTTTACTAATCTGAGCAAGTAAACACTTCCTCTAGTTAGTGTCCAGCCTGCTTCCTCACCTGAAATGCCCCTACCCCCCTAACCCCCCCTCCACGAGCACACCTCGGGCAAGGTCAAGGTGCTGCTGGACGCTAGCAGGTGGGGCAGGACCTGTGCTTCAAGCCGCAGAGACCTGGTAGGTTTAACCTGCTACACCAGTGGTCTCCCCCCGGAAATGGCATGTTTATAGAGAGCTGCCTCTAGTTCATCAAGACGACCCTGCCCGCCTGCCCGCCTGCCCGGAGATGGAGGCGCCCCTGCCTGCCCACCTGCCCAGAGGAAAGGGGCGTCCCTGCCCGCCTGCCCGGAGATGGGGGCACCCCTGCTGCCTGCCTGCAGCACAAAACATTGAGCAGTCCACTCTCTTTTTCTGTCACTCTCTTCTCTGGCTTCTTCCCCTCAACTGGGAAAACCCAGTCACAAGTCCCCTCATCCTTTGAAAATATCTTCCACCTTGACTCATCTGCTTCTCCAGCTGCTGCCAGACCTCCACTCTTCCCGTCGCTGATGGTGGCGTAGACAGGGAAAGCCCTCGTCGACTCTGACCGACTGCCCCCCTTCTGACAACCTGGCCCCGCTGCACCACCCTGCAGCACTGGTCTCGTGGTTCCAGGCATTGCAGCCGCCAGACACCCCTGACACAGGGCCGCTCTGTCCCTTGGCCCCCAAGGACCCAGTACATCACCACCCATCCCCCTGCTCTCGCTGTGGCTTTGTGCCCACACTTCCTTCTAGCAAACGCCCCTCCCCGCCCGCGCCCGGAGATGGGGGACCTCCTGCTGCCTGCCTGCAGCACTGTCACCAGGTCCGTGGTGGAGCCCCCGGCACCGCTCTGTCAACTGCACTGACCTGAGGCCCCTCCCCAGGCCTGCGCTTCTGGCCATCAGCCCCTCGCCGCACCCCCTCCTGCCTACCAGGCCTATGACATGGGAACCCTGAACCCCGCATCCTGCCTTCTCTCCAGACACACCGCCACCCCTCCCCACACCTTGCTTGAACTACATTTTCACAACCTCTTACTCAACTTTCCAGACATGAGTCTTTATTCCAGTTCACCCTCCCCTTCCCATCTCAACAAGTCAAATCGGGACCTCAGGTTTCCGAGCAGTAGGTTAATGTCTTCATTTCACTCTTCCAAACCCTAGGGAATTACACAAAAGCAAGGAGAATAAAAGCAGAAACAGCGACTATCTTCAATGAAACTCGGAAACATCTATAATCCAAACACACACCATAAGAACAAAGACTCAAACGCAGAGGTGAGAGCTGAGAAGGGTCTGAAGAGTGCGCGGGCAGCGACACCCCCCAAGAAGACAGGTGCACAGGTGTCAGTGCAGGCACTGCAGGGATGGGACGGCAGGACAGGCACACGGCTGGTGGCAGGGCTTGTGCCTGGGCTTTGGCAAGAGTCAGAGCAGGCCGGGCAGCCAGGCAATCCCGCCTGGAAGCACGCTGGCCCCACGGAGTGGAGGGGGTGCCGCACTGTGGGGAGCCCACCCGGGCCACCATCTTCACCAGGGATGAATGAGGGCTGCAGAATTCACCCACAAACCAAAGCCTGGGCTGCAGGAATTCCTGCCAGCCTGGGGCTCGGGCCTGGCCCGACTCCACATACAGATCCCATGGCAGCTGGACAGGAAGGCTCGCCATGAGAGCCCAGGATCAAAGGAGCCCAGGAGCCCTGCGAGGATACCACCAGGAGGGACAGCCAGGCAAGGACAGAGGGAAAAGACCTCAGAAGATGCACACGTGCTGGCCGCACGCTGCCACAGGCCGCCACAGAAGAGCCGGAGTTCATGCTATGCACACCAGCACACAGCTGTAAACCTAACAGAGCAATCAGCCTTCAAGGAGAGAGAAAAAAAGAATAGAAAAGTAAACGGGGGAAAAAATCAAGGCACGGCTGGGAGACGATAGGGCAGGACAACCAGAGGCAAGGCCAGGGAAGAGCGAAGCCGCCACAGGAGGGGCCCCCACACGCAGCAGGGGATGGGAGCAGGGCTGAGAAAGAGTCCAGAGAGTGTCAGGTAACAAAAGACATCAAGTTCAAAACCATGAGATACCCAGAAAACAGTAAAGTCAAGAAGTCAATGTTCAGAAGAAAATTCGTGGTCTAAATGCTTCCATTAATAAAAAAGAATGAAAACAAATAAAGTAGGCACACGACTGAGGAGTCTTAGAAGAACACCCGACGCGGTGCCCCCACACTGGCCTCCGGGAGGGAGGGCTGCCGGGCTTGGGTTTGGCTCCTTCCCCGCCGTGTTCCACGGCGGAGAGTAATGCCTGGCACGCAGTAGACCATCGGTACCTGGCAACCAAATAAACGCATTTCCTAGGAAAACACAAATTACCACACCTAACCTCAAAAGAAGAAATCAGAACAGCTAGTGACCACAGATCCAAAAGCCAGTGTCGGGAGAGTGCCCGAGGCTCGGGAACAGGCAAGGTGGACACGCCCAAGCCACCTCAATGGGCCACAGCGGGTCTGCCAAAGGACCAACGAAGAACCAACGGCCCTCCCAACCAGAGAAGGTCTTCTTTTTTTTTTTTTTTTTTAAGATTTATTTAGGTATTTGAGAGAGAGAGAGAGAGAGAGAGAGAGAGGAGGGGCAGAGGGAGAGAATATCCAAGCAGACTCCCACTGAACGTAGAGCCTGACACGGGGCCTGATGCCATGACCCTGAGATCAGGGCCTAAGCCGAAACCAAGAGCCGGACACTTAAACTACTGAGCCCCCCAGGGCCCCGAGGAGGTCTTCTCAAGGCCAAAAGTTTCTAAGAAACAAGCGTGCAGGAGAAAAATCATCTTGTTTGTAGAGACTTTTGAAATGTCATAAAGAACTACGGTCCTGTTAACTGAGAATTACAGATTCAACTCAAACCCAGAAAGCTGATCGCTCCTGCCCTGACGCTGAGAATGCGTGTGAAGCCATCTGTAGTCTCACTTATACTATTTCAAATTCAAACAATATTGGAGAAACATCTGAAACAAAAATTATGATCATTAATAGATAATAACGTATACAATATTCAAATAAACAACAAATCTATAAAGCGTAACTGTATAACCTTTGTGTTGAAGTGCGAGACCGTTCAGATGCAGGGTCTTAGTACCGAGTTCAGAAGCAGCCAGTCCATTTCCCATCTGACCACGGTTATGGTATGTCCTATAAAATAACTCCCCTCCCCTTCAGAAAAGAGCCCTAAAACTCGGCCAAGGAGCGGTAGTAGTATTTCTTGTCTTAATGTAAATAGACTTCCGTCATCATCTTGCAAGTAAGCATGATAGGATCAGCACACCCTGGGTTGTCTAGGCTCGCAACAGAAACACAGTACAGAAGGATGAAGACTGGGAAGAGGAATACCCAGAAGAGGAACCAGAGCTGTACCAGCAGTGCCGAGCCAGCAAGCACAGCATTGACCGGGAAATTCGGGATACGCATGTACAAAAATAAGGATTAAACTTAAAATTCTCGGTGGCTCAGTGGGCTAAGCATCTGCCTTTGGCTCAGGTCACAATCTCAAGGTCCTGGGATCGAGCCCCATATCAGGCTCTCTGCTCAGAGGAGCCGTCTGCTTCCTTCTCTGCTTCTCCCCCTGCTTGTGAACACTTCCTGTTTCTCTATTAAATAAATAAGCGCCACCTGTGTGGCTCAGTGGCTGAGCATCTGCCTTCAGCTCAGGGCGTGACCCAAGGTCCCGGGATTAGTCCCATATCAGGTGTTCCGCAGAGAGCCTGCTTCTCCCTCTGCCTGTGTCTCTGCCTCTCTATCTCTATGTCTCGAATGAATGAATGAATGAACAAATAAAATCTTTTTTGAAAAACCTAAAATTCAAATTGTTCTTGGGCAAACATCCTGAAAAGCTGCCTAAACAAGTCTAAATCAAGAAAAATACACACAAGTCTTTATATCCTAACTTCAACATTCTCTGTATCTTGACTTCGATGCTTTAAATTAATTGTATGTTTACTAATGATCCATTGATGTGAGTTCACAGGCTGCTAAGTCCCGTCCAGTCCAATCTTCTGCCCAATGCAAGAACGCTCTCAGGACATACCTCCTAACTCCCAGACAGACATGCTCCTCAAAAACCGTACGCTGACCACCTAGTACCACAAATGAATTCCACACTTCCAGCAGGGATGTCAAGACCTCCTCCTGCCCAATCCTATCAGAATCTCATTTATTCTTTCCTATAATGATACATCTCCAGCTTCAATACACCAACAAGCAGCCCAGGGAGCCCGGGCAGTGCAGAATCTGATTCTACAGGTCTGCCTCCGGGTGACACGGCTGCCGCTGGCTGGGGACACTCTGAGCTGCATGGTCTACACAGCCTTCCCGACTTGGCCGTCGGAACTCCCCAGTCTCCATGGCCACAGAATCGGTTTCACGTTGTGGAACAGACTTTACAGGCCAGACCTTCCCACCTCTTCTGCCATAGCAGAAGGGTGGAATGGGGCTAAGTCAGTATTCACCCCAACACGGTGGGATGTGAACTGTGACTCTCAGAACCACCACGGAGGAAGCCCCACCATGTTACAGGCCTCAAGGGCGGGCCGTGAGGACCAGGCTCTAGGACTCATCAAGGTAGCTCCCCAGCACCGGGAAAAACGGGAGCAGCTAACACTGCCTGTGAGGCTCCCGGGCCGGCATCCAGGGGATGAGGATGCCCTTGCCCATTCCATCCCATCCCAGATCGCCTTCCCCCTCTCCCCACATCTGCAAGCTGGAGCACAGACCACCTCTCCAGAACCAAGAAGGAAAGAGAGCGAGGGTATCAAGTGAGGGAGCGACAAGGAGCCATGACCATCAGTAAGGCTACGAGCCTGAGGCACCAGTGGGTCTCACAGCAAACTAGCCCAGAGCGACATGCACTTAGGTACCCAGAGTCGTGCAAACACACAGATCCCATCGAGGAAAAAAATCAGATGCATAAATACACATGTGTACATATGCAAGTTACATAAAGACACAGAAATTACATACACACACGTACATACATATCCAACGTGAGCCACATAGTTTGGAGGAAGAAAAAAATATTATAAAAAGAAAAGCGAGTGAGTGAGCTGGAACATGTCTGAGGTTTCTATGTCCATAACATAAACAAACAAATGATAATAAAAACCAAGCATCAAAATCGTCTCCACAAAACATGAGAGACACCTAACTCTGGGAAACGAACAAAGGGTAGTGGAAAAGGAGGTGGGGGGGGGGGGTAGGGGTGACTGGGTGACGGGCACTGAGGGGGGCACTTGGTGGGATGATCACTGGGTGTTATGCTACATGTTGGCAAATTAAACTCCAATAAATAAATAAACAAACAAACAAACAAACAACTCAAAAAAACAAAATCGTCTCCAGATTGCACTCCGCATGGCTGAGCTCTCCAGGCTTCCCCTAAGTCCTGCTATATCCCAGGAAAACATTCTCCTATATTCCTTTTAACTACATAAGCAAAAGCATGACAGTCGGTTGAAGAGCAGTGGAACGTCAGCCGCCTGACCCCTCTCAGATGACCCACGTGCCGGGGCAGGCGGTGTGGCCTGCACACCGGCTGCAGTCTTGCTCACAGGCAGCTTGCACACGGGGCTGAGACTGCCTCGCTCCCAGCTGCCAGTCACCTCGACTTCACCTTGACCGATAAAGTGACTTAGCCAACAGGTCTTATGCACCTGCTGGGAGACAGAAATGAGACGAGTCCTCTCTGAGCCCTGTGGCCCTCTGAGAGGAAGGTGAGGTCTGCACTTGAATGTCGCCTCTGGCCTCTGCTACAGAGGTCAAAGGACCTGAACATGGAGGTGCCAGGTGTCTTGTTCTGAATAAAAGGCCCCAGAGAGCAAAGAGACCTTTGAGCAGGAAGGATCCAGGCCTGAGCCCAATACTCTAACAGCTGTAAGAGGTCTCTCTAAACCACGGAGCCCTCTGCTTTAAAATGGAAAAGAACAAGCCCAGGGATCCAAGGACTGTGTGACAATTATGCGGCCCTGTCAGATGACTAGCACATACTACCTACTCAACTAAAGTCTAATGAAAAGTAAACACAAAAACCCCCACATGATGAAAGGGAGTCCACCTGAAGCAAAGGAGGAGGGGGGCACCGGGACAGATGTCTTCAGGAAAATGGAAGAGCAGAACAGACGGCCACCGTTCCCACAGACAACCAGACTGCGCAGGACAGGTGCAGCAGCTGCCAAGCATCAACACTCACCATAAGACACAGGAACAATGAAACAAATGGAAAAAGGAAGCACTTCACAACAGGGAAAAATGGAAAGCTGTACAAGAAGAAAAAAAAAAGAAATCACAGTACCCTTCTTGAATAAGCAGCTAAAAATATTTATATAACTAGAAAGATGAAGACCCTAGGGGTGCCTGAGTGGCTCAGTTGGTGAAGCATCTGCCTTGGGCTCAGGCCATGATCCCGGGGTCCTGGGATCGAGTCCCATATTGGGCTCCCTGCTCAGCGGGGAGTCTGCTTCTCCTTCTCCCTCTGCTGCTCCCCTTGCTTATGCACACACTCTCTCTCTCTCTCTCTGTCAAATAAATAAAAACTTAAAAAAAAAAAAAAAAAGAAGACCCTCAATATAGATTTGGCAAGAATTGTGATAGAACTACATGAGCCTAAAGAAAGACAAGGGAGAGCATAGAAAAAGCTAAAAACCCTCAGGTAACAGGACATCCAGTCACCACATAATATCCAAGAAATAAAAGCAAGTGGGCAAAGACAAGACACAGTTTTAAGTTGAATGTGGTTGTCAGGGAATCAGATAAGATAGAAAAGGCGCGTTTAGGGCCTGCAGATCTTAATCAGATTTTCAGCAATTTGACATCTTAAAATACTAATAAGAATTACTTGGATTTTCTTAATTTTAAATAACAAAATCATAAAAAATCAAGCTACTTTTTATGAGCTAAAAGATGTTAATTACATGATACCATAATGTCCCATAAACAGAAACGTGCTCAGCATTTCTATTTTAATGACCCCTGTATGGCACTCTTCTGCCTTTTATTTGCCATAGTAGGACCTCATTTTACCCTCAAGCCTCATTACCTCAGTCAAGGGTCAACAATCAGATCCCCATGTTCTTCTTCTTTTTTTTTTTTTTTTAAGATTGTATTTATTTGACAGACAGAGAGCACAAGCTGGGGGAACAGCAAGCAGATGGAGAGGGAGAACGAGAAACATCCTCCCCATGGAGCAGGGATCCCGACATGGGCCTCGATCCCAGGACCCCAGGATCATGACCTGAGCAGAAGGCAGGCGCTTAACCAACTGAGCCCCCCAGGCGCCCCTTCTGTTTACTGTAGTAATGAATTCTTCGAATCCAACAATATCAAGGTCCACAAGCTGTCCAAAATAAAGGGTAAAAATCTGCTACTTCTTTTAAGATAAAGGAGATATTCAGATAAAACATTTGATGCCGGAGGCAAAGATCCACTCCTTGATATTAATCTCAGGAAATGACATTTGTCATCTCAAGGATCCAACAATGAAGATCAAAACCTCTGGGTTATTTAGAAGATTTAATGAGACAGACGGTATTGGGTACACTGGAGGCAAACACACACTTTAGGAAGCACGAGGTCAGGAGCCCTCCATCTCCCCATATGCCCCCACACACCTGCCCACACGAGCACCTTGTCCAGGAGAAGGCAGGGCAACTTTGTGGTTCAGGGGCCCTGAGGCTGGCTTGGGTTTGAGGCTTCCCTAGATTAGAGTCCCAAGTCTCACCTGCTGGCCAGACGGGCTATGCCCACACCACAGCATCCACAGGCAGGACTGAAAGAGTGAGATACGCCTGGGGACATCTCAAAAGCTGCTGTTGAGGCACAGTCCTGGGTGACCGAGCCTGTGGGCAAACCCCGTAACACAGCTCATCCTCACAGGACACTGATACCGCCTTATAGGGACTGATCCATGAGAACTTTGTCTCATGGTAATAATTAGAACATTTCCTGAATGCTTATTAGGTGCCAGGCGCTGTGCTAAGTGCTTGAAATCACTGTATGAACTCATTTAACTTTCCTAAGGCCACAGGGGATCCAGGTTCGTTTTCCCATTTTATTGGCAAGGAATCTGAAGCCCAAAGTTACATAGACAGGAAGTGGTGAAGCCAGGACTGAAAGATTTTAGTTATGAGAGGGAGAGAGAGAGAGGGAGAGCACACACATGAGCAGGGCAGGGGCGAGGAGGGAGAATCTCGAGCAGACTCCCCCACAATCGGGTTATCAGGTCCTTCACGAGGCGGTGCTCTGGGCTTCTGGTCTCCGCATCTGTCCGTAGGCGCCTTCAGGTCCTCGGAAGAGCTGAGGCCAACCCAGGGCCGCCCCCCCACCCCCTCGGTGCACAGCCCTCCGGGTGCCCCCATCCACCCCCACCCACTGCACGTGCACGCCCGCGCCAGCGCTCACCCGGCCGTGTGCTGAGCACCTGCCGGGCAGGGCGCCCGGGGAGCAGGCCGCGCGCACAGAACAGGACAGACACGGGACGACAGCGGAGGGCGAGGGCCCGCCTCCCCCAGGACGGTCACCCAGCGGCGGCCACGGGAGGCCTCAACGTTAGGGGAAGCTGGGTGAGGGGTGCGAGACAACTTTCCCGTTATCCCTGCAACTCCTGTCCAAGTTACACCCCACCTCCCCCTCCTCCTCCCCCACCCTCAACACCCACACAGGCGGGGCCGGCCTCCGGGAGGCCTCCAGGAACCCAGCGCAGGAGGAAACCTACACAGGCAGGAACCAGGGTGGGCGCGGCCCAGCAGCCCCCAGCCAGGAGGGGGGAGGGGGAGGGGGGCCCAGGCCAGAGAGAGGAGGGGGCAGGGGAGGGGGGGAGGAGGGGGAGGAGGGGAGTGAGGGGCAAGGCCCCAGAGAGGAGGGGCGGGGGCGGGGGGGGGGGGGCGTGGAGGAGGGGCAGAGGGGAGGTGGAGGAGGGGAGAAGGGGACAGGGGAGGGGAGAAGGGGATCTGTGAGGGGGGCCAGGGAGCCAGGGGCCAAGGCCCAGGAGAGGAGGGGCAGAGGGGGGTGCAGGAGGGGAGGAGGGGACAGGGGAGGGGGGAGGGGGGACGAGGGGATGGGGGGCGCCGAGGCACGGGAGAGGAGGGGCAGATGGGAAGGGAGAGGAGGGAGGAGGGAGGAGGGGGTGGGGGTGGAGGCCGCGGGAGAGGAGGAGCGGGGGGGGGGGGGGCGGAGGAGGGGAGGAGGGGACGGGGGAGGGGGGGCCGAGGCCCGGGAGAGGAGGAGAGGGGAGAGAGGAGGGGAGAGGGGAGGGGGGAGGGGGAGCGGAGGCCGCGGGGGCAGAGCTGCGGCGGGGGGGGGGCGCCCCCAGCGGGGGGGACGTGGGCACCGGCGCCCACCGCCCCGCACCCGCCCGGGGCCCACCCGGCGCCCAGCTCGGTGCCGCCCCGCGCCCGGCCCGCGCCCGCCTCGGTGCCCGCCCCGCCCCACGCAGGCCCGCGGGCCCGCCGGGGACGCACCTGGAACTCCAGCCCGTAGATGACCGGCGCGTCGTCCTCCATGCCGCGGCCGCCCCGCGCGCCAGGCCTGTCGGTCCGGCGGGCGCGCCCCTAGCTCAGCGCCCATTCATTCCCCCGCGCCCCCCGCGCCGACCGGGAGCCTTTCGGGCCCAGCGCGGCTCCCGTCGGCCTCACTTCCTGTTTTCCTGCTGCGTCATCGGGACGCTCCTCCGCGGCGGCCAATGACAGCGGCGCCCGGCGCGTGCGCATGCCCACTTGACTGCATCCGGGGCCTCCACCTTGCGGGCCGCGGGTGGAGCGCGGGCGGGGAGGGGCGGAGCGGGGGTCGGGGATGGAGGGCGGCGGCGGGGCGCTGGGGAGCCGGGCGGCCGGTGGGCGGGCGGGCGTCCGTCCTCCGCCGCGCTCCCCGGGGCCAGCGGTTTGCTGGCCGTGGTGCTCGGCGGCGCCAGGCGGACCGCGGTCCCGGCGCCGCCCTGGAGCTGTCCGCCCGGACCCCGAGCCGAGCGTAGCGCGCGCACTTGAGAAATGCCAGGCCGCAGACCTCACCTGAGGGCACCGACGTGAAGGCTGGGGAGCGGGGTGCGCGCCCGAGCTCCGCGCGGATCCCCGAGGCCGGGCCGAAGCTCGCGCGGGCGGCAGGCAGCCAGCACCCAGGGGGCGGAGCGGGGGCTGGGAAGACCCGGGGCGCCCGGGCCCTCGGGGCGGCCGTGGGGGACCCGCGTACACCGCTCTCCCGAGCTGCCTTCCCGGGCGGTGTCCCGACACGCGGAGTCCCAGGACGCCGCAGCACAGCGCGCTTCGCCAGGCCGAGCCCCGCTGCTTTCCAAGACCACCCCCCTCACCGACTGTGCGGCCCTGGAACTTTCCCTTCAGCCCCTGATCCATCTTCACGACGAATGGCCCGGGTCCGAACGACGTACATGCAAAAGATGCCCAACGTCGCTGATCATCAGGAAGAAGCCGATCAAAACCACAGTGAGCTGTCACCTCGCACCTGTCAGGATTGCTAGTCTCGAAAGTCAAAAAGACAGCAAGCGTTGGCAGGAAACGGAGGAATTGAAGCCTTATACGCTGTGGATGGGAACGCAAACTGGTGCAGCCACCGTGGACAGCAGTGTGCAGGATCCTCGAAAAGTTAAAAAATGGAACTACCGTGTGGTCTAGCAATCCCTCGTCCGGGAGTCAAAGGAAGCAAAGTCACCGTGTCAAAGAAACGTCTGCACACTCATGTCCATTGCAGCTTTATTCACAGTAACACGGAGGCAACCTAGGTGTCCATAGATCCAGGAGCGGATGGACAGTGTGGCACAAGTGGGTGCCCCCTCCACACACACATACACAGAATGGAATATTATTTAGCCTTAAAAAAAAGGAAATCCTGCCATTGGAGACAATATGGATGAATCTGCAGGACATTCTGTTAAGTGAAATAAGCCAAACACAGAAAGACAAATACTGCATGAGTATACATACATACAAAATACAGAAAACAAACAAAACAAATATGTTTGGACTCATTGTAGGAGCACTGGTGCTTACCAGAGGCTGGGGGTGCAGGGATAGGAGAGAGAGTGATCAAAGCATACAACTTTTCAATTATAAGGTGAATACGTTATGCAGACCTGATGTACAGAACGATGACTACGTTTAATAATAAGATATCCTATCCTTGAAATTCTAGAGAGTATGTCTCAAGTGTTTTCATCACATACCCACAAAAAAGATAACTGACTGGGACCGTGGTTATGGAATTTGCTCCATTGTGGTATTCATTTCACAATGTATACCTGGGTCAAAACATTCTATTGTAAACCTCGAATATATAGTGTATATGTCAAAAAGAAAAAAATGTAATCACTGCTGAAAAGAAGACAGAAATGGGTTTTCCCTGCTGTGTCCTAGTGCCCTGCCAGTCACAGCTAAGCTTCAGCAGATACCTGTTGGGAGAATACAGTGAATACAGTGAAATCAAGGGAGCAGAGGCACGGCTGGAGCATCCGATTCACTGCCTCCAATTGCCTGAGGTCAAGTTGTGGCGCTAGGAGAATGCAGTCTTCCTCCTCCTGGATTAAATCTACCCACATATGATAGGTACTATTACTGCCATCTTTATGGTTAGTGTTGTTACACAAGTCGTACAGGTGCACAGAAGGAAAAGTAGAGAATACCGATAGGCATAAACGTTCCAAGTAGTATTTTTGGGTGCTTTGGCTACCACCTGCCCCTAGGAGGCCACCTAGCCCCGCCCATCGCCCCGCCCCATGCCCCTAGGGGCGCAGGCCCCGCCCACCACCGCTCGAACCGGAAGCGCGCTGGGCGGCCGGCTCGCACTGGGCATGCGCGGAAGCCGTCCGCACGTCCGGCGCGCGCAGGCGCCCAAGCCCCAGGCAGCGCCGGGTCCAGTTTTCCCTTCCGGTTTCCATCCACCTTCTCCGCGGAGTCCTGTTCCCGCTGCAGGTGACCCGCTCCCCAACCCCCGGGGGCAGGGGGCAGGTGAGACTCAGGGCCTGGAATGGGGGGGGCTGGTCGTCCGTAAGCGCAGCCCCGCCGCCCTGACCCCCGCCCCTCCCGGGGGACGCTCCTCCCTGGGTCCCCGCCTGGGTCGGGGCTCGTCCCTGGGTCCCCCCCGGGGTGGGGGCTCGTCCCTGGGGCTGTGCCGCGGGGAGGGAGGGTCCCCCCGTGTGTGCAGCCTGAGCTCCTGGGGGCTCGTCCCTGGGTCCCCTCTGAGGGTAGGAGGGCTCGTCCCCTGGAGTCTCCCCGCGGGTGCTGCCCCCTGACATCTCCGGGGAGCCCTCGTGCCCGTGGGGCCGCAGCACTCAGTGAGCGGCTGCCCCTGGATTGCTGTCCTGTCGCCAGATGTGACCTGCCCGGCCCAGCCCTGGGTTGGGACAGTGAGTGCTGCTGTTGGTGTGGAAGTGGATGTTGCCTGTCACCCCCCGTCCTGACCCTTCCAGAGCAGTAGGGTGTGTACTTGTGAAGCCTGAAAACACTTACTTTAAAAGAAGAGAGAGGCTGAGACGCGTGTGTGCCTCTCGCTTGACCACAAACGTTCAGCCCAGTGGCACTGGACTAGCTTCCACCCTCCGTGGCTGCCGGAAGATGCCGTGTCCTTGTATGCGAGTACTCTCCTCCTGGCTTCTTTCCATGAATTCGGGACAGTGCAGAGTGACCCCTGAGCCCAGCCCACCGTGTGGGGCGGGAGCGGGAGAGCGGAGTGCCGGGAGGGACATTTAGTGAAGGCAGGGTCTTCACTGTGTCCTCACGTCCTGAGATGTCCCACGGGATCCTCCCGAGTCCAAGGCAGCGAGTCACCTCTGTGCTTCCTTATTAAAGTCATCGTTCCTGTACTGTACAAGTAGCTCCGTGGGGTTTGGACGTGCCCTGTGCAGTGGTTCCTGTTGAATATGACCCCAGTTTACAGACTGGGAAAGCAAGGTGAAGAGATTAAGTCATTTTTCAAAGGTCACTTATAGCAGTGAAGCCAAGACACAAGCAGTAATTCACAGCTTGCGTTCAGTCCTCTAGTCTAACTCACCTCCGCTGCTCTGGACCATGATCCGTCCTAGCAGCCTTCCAAGGAGACAAAAGGCAGAAACCTGCCGGCATCAAATACTGACAGCATGCCTTTGGCCCCATCATTTGGTTTTCTCTGCATAATGGAGGTAATAGTGGTACTTTATAAGTTGGTCCTGAGGATTAAGTAAAATAATTAGTGTCAAGTGCTTGATCTGTAGTGGGTGTTCTTTACATGGGGGCTTTTGTAAGTATATGCTAGTTAGATTTCCACAACATGGCATATGTTTTCATGGAAATAGGGTTTACATTATTGCAATCTGGTAAAAGATTTATAATTCCAGCCTCACGTCCAGAAAGGGAACCTGAACGACTGTAGTTTGAATTGTTCTTAGTGAATTGTTCTTAATGAAATTCCAGTTCTCAAATAATCACCTAAAGTCAGTACTTAAGAACAGTCGTAAGGTGGGACACCTGGGTGGCTCAGTCGGTTAAGCATCTGACTCTTGATTTCAGCTCAGGTCATGATATCAGAGTTGTAGGATTGAGCCCCGGTAGGGCTCCATACTGGGCATGCAGCCTGCTTGAGATTCTCTCTCTTCCTCTCCTTCTGCTCCCCCAACCCTGCTCATTTGTATTTTTGCTCTCTCTCTCTCTCTCTCTCTCTTTGTGTGTGTGTCTCAAAAACAAAAACAAGGGGCACCTGGATGGCTCAGTGGTTTAACATCTGCCTTCGGCTCAGGGTGTGTCTGGGGTCCAGGGATCAAGTCCCACATCAGACTCCCCACAGGGAGCCTGCTTCTCCCTCTGCCTGTGTCTCTGCCTCTCTCTGTGTCTCTCATGTCATGAATAAATAGATAAAATCTTTTTAAAAATAATCATAAAGTATTAAGGACATCATGCAAAGCCCACTCACCTGAACATAATGTCCACTCTCTCTGCTAGCATTTTGATGCTAACATAAGCTAAAAATTATGTCTATGATTTAATAAAATGATTAAGCTGATAATTGAAATAATGATTTATATTTCACAGGAATCAAAAACAAATACATGTGCTTTTCCCTTTTTTAATGTGAAATATAAAGACCACATGTAGCATTCATGGAAGACGTAACGATCAAATGCAAACCTTACCCAGTCTGCCCACCAGCAGAAGAAATGGACAGTTGCCAATGGCTTGTTCATGTGTCCCTCCCTAATCAAACCTTCTCTTGCCACCACCTCCAGCCCTCTCCCCAAATGAATTGCGTATTATCATCACCTTGCTTTTGCACTTGTATTCCTACAACAGTATATTTAATTTACAAGGTTTTGAACCTTATGCAGAAAATCATGCTGCTTATTTTTCTACTCATTCTTTGTTGCAAAATTAGATTTGTGAGGTTCAAACACTGATGTGTTAAATATAGCACGGTTGATTTGTTTTACACTTGATGCTCCATTTTTAATATACTATTTATTGTGTCTATGGGCCCATAGACACAATATGGGCTTGTTTCCGGGTTTGTTTGTTTGTTGTTTTTTTTTTTAAATCTTTGGGAGAGGACAGGTATTTTATTTAAAGTTGCTGTTTATAAGCATTCACGGTTCTAGCTTATGGTACCATGTGAGGAGTTCCTCTGTGATACATAGGTCATAGAACTGTTTATTGTCTTAACCAGTACTCTTGAGAGCTCAAAGAGGTACTTAATTTTACAGTAACCGTGGGTGTGCAATGGAAGTGTCCTAGAAAAATTAAAATGTATGGCTTGAGTCACAGGAAACATGCTTGTGGAATGTGTGTCCCTCTCAGCCTGTTCAGATCTTTGGCCTATTTTTCTGTTGCGTCATTTATTATCCTGTTGAGTTACAGGAATGTTTTATGTATTCTTGATATTAAGAAATCTGACAGTACCAAGTGTAGGTGAATGTGTTGAGCAAGAATACTTTCGCACTGCTACTACGTATGTAAATTGGTACAAATACTTAGGAAGGCAATTTGACGTTTTCTAGTAAAGATGAAGAGATGGATTCTCTATGACCCAACATACACACAATGTTTGATAACGTGCTAAACAAATTTACACGTGTACACCAGGAGACATGTACAAGAATATTCTCGATGGCACCATTTGTACTATCAGAAACCTAAAAATACCTCAGGAGTCCATCAGTGGTAGAGGGAAAATTAAGCCAAAAACTGAAAAATCTAAGTAATGTGTTAAGGAAGTAAATATGTGGAAAATTAAAGAAAAACAAGAGTATGACAAATTTCAGGATAGTACCCCAAAGGGGGTGGGAAGTAAATATTAGAGTGTCTCGGTCACTTGTTATAAATACTGTTTTGTATCCACTCAAAATTTGTTAAAAGCTTTTTATAGAAATTGCACCTTTAGAAGAGAAGGGGAAGACTACAAGAAAAGAACCTTCTAAGGTCTCCTGCTGAGAAAAGAAAATGTATACGTGAACTCTTCCTTTCTGTCCAGGATCTCTCCATCCTCCCAGCACCGTATTTCTTTTTGCCTCGTGTACGTGTGTTAACTACCTGGCTTTATCTGTGTGTCACTCCCTGGAACACGGGAGTACCGAGTTACCCTGGGACCTAAGATGCTGAAACATGCCCTGAGTAATGGCTCCTGGTTTGCAAGCCATTTCAACACACCCCTTTGGCCGTGGTTTTTAATAAATATGTAGCTTATATTCAGAAATTGAGATCAGGGCACCTGCTGAGCTCAGTCGGTTGAGCGTCTGCCTTCGGCTCAGGTCATGATCTCAGGGTCCTGGGATCGAGCACCACATCCCGCTCTGCACTCAGCAGGGAGCGTGCTTCTCCCTCTCCCTCTGCCCCACCCCAGTTGCCTGTTTTCTCTCTCTCTCTTGAATAAATAAATATATTTTTTAAAAGAAATTATGATTAATAATATAATTTTTACTCTGGAGTGGACAGGATCTTTGTAAACTTTATCACTAGGAAACATTGATTTTTCTAATTCAGTTTGGATTAGAAACAAAGTTTCTGAAGAAAATCAAAACATTGTTACAAACAAGCATTGATGTGAAAGAATGTTGATTTTTGCTTCCCTTTCTTCCTTTCAGAAGATTGTTACTTTAGAAACATTTTAGGTAAATTGGTAAACAATTGGCTGTGTCAGAGTTTTATCCTTTGCCTAGTTGCTCTGCAGAAAAGTTACATTTCTACTCTTGATAAAGTTCTCTCAGAACTCCCTAGGAAATGTCATTTCTAAAAATCTGCCTATTTCATAGACTTTTTTTAAAAAAAAATCAGTTTCAATTTGTTTCTTTAATTACTGCTGAAGCAGTTGTTTCTTGCTATAAGTATCCAATCCACATAATGAGTGGATCTTGCATAGTGATTCGCTTTCTCTTATTCCAGTGTCTTGTGGGAAGTAGCTCAGCGTTGTCTGTGGACAGTCTTTCCTACGATATCCCCATTTTTGTCTGTCTCTGTAGCTAATACACATAAGTTAACTTTGGCAGTTATTTCTGTTTAAGAGTAGAACTTTCTCCACCTTTCCCTGTATGTAAAGAAAACACTCTGATTTAGCCAGTTCTGATATTCTTTACCTTTTCCTGTAATTGTATCAGACCTTTTCTTATATCCTACATTATTCTACAATTAACCATTAGTGTAGCATTGGAATTTCTGGAATTACAATCTGAACTGTGTTTTTTGTTTTGTTTTTTTGTTTTGTTTTGTTTTTCTTCTGAGAGGGGCTCAGAACCAGCAGTTGACCCAGCTGTGGTGACTGACATCTCCCAGGTACCAGGCACTGTGCTAGGGGCTGGGATAGTTCAGTCCTCATGAGGGTTAGTCAGGAAGGACCAAACTCCATTCCTGGAAGTGTCATTTACCACCAGTAAGGTTTTTTTTAAGATTTTATTTATTAAAGAGAGAAAGCATGAGTGAGGGAAGGAGCAGAGGGAGAAGTAGACTCCCCACTAAGCAGGGAGCCCAATGCAGAAATTGGTCCCAGGACCCTGAGATAATGACCTGAGCCAAAGGCAGACACATCACCAACTGAGCCACCCAGGCACCCCTACTAGTGATTTTATTCTTTTAAATATTTTAGTTTTTAGTAATCTCTGCACACAACATGGGGCTCAAGCCCACAACCCCAAGATCAAGAGTCATATGCTCTATGGACTGAGCCAGCCAGATGCCGCACTACCAATGATTTTGGATGAATTCCATCACTGCTCTGATTCTCAGTGTCCCCTTCTGTATATTAGGGCACTGATGGCATCTCGTTCAGCTACCATAGAGGTGAAATGAAGTCGTGCTTGTTCTTATGGCTTTCCTGCCCAACCTCTGTTTGCTATACAGAGAGGACCCAGGGGAAATCCCTACATGTGATGCCACATCCATTTTTTGATGTTCCCTAAGCAGCCTTCAATCCGCCTTGCTGTGAGACATTACCAGAAGGAGCTTTTGTTCCTTCTTCATTTCAGGTTTGACTCATTTATAGCTAATCAAATGAATATATAACAAATGAAAAATTAGTAACTGACTCTGCTGGACAAGAAACTCCTCTACTTTATCTACATTAAAGTCATCTTGTTTTTAGATTTCAGGATGACTAGGCTATAAAAAGGAAGGACAGCTAATTTGGAATACTGTGAAAGCGTTGACAAAAATACTCTCATCTAGAGACCAGTTAAGATAGTTTTTAAAGGTCAAGAAGGCATTTTTTTTCCCCAGAAAAACCCTCATCCTAATTGGACTTTGTTCATTGTTAAGAATAGAACTATACAGTAGGTTTTGCTCAAAAAGTTCTTCAAGTAAAGGAGCACCTTTTCTTTAGAGTTCAAACTCCTTGTTTCATTCTGTGGCCTCTACCATCCAGCGTGCACCTAGCGATTCAGCTTTAACCAGCCCTGGTTTCCCTGCTTACTAGCAGCACAGCTTTGAGCAAGCTACATGACCTCCCTGAGCATCAGCTTCCTCGTCTGCAAGATGAAGGAAATGATAGCAGTTGTATCACAGGGTTGTTCTGAGGACCAAGTAGGAACATATATGTAAGACCCTTACCATAGTGCCGAGGACAATGCATCGTAATAATTGATCTGGTTTGCTGTCATTAGCAGGGGTGAGCATGCCCCCCCCCCCGCCCGCCGTGAGTGGGCCTTTGTCAGTGTACAGTTTTTCTTTCTCTTCCATTCAGATAGATGGTGTCCCAGGGAGGATTAGGAGATTATTACAGGTTGGAGTGTCTTGGGGAGGCCTCATGGAAGAGAGGGTCTATAAGTGAGTCAAAAAGAACAAGTAGGGTTTAAAAGGCTGGAGACCTCAGCCCTGTTAGGATGGCTAGGATCAGCCAGGAAATAAGTGTCATCAAGAATGTGGAGAAATTAAAACCCTTGTGGACTGTTGCAGGGAATGTAAAATGGTGCAATGACTGTTTTCCATAAAACAGTTTTTTGGTCACTCAAAGCATTAAAAATAGAAGTGTTTGATTCAGCAATCCTACTTCTGGGTACATACCCAGAAGAATTAAAAGTAAGAACTCAGACATTTGTACACATGTGTTCACAGCAGCAGTCAGAGTAGCCAAAGGGTGGAAGCAACACAAGTGTTCATCAGTGGATGAATGTGTAAACAAAATGTTGTATGTATCTACAACGGAATATTATTCAGCCTTAAAAAAGAAGGAAATTCTGACAGGCTGTAACATCAGTGAACTTTGAAGGCAATATGCTAAATGAAGTAAGCCAGCCACAAAAGGGCAAATACCATAGTGTCCCACTCTTGTGAAGTACCTAAAGTAGTCACATTCATGGAGTTATAAAGTAGAAGGCAGTCATCGGCTGGCGGTGGGGACAGGGGTGCTGGGAAGTCATCGTTTATGGATACGGTGTTTCAGTTTTGCAAGATGGGAAGCGTTCTGAGGATGGGTGGTGGATGGTTGCACAACGATATGAATGCACTGGATGCAGCTTAATTGTAAACTCAGAAATGATTAAGATGGTTCTGTTACGTGTCTTTTACCATGATCAACCGATCAGTGGGTACCTGGAGAAATGGAGTCTTTTGAAATTTGAAGTTTTTGAATATATAACTGGAAAACATTTTTTAATAGACTTCATTTTTTGGAGCAGCTGTCAGTTCACTGCAAAATTGCACAGAAGGTTCAGAGATCTCCCGCATATCTTTGACTCTTCCGCCAAGCAGGACATCTGTTACCATCACTAAACTTGCATTGACATGTCATTATCATACAAAGTCCACAGTCCACATTCGGGTTCGCTCTGGGTGTTGTGTGTTCCGTGAGTTTGGGCAAATGTATAATGATGTGTATCCACCATTTGCTTCTTAAATTTAAGAAACGGTTTTAACAGGAAGGTTAAATCAGCTCAACAGTAAGATAGAAAACTGATGGGATTGGTTCATATCTGTCTTTGCTGCAGGGGACCATGGAGAACGCTAATGGCACCGAGCAGAGCGGGACTGAGGACTCGCATCCAGCCCAGGAGCAAGCTGGGAGCACCACTCTGCAGGAAGAACCGGAGCAGCTGCTTTATCATGAGGAAACCATTGACCTCGGTGGAGACGAGTTCGGGTCTGAAGAGAATGAAACTATATCGGAAGATTCTAACAACTTTGTGGATAAGCTTAATGAGCACATGATGGAGAGCGTCCTCATCTCTGACTCCCCTAACAATAGCGAAGACGACACAGGTGACCTCGGCTGCTTGCAGGATGTAGTGGAGCCTGCAGAAGGCAACTCAGGTCCCAGACTGGAAAGCCTTGTGGATGAAGGAGCAGTGGACACCCTGAGCAACAACAGTGCGAGTGACGGGGAGGGGGTGTCTAAAGACATCTCTGACACGACCCCCGACTCTGAGCACAAAGAAGTCAAAAGTGTGCCCGCCTTGGGAGAGGAGGGTGCAGAGGACCTGGGCCCAAGGGATGAGAGCAGCCACCCAGAGGGACCAGGGGGCGCACCCCCTGCGAGGCAGTCCCCTCCCGCCGAGGAGCCCGTCCCAGTGTGCACTATTTTCAGCCACTCGCTTCCTGCCCGCTCCCAGCCACCTCTGCTCCTGCGGGACGGCTTCGAGTCCCAGATGGTGAAGTCCCCGAGCTTCAGTGGTGCCAGTGACACGGTGGCCAAAACCCCTCCCCAGGCAGTCCAGCCAAGCCCCAGCCTAAGTAAATTTTTTGGCGATCCGACCAACACTAATTCGTTGGCCTCAGACTTTTTCGATTCATTCACAACTTCTACTTTCATCTCCGTCAGTAACCCCAATGCCGGTTCTTCAGTTCCAGAAAAACTGTCTTCACTCTCGACCCCGGTGGGTGAGAGATCCCCAAGTGTTGCCGAGCCTTCTCACTCCCCGGGGATCGAAAAATCAGAATCCAGTATTTGCACAGCTTCCCTAGAAATTCCTCAGTCTCCAAAACCGTTTTCACAGATCCAGGCTGTGTTTGCAGGGAGCGAGGACCCCTTTGCCACAGCCCTGAGCATGAGCGAGATGGACCGCAGAAGCGATGCCTGGCTCCCTGGGGAGGGGACCAGGGACGTCCTGATTTCATTAGCAACCCAGCAGTACAGCACGGTGTTTGTAGACAAGGAGAGCCTCACCATGCCAGGCCTCAAGTTTGACAACATCCAGGTAGGTGCAGGACATCTGTAGAGGGGCGCTTGCGGCAGGATGCCTCAGGGGCCTCTTCGAGTTCCTCTCCGTCTCTTTCTCTTTTCCCTCACTCCCACCCCCCTCCCTCATATGTATGTCACATAAATACCTTTCAAGGACTGAAAATTTCTCATTTTGAACTCTGTGTTACGTCACTGGTTAATTTGGAACTCTGTTGATTTCCCTGATGTGATGATTTAAGGCACTAATCAGTCTTAGAAGTAACTGTCAGCCAGGTAGATAGTTACATCATACTTCTTTGATGTAGCTGCGAGCTTCTCATGGTTAGGTTGTTTGTGACATTTAACCTTCAACAAAAGATTACCTTTTTTTTTAAATCTGGGGAGTGTATTTGTTTAGCATATTATATCCCCAATGTAGAAAGAGTTTTTATAGACTCATTAAGAAAAATATGGATGGCCCCACAAAGTAACGAATCACAGAAATATTTCAGTGTTCTGTATAATAAATAACATAGAAAAGTTTAGTCTCGCAATCAGAGATGGTACGATTATCTCCATTTTCCATTATCTAATTAGGCATTTCATTCATGATTATTTCTCGCTTGCTAAAGCTTGGGAAAATAGCCTGCCTCAGGCAGCCCTGATGGAACCATAAATCAGTACAAACTTTTTTAAGTAAAATTTTTAAATCAACATCCAAATGTGCATATTATTTGATCCAGAAATCCCAGTCTTAGGAATTTTTTTTTTTAAGAGTTTATTTATTTATTCATGAGAATACACAGAGAGGAGAGAGAGAGAGGCAGAGACACAGGCAGAGGGAGAAGCAGGCTCCATGCAGGGAGCCCAAAGCAGGACTCGATCCAGGGTTTCCAGGATCACGCCTGGGGCTAAAGGCAACACTAAACCACTGAGCCACCCGGGCTGCCCAGGAATTTTTTTTATAAGGAAATAATGTCACTGGTATACAAATACCCAGCTTTTGGGATGCCTGTCAGAGTGTGGTTTATTATTGCAAAGCATCTAAAATAACCCAAAAGCCCATTGTCAGGAGGCTGTTTGAATACATTTGACTCCTCTTTAGGATGAAATATTTACATAGATATTAGCAATAATGATACAACGGCACCTGGGTGGCTCAGTCAGTTAAGTGTCTGCCTTTGGCTACAATCGGGATCTCAGGGTCCTGGGATTGAGCCTGGCATTGGCATCGGGCACCCTGCTCAGGGAGGAGTCTGTTTCTCCTCCTCCCTCTACCCCTCCTCTTCCTCCTCCCCTGCTCATGCACTGTCTTGCATGTGCACTCTCTCTTTCTCTCAAATAAATAAAATCTTTTTAAAAATAATAATAAATCTTTAAAAATAATGATAGAGCAGAATTTTTAATGAGGTTCATACTGTTAAATTTGAAAAACTGGATACGAGATGGCATCTGGCACACAGTACAGTAAGAACGTATATAAGTATGTGTAACACGTACCTATAAAATGAGTTCGTCCGATGTCGGCCACAGGTAGGATCATTAGTTGTCACACGGCTCAGTGTGTGTGCGTGGGCCCGCTCCAGCCCGGCTGCTGGCCTTGGGGCCTGCGCACGTCTGCCCTCCTGGAACTGTCTCCAGCAGCCCTCTCTGGTAAGCACATGGCCGGCCCTGCACACATGTGGCTGGTCAGGAAGCCCAGGGCGTGGGATGCATGGTGTGGCATTGGTGGACTTGTGAACCCTGGGAGAAGGGCCACGCCAGAGATGTGCAGCCGTTAGCTCTCTTCTAGGGATCTAGAAATTGGACCCTGTAGGCTTTGGATGGCAGTCTTGACCGAGTATTGAGGTACCAAACGCACATTTACTGTGCGGGTACTGTTCACCAGGCATTGTGCGGAGCTTACTTCTCCATTCTCTTAAGAGGAATGTACTGAACATAAGCTTACTTTTGCAGGATCTTGTTAAAGAATTCCAGTTATAGACTCTGAGTTTGGGGGATACTTGGACGTGCAGGATTTGATCTGTATACTCACAGATTCCTCCCCCACCATTCCCAGGCCCTGTCTGGATCCACTATACCTGGGGTGGGGGCGTTTGCTCTTCTGCTTCAGGTTTCTTCCCTCCTCCTCCCCCTTCCCCTTGTGGGGGACTTTGTGCTCTGCTGCTAAGTTCCTGGAACCTCAGTGGGACTGGCCTTTTGGCCCTTCCTTTCCAAACTATCTGTTGTTTGCAGTTTGCTTCTCCTACTGATTGTAATTCAGGGGAAAATTGAAGGTTTCCATGGAAATGACTTCACCTAGGGGTTCTGGGGTACATTGGGAAACATGTAGAGGTGCTTCGCTCCAATTGCCAAGAGGTCTGGGGTGAGCACATGGATGAGGCCAAGAATGCTAAATAGCCTGCAGGCTGGTTATTGTCGGACCAGAAAAATCGTGCTGGCCCAAATGGCAGTCATTCTTGGATCAGGAAACACAAGCCCTGGAGGTCGGGACCGGTTTCCCCTGGAGTGAATCAAATACAGAGCCCCTGTCATAGGTCCTCCCTTGCTGCCAAGCTTACCTCCACAGTTCCACGTGTCTACCCGTGAGGAAGTCAGGACCCTACACCAGTCAGCAAGGGTTACGGAGCTTCTGCCATCTGGGCACGGCGTGGAGAGGCCACCAGGACCTGAGGAGAGCACGGGGAGCCCTCCAGAGCCAGGGCAGAGTGCAAGGAGCCCTCCAGGGCCAGAGCAGAGTGCAGGGAGCCCTCCAGGGCCAGGACAGAGTGCAGGGAGCCCTCCAGGACCAGGGCTGAGTATGGGGAGCCCTCCAGGGCCAGGGCAGAGTGCAGGGAGCCCTCCAGGGCCAGGGCTGAGTACTGGGAGCCCTCCAGAGCCAGGACAAAGTGCAGGGAGCCCTCCAGGGTCAAGGGTAGAGTTCAGGGAGCCGTCCAGGGCACAGCGTTCCTTCTTTTCTTTTCCTTTTCTGTCCTTGGAGATGTTTTCCATACCTCCTGCAGTTCCCAGTAATTGTTTTTGGGAACCTCATGGCAAATTGAAATTTGAACGGAGAATAGTTCCCAGAATACCTCTGGCTCTCCCACACCTGTGTCTCTTCCTTAGTATATTATCCTTCAAAGACCCTTTCATTCCCAAGACAGAAAAGAAAATATATGGTTAACCTTGAACGGACATGCTGTGTTTGTTTGCCCGAAGATATAAGGTTGGTTTCTCAATTAACTTTCTGTGCACACCAAGTGTTTAAAACCATCTTGGATTTGCCTTTTAATAAGCTCCTCCTTTGCCGCTGTTATTACTGCAGAATTGTTCATAATCAGCTTTCTAAAACACTTACATTTGATTTTTTTTTCCAAATTGCCTAATTAAAAATTACCTTCCTGAGGGATAAAACTTGAAAAGATTTTAATTTGTTTCTTTATGAGATGACATCTGTGGCAGTCGAAGCTAAGGTAGAAGCCTAAAGGTGAACGTGTAACACCTCTGTACTCGAGTGGCATCAGAAGGAGGACACAGCGTTTGCAGCTTATTACAGCTGCACATGATCTCTGTTCTCAAAAAAGTAAATGGAAAGTTTGTGGGGAAATGGTAGTTTAGAAATTCTCAGAATGGAAGTAGACAAACATTTGTATGATGCTTGTTCACTTAAGAGAGAGAAGAAAAAGGCAATAAATAAAATAGAAGCAGCAGAATTTCAGTGGTAAAGGTAACTGGGCGGTGAAGGGGAAGGAGATGCCCATGGCGGGCATCAGAATACTCCAGCCTGTGCTGTGGGACTAGAAACTGGCGCATGGACGTGGAGACTGGATCCTCCCACCTCCCTTTCTCATTCTCTTCCCCACTTCTTGCCTTCTCCTTCCCGCAATTTGGATCTCACAGGAATCTCCTCAGGGAAACCCAAACAATCCATGTGACCATTTTCCTGGGCCATTGCAGGTCCTGTGTCAGGAACCTCCAGGAAGCCAAAGGCCTACCTGTTCCTGCAGGGCTACCAGCTACAGATTTTCTCAGTTTTAATTAGTCTGCAAAAAGCATTTATTTCATCTTCACTTTTAAAGGTTATTTTTTTCTGGATATGCAATATGTTTACAGTGTAAAATTCAAGGTTTGTTTTTTTTCCATTCATCGTGTTAAAAATGCCCTTCCATCATGTTTTGGATGTGAAGTTTATAAAAATCTTTATTTTTGCTTTTCTGTGCCCATTGTACATGTTTTCCGCTGGTTTCTTTTAAGATTCCCAACTCTGTCTCCTCACCTCAGCAAGCTTGCCACGCTCTGCTTGGGACTCTTCACACTGTGCTCCAAATGTGCCTTTGAGTTCAAGAGTTCAAGTCCTCTGTCCCCTTATCTCAGACCCCAGCCCTCTTCTGTGTCTGAACACAATCGCTTCATCCCTTTTCTCACACTAGGACAGTCCAGTCTCAGTCACTCTGTAACAGACAGAAGCAGAAGTCACCGCCGCTACTTTTGTTCACCACCCTTGCAAAGGGTTCCTGAGCTCCTTTTGCTGAACTGAATTAAACCATGGGAGTGAGCCAGGGAAGTCGGGGGGAGGCCAGCCCAGGCCATTTTGTGGCGGCCTCACACTGTTTTTTCCCTGTTGAAGCATTCTCTCAAATTCTGATTTGTTTGGGCCTCACAAGAAAAGAGGGTTAGATTTGGTTTTGTTTTTACAGCTTCATGGAAATATAATTCACATGCCATACAGTTCACACATTCAACCTACAATTCACTGGTTTTTAGCATTTTGACAGAATTGTGTAACCATCACCATAGTCAAATCTTAGAATGTTTTTATCTCCCCAAAAGAAGCCCCAACCCCTTCAGACTCACTTCCCATCTCCCCCTCCCACAGCTCCAGGCAAGCACTAATCTCTGTCTGTGGAGTCTCCTATTCTAGGCATTAACTGCAAATGCAGTCATGCAACGTGTGGTCTTGCATGTCTGGCCTCTGTTACTTAGGATAAAGTTCTCAGGAGTCATCCATTTCGTAGCATGCATCAGTACATCGCTACTTGTTATTGTCAAATAATACTCCTGTTTATGACTTTCACATTTTACTTACCATTTATCCCTTGATGGACATTTGATTTATTTCTACTTTTTGGCTGTTGTGAATGATGCTGCTTATGAATATTCACGAACAAGTTTTTGAGTGGTCAAGTTTCCACTTCTCTTGGGTACATACCTCAGAGTGGAACTCCTGGGTTACATAGCAACTCTGGGGGTCACTTTTTCTTACAAAGATTAATTTATTTAAGAGAGAGAGCATGTGTGCACATGTGCAGGAGCAGGGGAGGGGCTGAGGGAGAGAATCTCAGGCAGACTCCCCGATGAGCGCAGAGCCTGATGCAAGGCTCCATCCCAGGACCCTGAGATCATGACCTGAGCCAAAACCAAGAGTCGGACACTTAACCGACTGAATCACCCAGGCGCCCCTGGGGTTCACATTTTAAGGACTGTCCAGACTATCTTCCAAATGGCACCATTTTACATTCCACCAGACGGGGGTTTTGCTTTGTTTTTGTTTATTTGATGTGTTTGTTCGGGTGGTTTTGCTTACCCTGGGAGAGAGCAAACACTGGAGCTTCTCCGTAGGAGCCGTGGCAGAGAGCAGAAAGCGCCTTGTGTGCTGGGTCAGGCGCAGGGGCTGCCGTCTCTTCAGCACCACTGCCCCACAACCATTGTGTCTTCCGGTTTCCCAGACAGTAAAGCTTATATGCTATGAATCAGCTGCTCTGGTTTCCGTTTTGTCTTTGTCCATTAAAATCAAGAAGGGACTGCGGAACTGTCCCCACACTGCAGGGGGGTGGCAGCCCACAGCCATCTGTGAGCTGAGATCAGCCACTTGCTCTTGCATAAACACGTCTGACGGGTGAGAGGCAGACATCCTCCCCATTGCCTGCCCGAGTCCTGGCTCATTCCCCTGCCATCTCCCCACATTTCCTGCTCTGGCTTTGGATGCGCTGGTCCCTCACCTAAGAGTTTGCTGATTTGAAGGGCCCAAGGGTTCCAGGTGGGTGCCATCCCAGGTGCAGCAGCATACCTCTCAGAAAAATGCTGTCATGGGGGGGGATGTTTGATCTCCTCTCTCCAGTGGCCATCAGAGGATGGGCAGGTAGGTGCCATGGCCCCTGTGCCGTAATCACCTCCAGCTTAGTGACACATTTTATCACATCCCTGGGCTTTCATAGGTGAGATGTTTCTTAGTCATGCACACGCTCATGTATCAGGAACTTCCATGCTAACGAAATTGTTAACCAACAGAGAATTTTAAGGGCAAAAGATTTTTGCAGAGTCGTCTAATTAACAGAATGTTGCAAGGATGGAGAAGTTAAATTGGTCCTCCCTCTGCTGCATCGAGATGTGATTTTGCCCTTTCCCTGTTCGCAGCTCCTCCCACTCAGATAAAGCCCTTTGTCTGGTAGGAGTTGCATTCCTGCAAAGCTTTATGGAGCCATATGGCTGAGCTCTTTTTATTCTGCCCTTTAATTGTCCCCCCTAGACCAGTTAGCCCTTCTGTGGCTCCAGCATTTGAAGCACTTCACCTCACTCTGAAAGCAAAAACATCATAAAGCTGCTGTTTCTCAGTTTTCGCTGCCCTGTAAGTGAGAGGTGTGGCTCAACCTCTTAGCCAGAACCAGACTGGTGACCTGGAACCCCCCCCTGCCAAGGCCACTGCTCCCCCTTTATCAGTGGAAGGGAAGCCGCAGCCCCCCACAGTACCTTTCAGCCTCTCCTGCATGCACCGTCCACCTGGTGGTGCTTTTTAAGTGTCCCCACTCTGGACGATAACAAAAGATTAGCTTTGCCTATGTGTATGCCAAGGGTAGGAAACAATAGGAAGGGACCTGGGGTGTTGTGAAATGTGCAGGGAACACACCCACACTTATTTTCTGTCTGTCCTCTCTGGCTGTGTATGTGTTCAGTGGCCCCTGCAGGATTAGCACTCACTGGCCTGCAGCTGAAAGCAGACCCTTTGCTCACGGGGATGGAGAGGTTTTTCATTCACCAGCACCGCCCACCCCCCCCCCCACCCCCCCAGGTTGGATTTCTCCCTGGCCATTGCAGCCATCGGTAATCCAGCCTCTCCTGGCACCTTGCCCTCTGCCCTCACCCTTCCATCATCCCTTTATGTTCTGTTCCACTTTTTTTTTTTTTATCTAGGCATAATTAACACATCATATACCAATTTCAAGTGTGTAGTTGAATACATTGCAAAATAGTCACCACGTAGTTAACATCCCTCACCTTACATAGTTACAGAATTACTTTTCTCCTGACAATAACTTTTAGGATATACTCTTTTAGCAAGTTCCAGATATGCACCTCAGTATTATTATGGTTGCACTGCTGTACATTAATCCCCAGGACTGATTTACTTGATAAGTGAAAGGTTGCATCTTTTGACCACCTTTCCCGTTTGGGCCACCACCACTTCCCACCCCTGCCTCTGGCTGCCACCAGTGTATTCTCTGCGCCTGTGAGCTTGTTTGGCTTTTTGGGTTTTGCTTTTTTAAGATTCCATCTAGAAGTGAGATCCTACAGGATTTGTCTTTGTCTGGCTTACTTCATTTAGCATAACGCCCTCAGGATCCATCCACATTGAAACCAATGACCAGATTTCATTCTTTTCTCTCTCTCTTTTTTTTATTATTTGTTTATTTATTCCTTCTTTTCTCATGGCTGAATAATATAGCACTGTGTGTGTAGGCTAGTCCTCCTTTATCCGTTCACCCGTGCATGGACACTTAGCCGGTCTCCACGTCCTGACTGTGAACACGGGGGTGCAGACATCTTTTCAAGTAAATGTTGTTATTCCCTTGCATTAAGTTCTCAGAGGTAGAAGTGCAAGATCGTAGGGTGGCTCTGTGCTGACCCTCTGCGAACCTTCATCCGGTCCCACCACAGCTGCCCCATCCTTGTTCTTGGCAGCCATGCGGGGGCCTCCTCATCCACAGCCTCTCCAGCGGCCTTCCCTTCTGCACTGTGGGGCCTGCCCTGCTGTCTCTATGGCCCCGACTGCAGACTGCAGGGCATCTAACCTGGGGAGTCAGACTGTGGAGCAGGAGGCCCGTGTGTACCCACAGCCTGGCCGAGGACCTGCGGGGGTGGACAGTGCTTCTCTCCCCACCGCAGCACCCCCCCGCCCCGACCATGGGCAGGAGTAGCATACTGGTGGCCTCAGAGCCAGGGGCCACCCAGAGCTCCCCACCCCACCCCATCCCCTCCCCAGCTTGCTGTGTCTCTCATATAAGCCTGGTCCAAGTGGTGGTAATCCACCCCTTCTCTGAAAGAAGAAAGAGCAATTCTAAAATACACATTTTATTAAAGGTTGTGATGTTGGAGCATCTGGGCAATTGAAGTTTTACTATACTGTAACCACATTTTAACCTCCGTATACCAATGGAGAAAAAAATTTCATTTAGTTACAGGTTCTGGTTTGCTGAGTTTAATTAACATTTTATTGTCTTGACGTATTTTTCTTACATTCCTTCAAGGGGGATGCAGTTAAAGACCTGATGCTTCGCTTCCTGGGTGAGAGAGCCGCGGCAAAGAGACAGGTCTTAAATGCCGAGTCCGTAGAGCAGACTTTTGTTGGGTTGAAACAGCTCATCGTAAGTAATGAAGTGTTTGATTTCAATATTGTTTTTTTTTATAAGTGCTGCCTTTTTTCATAGTATTTTCCTTACAGTTAATTACTTTGAATGTATTTTCTAAAGCCCTTGCATGTAAATAAAATTTTGTTGAATTAGATACCAATGCTGTGCAGCAGAAAAGCATATTAGCATACTTTGAATTTAAGGTCAATTAGTTTAAAACCCATTATTTTATTTTATTTTTGTTTATTTTTTAAAGATTTTATTTATTTATTCATGAGAGACACAGAGAGAGAGGCAGAGACACAGGCAGAGGGAGAAGCAGGCTCCCTGAAGGGAGCTCGATGTGAGACTCGATCCTGAAACTCCGGGATCACATCCTGAGCTGAAGGCAGACATTTAACCACTGAGCCACCCAGATGTCCCAAAAATCCATTATTTTAAATGATCAAGTTTCTTGAAGCAGAATATACTTTGATTAAAGATGCTCCATCAAATGCAATAACTAAAGATAAGTAATTTTTTATGTTGGTTTTTTTTTTTTTTAATACTCTGTTTTCTCCACTTGGTATAAAAGGTTTATTATTGAGTGGGTGGGTACACCAAAAATGCATACAGAAGTCTTTGTTCTGCACTTCTACATTCAAGAGTAAATGTGACTATCTAGGTAGAGATGCATTCTCAAATACTGATAGGAAAATATTAAAAGGCATAAAATATTAATAGGAAACTCTGAACTGCAGGCATGTTAACACGAATGGGTAGATGTTTCTGGTGGTCTTTGAACCCCTGGAAACTGTACACCCCCACAATTGCATTTTCCTTGGTACCTTTTTTTTTTTTTTTTAAAGATTGTATTTATTTATTCATAAGAAACACAGAGAGGAGAGAGAGAGAGAGAGAGGCAGAGACACAGAGGGAGAAGCAGGCTCCACGCAGGGAGCCCAACTCAGGACTCGATCCCAGGTCCCCAGGATCACACCCTGGGCCGAAGTCAGCGCTAAACCCCTGAGCCACCCAGGCTACCCCTCCTTGGTACCTTTTATCCTATTTACAGAAGTATGTGTCCTCAGAAAAGTAACTAAGAATCACTTGTTTAGGTGGTTAGCAGATATTTTACACATAAAGCAACTAATGTTTAGGGGTGCCTGGGTGCCTCAGCCAGTTGAGCGTCCAACTCTTGATTTTGGCTGAGGTCATGATCCCAGGGTCCTGAGATTGAACCCCATATCAGAATCCCTACTCAGCAGAGAGTCTGCTTCTCCTTCTCCCTCTGCTGCACCCCATGCATTCTCTCTTTCTAAAATAAATAAGATTTTTTTTAAAAGCAATTAAAGGTTAATTTTTATAGTAAATGTGAATCAAATGTTTCATTGGGTTTCTTTTACTGAAGTGATCCTGGAATTATTGCTATAACTAAGGAGCTTTGGGAAGGAAAGAGATAGAGATAGCCTGGCTGTTTGTTTGTTTTTATTTTTTATTGGAGTTCAATTTGCCAACATATAGCATAACACCCAGTGCTCATCCCAGCAAGTGCCCCACTCAGTGCCTGTTTGTTTGTTTTTAAAACTTTATTTTTTTTAAGTCATGTCCACACCAGTGTGGGTCTCGAACTCACAACCTGAGATCAAGAGTTGCATGTGCTGCTTATTGAGCCAGCCAGGCGCCTGGAGATAGTCTATTTCTTTTCTTTTTTTTTTTTTTTTTAAGAATTTTTATTTATTTATTCATAGAGACAGAGAGAGAGAGGCAGAGACACAGGCAGAGGGAGAAGCAGGCTCCATACAGGGAGCCCGATATGGGACTCGATCCCGGGTCTCCAGGATCATACCCTGGGCTGCAGGCGGCACCAAACCGCTGCGCCACCGGGTCTGCCCGAGATAGTCTATTTCTAAAAGGGACAGGAAACAACTAGTTTTTAAATATTTGTATACTTAATCATTTGTTAATGAAGGGATAGGTCTTAACAAGTGCACATTTCCGTGGCTACACAGCATGGAAACTCATCACATAATAGACTCTTGCACTGTCGGGAGGGTAATTGTCATTGCCTTGAAGCAGCTGCTGTGATCCATCATCATTAGGCTAGGCTGCGCGGGGGGGGGCGGGGGGGGGTCACTTTGTAGTGACCAGTCGATTTTTATTTTTTTAATTTTTATTTTTCTGAAGTAAATTCTACTCCATACATGGGACTCGATCTCAGGACTCTAACATCAAGGGTCTCACGCTGTCCCAGTTGAGCCAGCCAGGCACCCCTATAATGACCAGTTAAAAAGTACACACAGAGCCACATACATTCATGGTAACTGAATTGTTCCCACAGGCGATCCTTTTACCTTCTTTAATTGTTCATGGTGTTAATAAATATAGAAAGGGGCTTGGGGCTTTTTTTCATATTGAAAATACATATCACCAGGAGAGATTTTATTAGAGCCCAACATGGAGACCTATTTAAGGTGGAAAATGTATTTATAAAAAAAGTTGTAAATACATGCCCTGGTGTTTTAATTATGTCCTAAAATAATTCCTGTCCTCTTTAAGATTAGGAAAGAGTCTTGAAATGTATTTTCCCAAATAATGTCAGAGCATTCTAAGATTGTAATTTACAGGGAAATGAATGTCATAGCCTGTAGAGGAGGATGTTTTAATCACTTTAATGGTATCATATATAGAGTTAATGATTCCTTTTGAGTTGTAGATGGGGAAAAGTTATGTACATAGCATTAGTTACTTGAGTGACTTTTATTGGACTGTTTTTCTCATCTTTTGGAAGTCATCGTATGCCTGTGTTCATTTTTTCAAATAGAGTTATACTTATTTCCTAATGTAAGAAAAGTAATGTTTAAGTTTAGATCTTTTTCTCATACCAAAATAACTTTATTATCAGAGTTCTACATGTCATCTACAGTAATTATGAGATTTTCATAAGACTTTTCTCTAGCATTTAAAGTTTTATAGGGTATGCTTTAAATTGTAATTATAAAAATAATTTCTTCACCAAACACTTTTGACATCTAATATCAAAACGGAGGAGAATAAGCAGGAAGAGGACTAGGAAGTGGAAAAGAATGGAATAAAACAGCAAAAAGCACTCTGAGAAAACACATAATTACAATTTCACATGGGCAGCATGTCGTCAAAAGCTCCAGGTCCCAGGTTGCTGAGGTGACACCCCACTGTTTTGAAGGACGGAGTAGCAGCCCTTAGAACTCAGCACTGTGTTGGGTCGTCCTGGCCTGTCCTTTAAAGAGTCTCCTTCATCCACTCCCTCAGACCTCCTACCGGGCTCACCAGTCAGGCCGCCCAGAGCTGTGCGGGATTCCAGAAAGAGGAGCGAGTACAGGCCAGCCCTGGTCTCCTCTGGCCTTTTTCTGTTAACAGAGGCGTCCTGGGCCTGCTAGGTCCTTGTCACCCCTGGGGCAAGTCCAAAGAATGAAAAAGAACATCAGAAAACTGGAGGCCATGCCCTTTGGAGGCTGGAGAAATAAACTGCGGGCATGCGTACACACACACACACACACACACACACACACGCCTGCTTGACATGCACTAATAGGGATGTGTCCCCAGACCTTCGACATGGATGCTCGGGTGAGGACAGACACTGGGAAAGGGTGACAGTAGAATGGGAACCACGTATCTGCCATGGCACCTGGGTGGGAGCCAAAGGCGGGTCAGGGAAATGACAAGGGCTCTGCGCTCCTGACACAGAGGTACCAGTGGGACAGGACAGAGCCCAAAACACACACTTACGTGGAAAGAACAATGTTACAGGTTACTCGGGAAAGGAGGAACTAATAAGTGATGGTACAGAATTAATGGGATATTCAAATGGGAAAAGTTAAAAAGATCTCTGTCTCTTAGCACACACAAAAATAAATTCCAAATAAATTAAAACAAGTATTTTTAAATTCCAGAAATAGAGTAGACTCTTAATGACTCGTGGTAGAAAAACATTTCTTAAATGTTTCAGGGAGAAATGAATGAATTTGACTACTTTAAAAGTTAAAACTCATATGCAACAAAAACACTGTAAACACTATTAAAAAGTGAGCCACAAGAGTGCCTGGGTGGCACATTTAAGCATCTGCCTTTGGTTCAGGTCATGATCTCAGATTCCTGACATGGAGCTCTGCATTGGGCTCCTTGCTCAACGGGAAGTCTGCATCTCCCTCTCCCTCTACTTAGGCTCACTCGCGCCCTCTCTCTCTCCCTCTCTCTCTCTCTGAAATAAATAAATAAAATCTTTAAAAAACAAAAAAAAAAAAGTGAGTTAAAGAATAAGAGATTTAAAATACGCATTAACGCCTTCCAAAAATGAGTAACAAAAACAACCAAGTAGAAAAATGGGCACATGTTATGAAGAGGCCTTTCAGGAAACCAGATACCTGCAGACGTGGAAACAGCGCTCATCCTCAGTGGGAATCACAGAAATGTGCGGTACATTTTAGCCACATGAGCATGGCCTGGGTGAAGCAGTGTGCCTCCTGGTGGGAGAGGGAGCTAGAACACCTGCTCTGCGCCACCCTCCACCCAGCATTTCCACCTGCAATTCCATGCTTTAGAAAAACTCTTGTACTGGTGCATGAAAGGACTGGTTCATGTTTGTTGCTGTATTGTTTGCATTAGCCAAAAATTTTATTGGAAAACCTTAGTGTTGAGCAAGAAAAAAAAAAAAAAGTTATGTTACATAGTCAGTTAAATCCTTTGGAACAGTTGAAATACATGAAGGAGAACCTCATTCAGCAGTGTGAGTAAATGTTCAGAACAGTGTTGAGCAATCAAAGCAACGTGCAAGGGCTGCTGTAACGTGCCAGCTTGTGTCAGTGCTTGAAAATGAGCTGATAATCCCTAAGCCACAGCTCTGCAAGCCAGGGGAGCCCGGAAAACCTAGTTATTTTTGGCAGCAAAATCTGACCTGACCAGGCTCATTTGGTGCCTACCTCCTATCCCCCACCCTGCACCCTGCTCTCCAGGGAAGAGTAAGCACAGGGAGCTCCCTCCAGGTGGGGCAGCCCCTTGTGGCCTCAGCTCCCCTGCAGGCCCGTCTCCTCCTACCTGGGCGTCTCTCCATCCCTTCTTGGACCTCCTGGCCTTGCCCACACCTGTGCAGGTAGCCCCTCTCCAAACTCTTTGGGAAGCTCTGGGAGCCGTCAGGGGCGTCCCATTGCTGCCAGGCTCCTGGTGGAGAAGAGTCGTGCTCTTCGTTGGTCCTGCAGTGTCAACAAAAATATCCCAGCCTGGAAATCTTTTTGGTTGTATTTGTTTTTAAGTTTGTTTGTTTGTTTGTTTGTTTGTGAGAGACACAGAAAAGGAGTGAGCATGAGCAGGGGGGAGGGGCGGGGAGAGGGAGAAGCAAACTCCCCGCTGAGCAGGGAGCCGGACAGGGGCCTGGCTCCCAGGTCCCAGGATCATGACCTGAGCCAAAGGCAGGCACTGCACAGACTCAGCCACCCAGGCGCCCCTGAAATCTTTTTGAATTACCGAAGGAAATTTGAATCATACACAAAGAACTACTTTTGTATCCTCTTATCAGGAAATAAAGAATTACTTGGAGAAACATAAATTGTAAATGGTAAACTTGTCTGACAACTTGTTTGTGTTCTGTTTAAATTGTGATGTGAGGAAAATCTCTGCTAGCATGTGTGACCCCCAAACAGGAGATAATCCAAATCCAGCCTAGTTTCTAAAGGAGCCTCGCTGTGTCACCCACAGCTGGTCCTGGCTCACAGGGAGCCTGAGGAGCTGAATACGCTCTGAGCCCATCCGGCCCCTTCCTCTCTCCTAGGCTCCTTGTTCTCAAGGAGCCACCAGGAAGGGCAGAGAGGCACCCCAACCCCCACCACCTGCTGTGCCTAATTGTCTTGAGAAATTAGGTCATCCTGACTCCTGGAATATTGGCTGTCAGGTTAGTGTCAGTTTGTTGAGGTGTTGCTGCATGTCCTTTATAGACCATCAGCACCCATCAGCAGGTGACCTAGCCCAGTACAGAGCAGCAGCTGTCCCCGTGCGTCTTCTGTACTCACTCACCTGCGCGAGAATTGTATGGGGAGAAATCGTAATAGGAACATTAGTATTTCTGCTCCCTCTTTGCATTTAGGAAAGAAGCCACTTTTTAAAGACTTCCATTTACTGAGAAATGAATGATTAAGACGATAGCTTTTGGCTTCATTTTTAGTAATTGTGATCTGGTTTGAGATATAGAAAACACGTCTTAGTATATGAAATCATAGCAAGAGTTGAGGCTTTTTATATGATACATTTTATTATTTTTAATCATTTATGGAGCACTTCATATTCACAGAGTACTTGCAAACAATTTTATTACACGTTTAAATGTTTTATTAGCGTGGGTATCTGTACATAGTGTTCATAAAATAAGATAGAGTCTTTACTGTGTAATAAATGTTTGTTTCAAAAATATATAAATACTCATGATCAGATTTTCTCATTTGTATATTTTTGCACCCACACAGATTTTGTGTGTCTCTGAGGTCTGTCAAATAGATCACATCGGAGCTCACAGGGGATGGTGGAGTGTCAGGCAGCTCCTATCTATGACAGCTAAAGCCGCCCCCCACCCCCCAGGACAGAGTCTCTTTCCTCATGCTCTCGCAGCCGTACTTCATGACTTATACCTCCATACTTGATTTTTTTAAAGTTTTATTTCAACAAGCATTGGTTTGGTTCCTGCATGAAGCATGGTTCAAGGTCATAGGTCATAGGTCCGTCCTCTGCGGGACGGAGGCAGATGTGCACACCATCCGTGTCTAGATAGCCACCACATGCTGGCCTTGTCTGTGTGTTGTCCCCACGTGGCCTGTCGTCTGATTCACAAACCTCTGGTCCCTCCTTTTACAAACAGCATGTTCTTAATTCAGAAAAATGGAGAAGAAATTGTATAACCACTGTCGGTTAACATTTTGAGTGTGTGTGTGTATATAGTATGTCCACATGTGAATATGAAAGCTTGCATATGTGTTTGTATATATACTAGACAAAACCTCATTCATAATTTTGTATCTTTTTAACATCATGTCTTAAGCCTTATCCAATATTAAAAGGTCTTTGCGAATATTTTTTATTGCATAATCTGACGCTGTTATAAATAACCTTGGAACAAACCGGCTTGTACAGAAATCTTTTCTTTGTATGTGATTATCTCTTTAGTATAAATGCTGAGAGAACAACTAGCAGGTCAGCGTATGGGCAGTTTTGAGGCTATTTATACATACTATTTTTCAGAAAGATTATACCTGTGTACATTTACCAGCAGTGTGCAAACACCCTTGCTTTAGTGTCCCCTTGTCTGCCCGAACTTAGATGTTTAAGAATTTTATTTTCTCATTTCTTAGGCAGACAGTGGCATGTACTGCCTTTTTTTTTCTGCTAGTAAAAATAAAAAGTTATAATTTACATCTCTTTAATTATTAGCATAGGGTTTTTTTTTACTACTTTTTTTTATAGTTCTGTGAATTTACTATTTCACCATCTTTTGAGGGAATGTAGATGTAGGTACAGTACTGAAGAAACACAAAAGTATGCCCTCGCCAAGACCCTTGCCCCCGGAGCTCAGCTAGAGGAGATGGGACATGACCACAGTTAACGTGAACATGGACCAGCAGGCTGTCCTTGCTGCGTTTGCAGAATGGACGAGGCAGACTGTCCTCCAGAGAATGCTTCTTAACCTTTTCTCATCGTCAATCCCGAGGAGCATTTTCTCCCTTGTTTCCTGATTGCTCACCCACACACTCAGCCCCCAGTGAAATAGAATACTCAAGAGTAAGATCTTGTTGGGTAGGGTTAATACTTGGAGGGCCAAGGATGCCTGGGTGGCTCAGTGGTGAGCACCTGCCTTTGGCTCAGTGTGTGACCCTGGGGTCCTGGGATCGAGTCCTGCATCGGGCTTCCCACAGGGAGCCTGCTTCTCCCTCTGCCTGTGTCTCTGCCTCTCTCTCTGTGTCTCGGATGAATAAATAAATAAAATCTTTTTAAAAATAAATAAATATTTGGAAGGCCAATAATCATTGTTATCCAAGAAGCAAATTTCATCCCCTTTGGGGGCTGTGGCTGCCCCAAGAATGAGTATGTTGGAGAATTAGGAATAGGAGGGCTCACTGTGGGCAAGAGAGGCATCCCGAAGCTTGGGTCTGAACCAGGTCGGAGGTGATCGTCTTTGCAGCCGTTCCTAGCTGGAGGTCAGAGGATGAGCAGGTGTGACAGGGGTGAGCACAGACCGCTGACCGGAGAAGAGGTCATGAGGAGCCAGAGCAGGTCCAGCTTCCTCACAGACACAGTGTGCCCTTGTTGCCACTTCTAGGGTGGCCAGCTGACGTCACAAGGGGGGCTGAGGCACGGTTAAAGTCACCTACCTGAGGTCACCTAGGTGGTAGGAGCTAAAGGGTGTCTTCCTGCTTATCTTCTTACCCAGCCTTTACCTCACCTGGTGATGCCGGGTCCCTGCAGATGAACTGGTCGGACACTGAGCCTGCTGGAGAAGTCCCACATCCAGACCTAGTGCAGGTGGTGACACCTAACACGGTCGTCTGCTTCCAGGGGACCTTGAGCGTCGTGGGCCACCCGGCCCTCCAGGCGTCTGCTGGCTGCCAGTACCGTTTTAGGCTGTCTCTGCTGCTTTCAAGCCCCCCCACTGGAGCTAGATGAGTGGCCCCTCGCCCCAGCTTACAGCGAAACCTTCCCTGACTCCCGGGACCTCGTGCTGTCGATGATCCGTTCTTTCCAGTGTGCCGTCAGCCTTTCCCCAACGAGAGCCTTTTCTTGCTTTCTCCCACACTGGAGCGTTGGTTTAAGCAGGCACACAACAAGCACCTGTTCTCTCCCCCTCCTCCACCACCCTCCTTAGCTCAGCGACTCAGACGTCCCAGGGTCACCTGGCTCATTGGTCCCCTCCTCGTCTTCCACCTGTTTCATTCAGACTTCCCATCCCGTCTCCCCAACGGACCAGCTCCCAGCAAGGCCGCCAAGGATCTGCTGTCCCCTCCCATCCCACCCACACACTCCCTCAGGCGCACCTCTTCACATGTCACACCCACACAGTAGCTGCTTGTTTTTCTTTTCCTCTTGAACAGCTCAAAGGCCCCTCAACATTGTTGGCATCCAATCTCAGATTCTGAGCTCTGACCCTTTCCAGCCTTCCCTGTCTCTGGGACTGGCCCCCCGCCACCGCCATCTGGCTGCATGTCAGGCTCTCGGATCCATCCTGCCACCGTGCTCTCCATGGTCCCCACATCACATCGTCACATCTTCACCCGATCTTATTCCCCTGCTGTGCCTGCCCCCCACGCTGGTACAGGTGGCCTGCAGCTGTGCTTTTCAGGCTTGGCCTGGAAGGGACTGGTGTTTAACTGTTCAGTCTTCAGACTGAAACTTCTGTAAAATTCAATCTAAATTAATTATGTGAAAGACATGTACCAAGTACCAGCCCAGCTTTTGTTATTACATCAGATATCCTATCAAGCTGCTGTAGAAGTTTCTGCTTCTTGGCCTTTCTCATTGAGGACCAGTCATAAGCCACTGAGGTGACGTTGTCCACAGTCTCCCTGGATGTGGCACTGGCCAGGTGGGGGACGGCACATGGGAGTGTCTCAGGCCCTGGGGCCACCCCGTCTTCGGGCAGCTACTTAGCTCTGCTGTGACCGCCCACCTCCATCATGGGAGCATAGAACCAGCCTCAGACCGGGAAGGAAACTCGGCCCCACAACTGTGTCTGTGTGCAGACACGTGCTGGGCGGATCCAGCCTGCGGGCCACACACACACTGTCAGCTCCAGGCCCGGACGACGGCTCTCCTGACACATGCTTCATCCTCACGGGAGACTGATGTTTCTAGAATATGAGCAGGACACGTTGCCTGTGCTCTTGGAGCCTCTGCAGGGACAGGACTGCCCCAGTCCTTCCCTGCCCCACCTCCCTCACCCTCACCCTCACCACCTCCCCTGGACCACACTGGCCTTCTCTCTGCTGTCCCCTGTGCCCCCGAGGCTGCCACCCCAGGGTTTTTGCCCCCTGGAGCTCCTGTTCTGCCCTCCTCACTCGGTCTCTTACCCATCTTCAGCTGAAGTCCCGGCAGTCCGGGAAGACTGCCCTGAGCACTCAGATATAATGCCACCAGCAGGAAAGCCCAGTGTGTGACATAGGTGGTTGGGAAAAGAGCAATAATTAATTACCCCAGCATACAGGATCTGCTTAGATATGTACATAGACTGGGTGGCCCAGTCAGTGCAGTGTCTGCCTTCGGCTCAGGTCATGATCCTGGGGTCCTGGAATGGGGCCCCAGGTCAGCCTTCCTGCTCAGCGGGGCATCTGCTGCTCCACCTGCTTGTGCTGTCATGCTCACTTTCTCGGTCTTTGTCAAATAATTAAAAAAATTTTTTTAAAGATATATACATAGATTTGGTTCCAACTTGGCCGAATAACTTTTACTCTCACCTTTTCACATTCACAATTCAAGAATGTCCGTAGCTCCACTTAGGATCATTGTCCAGAAGTCAGAGCACCTGCCTTGGCCCGCGCAACAGGAAGTTCCCTCACGGGGCCTGCAGGGCTACTGTCAGGAGAAGCCAGGGATGGATCTCCACCCAGGGGCCCTCAGCAGCAGCGCCTGTCCTCTCTGGGTCCTTACTTAGGGTCTTCCGGGCAGCGCAGGGTGCCAGCAGGAGCAGCGTGTGCCTGAGTTCGTACCTAAGAGAGGGGGGCAGTGCGCTCCAGGGTCTGGGTGAAGCAGGACCATGCCATTCCCTTGCCCAAAGCCCTTCCATGGCTCCCCATGCTCTCAGGATGCATCCAGATCTCTCGTGGCCTGAGGCCTGTCTTGCTGACATTCCCGCCCTTATCCTCAGCCTGCCTGCTCCCGGCCGTTTGCCCGCCACCTGGCTGATTGCCGTCCCTCACGCACACTGGCTCACTCAGGCAGCTCCCCCGAGGCCAGGAGGGTCCACCCCCTTCTTGACCTCTCTGTTCCCCCTTCACATCTGGGCTCCAGTAGCTTTCCATTCCCTGAGGTTAAGTCTGGCCGCCTGGTGACGCACACTCCCATGGCCTCTTGTTCAAAAAGCACTGTGAGTACACGCAAAATTATTTCACTCATCTTTGAAAAAAAATGTTTCGTATCTGCCTTCCTTGCTAGATCGTGAGATGAGTGCATGCAAGGAGGTGTGTCCCTCCACCACTTTGCCCTCCGAGCCTGACACGGTCCCCACCATGTGTTGGCCACACCCGTGAACATGTGCATCTGCAGCGTCCACAGGGAGTTAGTGCCTGGCTTGCCAAGGAGGTGGGTCAGGAGCTTCTCCTTCTCACCTCTTAGAAGGCTGCAGCGTTCTCTCCGAAGTTTTCACGTCATTTCCCTGGTGGCGCCGTGTCTGTTGTATCAGGGCAAAAGGGTAAACTCAGCAAGTCCAACTTGATCAGCCAGCGTGTCTGGATAGGCCGTCTTTTTTTTATATTGGTAAAGTAGGATTATGCCAAGCATTTGAAACCGCTTATTTTATTGTCACACAGATCTTACAGATACAAATGAATATATCCGGCATATAGCATAGAATTAAATTATGATTTTAAATTCATGGAAATTACAAAACAAAGCTCTCTGGCTGAAAAAGGAAAGCAGTCTTTTAGATTTAAGGGTTGGCTCATACCAACAAGAATCGATGGCATGGACAGCAGGTGTTAGAGAAGGCTGTTGAGTCACTGGCCTCTGCCTCTGAAACTAATAATACGCTGTATGTTAATTAATTGAATTAGAAAATAAAAATTAGAAAAGTTTTAGAAAAGAATTCTTGTCCCTATGTTCCATCAGTTGCTAAATTCTGATGTTTTTAGGATTTGCTCGTGTCAAACAGCATCTCCTGTACACCGCAGAGGCCGTTGTTGCCAGCAGTGGCAGGAGCTGGGTCCGGTGTGGCAGGTGCCACATGTAGGGGTGGCTGTGCTTGGTGACACGTCCTGCTGTGTCTTACAGAGCTGCAAAAACTGGAGGGCAGCGGTTGACCTGTGCGGGCGCCTTCTCACCGCCCACGGCCAAGGCTACGGCAAGAGCGGGCTGCCCACCAGCCACACGGCAGACTCGTTGCAGGTACAGTTCCCATGGTTTGGTCATCATGTGGGGACAAGGAAGGGACGTGACCTTTCATGCCATTAAGAACAACATGAGGACAAAAAAAATGGATTTTCTTAACCCAAATGTAACGTCAGCGTGAGCCTATGTCCGTCTGCCTCTCCCACTTCCGGCGCTGCCTCTGCACCCAGACCCCCCTTCCCCCCAGGCCACTCGGAGCTGACTGCCCACCTGCATCTCACTGTCCTCTCTTGGCCTCCTCCCGTGGCCATTCCGTGGCCTTCAGTGCCCGCCCCAGACACGGCTCCAGCCTCAGCCCGCCCTGCCCACCCTGCTCTCCCTCCCCCTGACCCACATCCACCTCCCCTTCACCCACACTCCTGCCCCCTGGATCCCATTCTCCTGCTCAACAAGGTTGTCAGGTAAAGCTGAATCAGACAAAATCATTTACATCATTTTTATTAAGCTCAAGAGTATTTTTATAGACGTGCAAGTAGGCAAATGTGCTAAGAAACACAGGATAACCTAGTTTGGATGTACTGGAAGTCAGGCTCTGCTACCAGAGGAGTGGGGAACAGGAATTTCCGAACTAGACATACGTAGGTAATCCATTGTTTCAATTATATTTTGTGTTTTAGCTTTGGTTTGTGAGGCTGGCACTGCTGGTGAAGCTGGGCCTTTTCCAGAATGCCGAGATGGAGTTTGAGCCCTTTGGAAATCTAGACCAGCCAGATCTGTATTACGAGTACTACCCTCACGTATACCCTGGGCGAAGGGGTAAGGCATTGCTTGTCGTATTTATGCCTTTGCCTGTATTTTGCTTTGCTTTACTTTGCGTCACACAAAATAAGCATCCTCAGTTTTCCTAATATATCCGGTCTGGAAAAATCAAGTGAGTAGCCTAGCAACGACCCTGACTTACAGACCTCACTGAGTTTTCTAAACACGCTTACCCGGACATCCCCACTGGTACAGCCGTTCGTTCTCTAACAGCCGTGTCTCAGGCACCTGCCGTGGGACAGCAGTGGGGTTTGCTGTAAGACCTGGGTAATGGTTTTTATTCAGAATTTTTGACTGTGCTGCAGTGTAAACAACATAATCCTCATCATGACGTACTACAGGTACACAGAGAAGCAAACCCACACGTTCTTGCAACAATACCGTGTGCCGTTGTCTACCAGTCTCTGCCCTGATATAACTTACATAAGACACTGGTTACAGTCCCCATAGAATGTTCAAAAAATTACATCAGCATCTCACTTGGTTAACACGAGCAGTAGGTAAACACATGACCCGAGAAGACTAGAAGTAAAACACAGTTCTCAGCTTCTTTTTGTGTTTTTCCTTACAACGCAGATCCTGTTTCTGTGGAGGGGACACAGAGAAGGAGCAAGCTTTCTGTATCCCTGGAGCTTCCTCCTTGATGGTGTTTACCCTCCAACAGGAGTGAGAAGAGCCAGACCACATGACCTGGGCTTGCCCAGACTCGAAGGAGGTTTCTAGCACAGGGTACTCTTGCACCTTTTAGCCTCACTAGTATTATTAGTCCTGTTTCTTCCTTCTAAGAGAACTTACCCCTCATAGAAGAGAAACAAATGGAAAAGATAGGTTTTAATACCCAAAGCCGGGCAGAAATCAGACCAGTTGGCTTGACCATGTTGGCTCAACAGAGTGGAAGTACAGCAGCCAGGCTGGAGTAGACTCGGAGTCAGAAAGGGAAGGAGACAGCAGAGCCCCCATCCCGAACTTGTAAAACTTCTCCCCAGCCTGTGGCCCGTCAGGTCCAGGGTAGGGACAGAGGGAAGCGGGGAGCTGCTGGCAGCAGTTTGGGAGGATAGCCCTGGCCACCTGGTGTTGCCACAGGTGGAAGAAGTGGGTCAGGAGCCGCCCAGGTCAGGTCTCTGAGTGTGTTTGCTCCCTCGCTCCAACTCTAGGAAAGCCCCAGGGGTGGGGGGCTCTGTTGGTGGGAGCCCAGCTGTGGGGGAGCCCCACGTCCTCCTGTGCACTGGAAATTCAGGCCATGGTGTTCAGAGGGTACAGCTTTCTCCTGGGTACTCGGGATCCTTCTCTAGCTCACCAGTGAACTGTGTCCTTTTGGTCTGCACATTCCAGCCATTGGAGCTCCCTCCCCTTCCTGGAAGGTGATGAGCAGACTTCACCCCAGAAGGGAGTGAGCCTCTGTGGTCACTCCAGATAGCTCTAAGAGTAAGGGCAGTGCCCAAGCGGGACGTTTGGGAATATTTCTGCTTGATAAATCGTGCCTAGAGGCTTTGGAAATCAAGACCGGGCAGGATATTCTCATATTTCTTATGAGGAACAGCTATGGTTTCCCTTCAACATAAAAATAATATTTCTTCCCAGTCCACCTGACTGCAGTGGAGCATGTCCCGCAACCCTGCCCCTGTTGCATGATCATGCTGCCAGCTCTGGGGATTGGCAGCTGGTGTCAATAAGTATCTCAGTCCACAGCAGACAAAACTCGACTTTGGGTCCACAGGCCCATGCCTCGGTAGCTCCAAACGACCAGATACCCTAAAGCACACAACTTCACAGATACTCTCGTTTTGGTCCCTTTGAGACCCATGAGAATTGTAGATTCAGGATGATAGTGTATACATCAGCTGCTCCTGGATTTACCGCGGGCGTTCAAGAACGATAAGAGGCAGGAAGGCAGCTATTTCCTGTGGTGGCCACTGAACACCTTCCGCTCCTCACTACTTCCACCCCGTTCCTCTGTGGACACTGCACCCACTGGTGCGCCGTATTTGGTGTTGCCATCCCCCGTACTTTAGTCCTGGAGACTCTGCCCCTCTTCATCTGCCTTTCAGGAGTACGCCTTGGTGGAGGTGGTACCGAGTCTCCTGTAAAATGAAGCATGAGATCCGGGCAGGTGCAGCACTCCCTGTCATCCTTAGCCTCAATTTTGAGGATGTATTTTCCCAAAGACACACAAACAAGAAAGCATGCTTCTGATTCCGCCTGAAATTAAATTGCACTGGGATCCAGATAAAGAGACGACAGTAGCCATGCATCATTAAGCAGCTAATTTAAATTATGAAATAGACATAAATCATACATACACTTTAGCTGTAGTGTGTTAACATTCATCCACAGTGATATGCTGAATGTTTACTAATTTTTCTTCTCATTTTGTGATGTAACAAGCATAAATGTAAGATTTTGATTCATTCATTTCATTTTAGCTTGCAGTATATAAGCAAAGCAAGTCATTAAGATGTGCTTTAAAGAGGAGGCTATGACAATATAAACAAATAAATAACTTTTATGAATGAGCTTTAATATATTCTATTTAAATATTGGGCATAATTTTTACCCATTCACAATATTCATAGCAAAACATATAATGAATCATGAGTAAAAATCATGAAGCACTTTGTTTTGTTTTTTAAGTTTTCATCTGGAAAAGGAACAGCATTGTGGTCTGATACATATCTCCAGCATGTCTCACAGTTTCATAGTGTCTGCCTGTCTCAAGGGTGGAAACTCAGCACTTTTTTTTTTTTTTATAATATTTTATTTATTCATGAGAGACACAGAGAGAGAGGCAGAGACATAGAGGGAGAAGCAGGCTCCCTGCGAGGAGCTCAATGCAGGACTCAATCCCAGGACCCTGGGATCATGCCCTCAGCCAACCACTGAGCCACCCAGGTGCCCTGAAACTAAGCAATTCTTATAATCAGTTTGAATTCTCCCTCTTGCTCAGAAGACGGAACAGCAGCGAGTGCTGCGCTGCCCCAGGCTGAACCCTGTCCCTCCGTCTCTGTCTTCTGCACCTCCCCTGCTCTTACTGCTTCCTCCCTTGTGAGGCCGTACGTCTGTCCCTGTCCCGCAGAGCCCCAGAGGCTGGGTTAGGAGCTGCTTGCATCAGGCTCTTGCCGACTTCCAACAGTGGAGGGAGAAGCAATTGTTCAGAGTCAGACTCTGTGTTCAGCAGTGAAGCAGTGGATCATGAACAGATTTGACACATTAGGGTCACACTTGGCCACCGAGTTCTCCCTGCACTTGTCACCAGGTATGGGAAACTCTGAGGATCAGTGCTGCTGGTGAGGGTAGAAGATGTCAAAACAAGAAGGAAAACTGAGCTCCATGGTGACACCATGTGGCCTCTGTGTCCAGGGGAGAAAAGAAGAAAGATCAGCATATTGCAGGGTTCTTTCTTACTTGTAGTTCTCTGATTTTGAGACAGAAGTCCCCTAGTCGTGAATTCTGTGTCTGGTACTCGAGATGCCATCCTTGCTTCGCGGGAACCGAATGTGTCTCGGGCACACTGGTTTGTGCAGGTGGCATGTTTGGGTTTTCTGGGTCACGTGCATCCTATTCATCCCTATTCTCACCCGCTTCTGTCCCCGGGAAACCCTGTCTGGAGATGCCTCCTGCTTGAATCCTCCTTACTCTTCTCTCAACCAAAAAAAAAAAAAAATTTTAAGATTTTATTTATTTATTCATGAGAGACACAGAGAGGCAGAGACACAGGCAGAGGGAGAAGCAGGCTCCATGCAGAGAGCCCGATGTGGGACTCGATCCCGGGTCTCCAGGATCACACCTCCGGCTAAAGGCAGCGCTAAACCACTGAGCCACCCAGGCTCCCCTTCACTCAACCAAAATTGAACATTTATTTTTAATTGAAGTTCGATTTGCCAACATAAAGTAAAACACCCAGTGCTCGTCCCTAAATTTAACATCTTTTAAACACAAAAAAGAATTTTATTAAACACTCAATAAATATTGGGCAGCCCAGGTGGCTCAGCAGTTTAATAAAATTTAATAAAACTTTATTGTCTGGTAGACTTTAAATGCACCTAATGGCACATCTGTCTTCTTTGGGCTTCTTCGTCCCAGTTAACGTTAATTGTTTGCACACACGTCCATGGGGATGGACACGAGGGACCCTTCTGGCTCTGGGCTGTGACGCACACCTCAGTCAGGAGCAACCATCCTTTTTTGGGTCTCTCTGCATGTGTTCTTGGATTTCTCTAAGACATACATTGAGCGTGCCATTGCCTGGTTGCATGACATTTGTATTTTCAATTTTATTTTTTTGAGGTTTTATTTATGTGACAGAGACAGAGAGTACATGCAGGGGGAGCAGGAGAGAGAGAGCAGACTTCCCACTGAGCAGGAACCCTGATGCAGGACTTTATCCCAGGACCCTGAGATCACTACCTGAGCCCAAGGCAGATGTTCACCGACTGAGCCACCAGGTGCCCCTATATTTTCAATGTTATAAGAAACAGTGAAGTTTCTTTCCAAAGCAGCTATCGTAGACACCCCCAATACCAGTGTCTTCGAGTTTCTGTTTCCCAACCTGTGACTCAATCAATTCTGGTCAGACTTCTCTCTGGAGGGTCTGAAATTCTAACCTCATGTTCTCACTTAATGCGTCTGAGTGAAGTGCCTTTGTATGTGAAGGTGGGTATTGGAATTTCCTCTCCGGGGCTCACTGTCAGGATCTTTGCTTGTGTTCCCGTTGGGTTATTTCTTATACTGATTTGTGGCAGTTCTTTACATATTTCTAGCATTTTATATTTTGTCTTTTATAAATCTTGCAAGTATCTTCTCCTGGGAGTGTTATTTCTAACCCTTAAAAAATATAATTAAAATTTACCAACATAACCTTTTTTGTGTGCAGCCTATCCCATTTTAGGATTGTGCTCACCTTGCTTCCTCGTGTCATATCAGAAATAGTAAGTGGAGACTGAGCACGCCAGTGTCATTGGAGCGGTGCCCTGCCGGCTAGAACGGATGAAGCACCTACCATCCAGATGTCTGAAACATTTCCTTGCTGAGCTCCAGTGCACCATTGCTGTGACCACCCCGTGGGCGTAGAAGTAGCTTTATGAGGAGGATTAGTAGAAAGGGAGCGTGTATAGCACCTAACGTGCCTCTGTGCCTCTGGAAGGCCATGCGGAGCGCCGCAGGTTCTGTGTCAAGGGCACTGGCACAGACCATTCCTCCCATGTGCCTCAATGTACCTGGGCCCCTGGCTTCCCTGCCACCTTAGCCTTCTGTAACGGGTGCAAGACGGGATGCAGAGTTGCTGGCCACGTGATCTTTCACCCTGTAGACAGACACCCTGTGAACTCCCTGCACACCCCAGGGAGCAGTCAGCCCCCTTTGGAGGAAATGACAACGGGGTTGTTGGCACCAGCCTTTTGCCAAAATTAAACAATGTCTTTGTTTTTGTCCATCTTTAATGTTGATAGCTGTAGAATTACCGTTCAGTGTTAGGGCCTTAGCGTACCTTTCCAAACACTACACACTGTTTTCCTCTTGAGAGTCATTCTTCGTATGCCTGTAATCGCCTTCTCTCCTTAATTTGCTTTTAATTAAATTATACTTATTTTGTAATTGTTAATTCTAGAACAAATTGCTTTTCCCTCTGAAGGGTTTGTATTCAAGAGACTTGTAGACGGGGCTGTATCTGCGGATAATATAACCACGTCATTCATGGTGTCTTTCTATTAACGTCTTGCTTTGGTGTGGCCTCTTTGTCACAGTTGATGAACCAGTATCAATCCATGATTGTTGACAACCGTGGATCGTTTACATTTGGGTTCATGCTCTGTGTTATACATATTCATTGTTATTTTTATCTTCACCAACAATGAAATATGCATTCCTGAGAGGTGTTTGTATCCATTCATTTAGATTTGGCCTCTTGTGGGACAGTGAGATTTTCCAGATCTCACCACCATCTTTTTAATCTGCTGTTTGGATTTCTCTCTCTTGTTGGAAAGAAAGAGCCACGATGAAAGCAGGCAGGTAAACCTTCCATAGCACTGTGGGTTTCAAAGTACTTCTCAACATTAAAGATTTCACTCGACTTTCTCTGCATCTAGAGGAAAACTTTGAAGCCAAAGGTGGGAAATAAGGTATATTTTGATCCCCCTCAGTGTGGCGTTTAAGACCTGCAGCGGCTCCTCTAACACCGAGGTCAGGTCTGTGTGCTGAGTGCAAGCCATTACAGTTCCTTATAATGCTATCATATGAAATCGTGCTTCAAGACTCAATCCTTACGATTACCAAGTCAAAACTAAAACTAATGAGGCAGACACCTGAATTGGATGCCAAGTCTCTGTCCCCTTCCTTCATCTCTCCAGCCCTCTGAAAATAAAGGTAAATTGTCACTGGTCTTTCGTCCCTTCCTATCTTCCCTCCAGAATCGTGAAGTTCACATTTCTAGCTCCCAATCTGAATTTGGAGCCTTTTTTTTTTTTTTTTTTTGATACATAACCATACATGATCGTTCAGGATTCATTGTTAAGCCTGTTTCAAATGTCTTATTTTGTTTTCTGTGACAAAATTAGTTCACCCCTCACAGTTCACATCTTCTGCTTAGGGTACATTTCCAGTTTACGCCAAAGCTCCTGAGCATTTATCATTTGAAGCATATTTTCCTCATTCTGAATGAGCTAGTTACTGATCTTTGTGCTTTTCACTTTGCTTGCAGTTTTAGTGAACTTTGGCATTTCCAGCCTTCCTAGAACAAATCGTTATAGACATGGAAATGTTCCAGTTGGGGTTCCATTCATGAGAACACCCAGCTGAAGGCCTCTCCTAAACCCATCTCACCCCGTAACTGCTGCGGTGGTGGACCCAGATCGCACACAGCCCGACCCCTGTGTAGACGCTGTGGTCAGTGGGGTGTTGGTCCGTGCCTCATGGCAGTGTAATGGAACGGCACTGGATTTCCTGCTTAAATAATAAATCACCTAGTATGCTTTAGGATGTGCTCTGTATGGTTGTGGGGCTTTTTGTAATTTAAAATGCAGCATTTTAAAGATTTTATTTATTCATGAAAGACACAGAGAGAGAGAGAGAGAGAGAGGCAGAGGGAGAAGCAGGCCCCATGCAGGGAGCCCGATGTGGGACTCGATCCCGGGGCTCCAGGGTCACACCCTGGGCTGCAGGCAGCGCTAAACCGCTGAGCCACCTGGGCTGCCCTAAAATGCAGCATTGGGGACACCTGGGGGGCTCAGTGGGTTAGGCGTCTGCCTTTGGCTCAGGTCATGACCACAGGGTCCTGGGATCGAGTTCTGCGTCAGGCTCCCTGCTCCAAGGGGAGTCTCTTTCTCCCTCTCCCTCGGCTCCTTCCCCATTTGTACACGTGCTCTCAAATAAATGAGTAAGTAATCTTTTTAAAAAAATAAATGCAGTATTGAGGTTACAGGCAGTTCTGTTGAGGATTGTTTTATGGCAAAGGTGAGGGGCACCATGTTCTTTGTCAGACATAGTCATCCAGTGACCTGTGTCCCAATAACCGAGCAGTGAAAGGAGAGGCACCAATGATGGGACTCCTCCTGGAGGTGGCAGAGAATGGAGAAAGACGAGCAGCAGAGCAGAGGGAGATGTCGAGGGAAAAAGGTAGAGAGGTAATCCCCGCCGAGGGCCCAGCACAACTCGGAAGTGAGGCAGAAGTGCCCAGGCAAAGGTCCTTTAAATGTGTGCTGTTAACACAGGGCAGAGGATCCAAGCAGTCCCTGTAGGTGCTCCCTGCTGGACGCCTGCGCAGCTGGGCCTGTCGGCACCATGGCCATGTTCCAGAACCCCACCCCATCCCAGGAAGACACGGTTCGCCCAGCACACACAGCAGATGAGAGATGTTCCATCTCCTGTACACAGAGGAGTTAAAGTTCCTCCGCTTGTCTCTGTTTTCTGTGCCCAGCATGAAGCCTGCTTCACTTCTGGTGCTTTCCTCTCGGACTCTGCTGGCAGCGTGTGCTCACTGCACTGCGGGGACCGTAGGAAATGATTAATGAGAATGCCTCTACCCACCTAGATTTAGGTAGGTCATGACTCTATGTGGGAATCTTCCAGAAAAACAGACCGTCTGGGAATTATCCGTCCTTGCAGACTTTGACTAGCCCTTTATCTCAAGGCGCACTCTCCCTGCAGGAGAGAGGGTTCTGGGCTAGTGTGAAAGCCGGCACGTTTCAGCTAGTTTGGCACTGCTCAGCCTTGGGGACTCCACAGAGTCTTGATGTCATGCACAGGGAGGCTGGATCTGGCCAGACAAATGGAATCAAGGTAAAGGTACTTTATATGCGTGTCTGTAAAACAAACAACACTGAGTCGATAGCATTAGGGAAGGCCTGAGTCCCGTCCAAGCTGTTGCTGTCTGCGCATTCTGAAGACGTGGAGTGGCTTACCTAGAGACAGTGCCCCCCCCCCCCCCCAATCTTGTATGCGCAGGCCTGGTCTTGCATTTGGCACCTCAACCTGCTGAGTAAACGTTTGTCCGCTTACGGTAGTGTGCTCAAGCTGGAATGGATCAGCAGTGTTTCTCCAGCGGCTGCTTTTTCGTGTTTTGTCTTTATAAACACTTTGAGTGTATTTTTTTCCTAAGAAGGAGCCTTTTTTTTTTTCCCTTGAATAGTTCCATTTTTCTCCTTCCCTGGAGGCTGGGAGGCATATGCTTCATATGCTTTCCTTTTAATTTTTTTAAAGCTATGTGAGACCTTTCCAGTGGTGCCAAGAGAGGATGAAGGCTTTTCCTTCTTGATCCAGCTTCCAAATCTGTCTGAGAAAGTCCCAGGTGGAGACAGTGTGCTTGGTAAGGAAGGCACACACAGGCCCTCACCTGCCCGCTTTCTGTGTTCAGCCGTCGGGTCGGGCCGAAACTCCCAGATTTAAGCCATGTTGAGTGTCACCTGCCGCTGGCGTCTGTCCTGCGTCCACGCTGCCCGGGGCTCCCTGCCAGCAGTGTGGTGCGGTGTGCTGCGAGGGGCTGGGGCTTGGCAGGTGTGGGCGAGCCAGGAACAGGGATGTCCGCCGGCTGATGCGAGGGAGCGGCACAGCCAGCACGAGAGACAGCAGGGCCCTCTCGGCCACAGAGCCCCAAGCACATTCCTTCAGGTTTCTGTTTCCTGTCTGGATGGGAGAACCGGTGAACAGAGGAGCAGATGGCCTGATGGCAACGAGGATCTGGGAGTTCTGTGGAGTCATTGCCTTTAACTGTTATATCAGGGTGAGGGAGGATGCATTAATATTTCTAAAATTAACATGCTGAAATTTTTTTGAACAAAAGAGTTTTTGTTCCACTAGTATTAGTTTTGTGATTTTATTCATGGCCCCACGTTCAAGGAAGACATGGGTAAATTTTGTCTTTTCCTCTCCTGAAAAGCCACTGTAGGAGCTGCTGTGCACACCTGAGTCTGAAGGGAGCCAAGAAACCCCACGTGGGGGGGCAGGAGGAAGGTGCACCGTGGGTCCCCTCTGCCCGCACTGGATCACCTCTACCCATGCTGGGTCCCCTGTGCCCACACCAGCTCCATGCAGAGGGGCGGATGTGGGGACGAGCCTAGCCCAGGCTCAGTTTCTGCACTCTCTCGTCCCCTACCCCCCGCCTCATCTCTGAACACCCATATTTGTTGTAGAAAGAGCAGGCGATAGGACACAACATGCAACTAAGGAGGGAGACTTCTGTTGTGCCTCACATGATGGATATTGTAATACTGGCTGCCAGCTTTAATTTGACCCTAATGAACCAGGCTGTGCCTGTTGAGACACACTCAGACAAATATAAATCGTGACTTGACAGCCTTGGAGTTAGTACACTTTAATCTCATGTCAGCGAGGTAAGGGTTCAGAGTAGGGCTGCTCCAGCTTACCTGTGCACTCAGGTCCCCCGGGCCTTGTCGCAGGCGGGTTCTGGCGCAGTGGTCTGTGTGAGGCCCCGGTCCGCAGCTGGGGGAAGGACCACTCTGAGAGGTGGGGTTCCCTGTATTTCCCCATAGTCTGTCGGGGTTCCTATTAGCTTAGAGCCCCCCTTTGTTTGTCTCATTTTCAAAATCTGTGGCTAGCTCCCTCTACCTATCTGTATAACTTTATGCAATTAACTGAAATCATTTTAGTCTACTTTTCATCTCTTTCAGCTAAAAGTAAATGTTTCATTTGAAGCTGTGAACTTTGCAGCTACTCAAACCATATAGAAAAATTATATTTTTATAACATTCATCAAACTACAGACTACTTTTCTGTGGTTTAACTATGAAGCTGACTGCATGCTTCACCGGTGGCACGCCACAAGCTCATGTGCAAAATAGTGGGTACTTAGAAGGTATTTTCTGTAGAATTAAACCTATACCTAGTTAGGCCCTTAGGTCAGCCCACAAAAGCCTGTTTAACCATTAAGTGCACCTTGAACAGAGTACTGATATTACTCTTTCAACTATAACTAGCTACCATATTTAGTTATTTCTAAGAAAAAATATTTTTAATTCCAATTTGAGATCCCCAAAACACAGTCTTTTTTTTTTTTCCCTCCCCTTAAGGAATGGATCTAATTTTGTCTTTTTTCCTGTGGCTTTCTACATACCCCATCAGTGTTTATTAAAAATTATATTTTCCTTTCAATGATTTGGGGATACTGTCTCTCTTATACAGTAAATTCTGGGTGCAGTTGGGCTTCTCTTTTCTTCATAATATTTGTTTTTTAGGATCCCTTCAGGTTTACAGAAAAGTTGAACACATAATACAGAGAGTTCCATATACCTTCTCTTTTGCATACAGTTTTTATTAATATCTTATATTTTGATTATTAACATTTGTTAACATCTTGCATTTGTGTGGGACATTTGTTATAATAGAGTGCTATATTATTATTAAAATCCATCATTTAGAACTCACTCCAGGTGTTGTACATTCTTTGAGTCTGGACAAATGGATAATGACATGTATATACCCTTAGAATATCTGCAAGGTAGTTTCACTGCCTTAACATCATCTTTCCTCCACCCCCCACCTGCCACCCCCTACCCCACCCCAGGAAACCACTGATCCTTTTACTGTCCTCATAGCTTTGCATCTCCCAGGTTGTCTTATTGTTGCAATCATCTTATATGTAGCCTTTTCATGCTGGCTTCTTCTACACAGCAATGTGTGTTTAGGATTCCTCGCAGTCTTTTGTGATTTGGTAGCATGTTTCTTTTTATTGCCGAAAAATATTCAGTTGTCTGGATGTACCACAGTTTGTTCATTCACCTATCAAAAGACATCCTGGCTGCTTCTGGTTTTTGGCAATTATGAATAAAGTTCCCGTCAACATTCTCATTCAGGGTTCTGTTTGGACATAAATTTTAAAGTTACTGGATAGATACCTAGGAGCACTACTGCTGGATTATATGGTAAACCTGTGTTTAGTTTCATAATAAATGGCCAGGCTCTCTTCCAGAGCAGTTGTATCATTTTGCATTTTCACCAGTATATGGTGTTGTCGGCTTCCTGGATTTCAACCATTCTGATGGGTATCTGCTGATATTATGGCATTGTTGTTTTAATTGGTTTGCAGCTCCCTAATGACATATGTATGATAGGAAACATTTTCCATGATTATTTGTCATCTGTATACCTTTGTCGAAGTACCTGTTCAGATTGTTGTCCATTTATTAATTGAGTTGTTTTCTTACTGTTGATTTTTTTTTTTAAGAGCTCTTTGTATCTTTTGGATACAAATCTCTTATCAGAAGTGTGTTTTGCCAATATTTTATCCCAGACTTTGGCTTATCTTCTTGTTCTCTTGACATCATCTTTCACAGAGCAGTTTTTAATTTTAATGAGTCCATTTTTTTTTTCTTTCATGGATCATGTTTTTGGCTTTGTATCTAAAAAGTTATCTCTAAACCCAAGTCACTTAAATTTTCTTTATGTTCTGTTCTAGAAGTTTTAACAGTTTTGCATTTTACGTTTAGATATTGCCCATTTTGAGTTAAATTTTGTGAAGGATGGAAGGTCTGTGTTAAGATTGACCGCCCCCCCCCCCGGCCTCCCCGCACATACATGTCTAGTCATCCCAGCACCATTTGCTGAAGGAACTGCCCTTTCTCCATTGACTTACCCTTACTTCTTTGTCAAAGATCAGTTGACTATATTTATGAGGCCTATTTCTGGGCTTTCTGTTATGTTTCATTGCTATATTTATTTTGTTCTTTTGCTACTGTCACAGTCTTTGTTACAGTAGCTGTATATAAGTCTAAAGTTGGGTGGTGTCTGTTCTCCAACTTTGCCCATGTCTTCAATGTTGTATTGGATATTTACAATCTTTTGCCTCTCCACATAAACCTGGGAATCACTATGTCAGTGTCCACAAAATAACATGGGGGTTTTGATTGTGATTTGAAGCTGTAGATCAAGTTCTGAGAACTGACAAGTGTGGAGTCTTCCTGTCAGTTCACATGGAGCATCTTTCCACTTTTTCATGTCTTTTTTGATTCTTTCACTAGAGCCTTACAGTTTTCCTCATATAGCCTTTGTACATATTTTGCCAGATTTATATCTTACTATTTCATTTATGTTAGTGCTAACATAAATAATATTGTGTTTTAGGTAAATGGTATTGTGTTTTCAATTTCAAATTTCAGTTCTTCATTGCTGGTGTGGTAAGTCAAACCCAGTTGACTTCTGCAGATTAACTTCGTGTCCTGTTCTTTTTTTTTTTTTTAAGATTTTATTTATTTATTCATGAAAGACACACAGAGAGAAAGGCAGAGATATAGGCAGAGGGAGAAGCAGACTCCAGGCAGGGAGCCTGATGTGGGACTCGATCCTGAGACCACATCTCAAATGCGTTTTCTGCATCTATTGGTACACTATATCACTTTTCTTGCTTAGCCTCTTTAATGTGATGAGTTACATTGATTTTTGAGTGTTGGATCAGCCTTTCATACCTGGAATAAATACCACTTGGTCATAACATATAATTCTTTTTATACACCTTTGGGTTTAATTTGCTAATTTTTTGTTGGATTAAATGTAGTTGGATTTGATTTGCTAATTTTGTTGAGAATGTTTATATCTGCATTCCTGAACCATGCTGGTCTATAGTTTTCTTTTCCCATAATGTCTTTGTCTACTTTTGTTACTAGGGTATTGCTAACCTCATAGAATAAATAAGGAAATATCTCCTGTATTTCTATTGCCTGAAAGAGATCATAAAGCATTGATATCATTTCTTCCTTAAATGTCTGGTAAAGTTCACCAGTGAAACCATCTGGGCCTGGTGCCTTCTGTCTTGAAAGGTTATTTCTTGATTTAACTTTTTTTTTAATATTTTATTTATTTATTCATGAGAAACACAGAGAGGCAGAAATACAGGCAGAGGGAGAAGCAGGCTCCATGCAGGGAGCCTGATGTGGGACTCGATCCAGGGTCTCCAGGATCAGGCCCTGAGCTGAAGGTGGCACTAAACCGCTGAGCTCACCCGGGCTGCCCCGTTTTGTTTTTCTGTTTGTTTTTTGTTTTGTTTTTTTTCTGGGCTGCCCCTTGATTTAACTTTTTAAATAGATATTGGCCCATTCAGATTATCTCTTCCTCTTTGTGTGATTTTTTGCTAAGTTGTGTCTTTCAAGGAATTGGTCCATTTCATCTAGGTGACAAAATTTGTGGATATAGAGTTGTTTTAAATATTTCTTTATTGGGGCAGCCGGGTGGTTCAGTGGGTTAGCGCCGCCTTCAGCCCAGGGTGTGATCCTGGAGACCCAGGATCAAGTCCCGCGTTGGGCTCCCTGCATAGAGCCTGCTTCTCCCTCTACTTGTGTCTCTGCCACTCTCTCTCTCTCTCTCTCGCTCTCGCTCTCGCTCTCGCTCTCTCTCTCTGTGTGTCTCAAATAAATAAATAAATAAAAATAAATAAATAAATAAATAAATAAATAAATAAATCTTTTTTAAAAAATTCCTTTATTTTCCTTTTAATATCCATGTGGTCAGTAGTGATGACCCCCCTTTTATTTCTAATATTAGTAATTCATGTCTTCTCTCTTATATCTTTGTTAGCCTGATTAGAAGTTTATCAATTTTACTAAATTTGTCAAAAACCAACGTTGAGTTTGGTTGGTTTTCCCTGTTGATTGATTTTAAAATCTTCTTTCTTTTCAAATATATTCATATAATGCTGTAAAATTCCCTCTTAGCACTGCTTTTGCAGCATCTCACAAATTTTGATAAGTTGTGTTTTCACTCTCATTTAGCTCCACGTGATTTTGCATGTCCTTTTAAATGTGGGAACTTCCTCTGGTGTGTAGACATTTGCCAGAATATGTAGCAAACTACTCCCTACCACCTCATCATGTATCCAGTTCATTTATAAATTGGGTTTGAGAACATGCAGTAGACAGTTTGTTTTTGTGCTTATTTTACAGAACCTACAGAGTTCTCAAGATATTCTCTCTCTGCAGGTGAATTCTCACCCACATGGGAATGATCATTGCCTATTGTTTACTTGATATGAAGGGGTGGAAATGACACAGCTAATCCATGGCCTACCATGTTAGCATAGTCCCATAGTTAGTGATGCTCATGTCAAGACACTTTTCTTTCTAGGAAGTAGAAACAACTCCTTCCAGAGTGTAGACTCAATCATCCATCCTCTTTTTTTTTCATTTTTTTTTTATCCATCCTCTTTAAACATAGGAATTATTTAGTATCCCTAAAAAAAAAAAAAAAATCAGACATTTAAAATTCAATAATTGTCATCTTTCTTTCCTCTGGACTTACAGTCACCGTAGAACCTATTTTTTGTGGAGTTCCTTATTTGTGACCCCTGTAGATCTTTCTTCCATCTTTATTAAAGACCATAGAGCATCATACCATTTCAAGGTGAGAAGGAGCTCAGTTGAGAAGCCATCTTAGTGTGGTACGTGACAGACTCTCCCTGTTGATTAATGGTCAGGCAGGTGGGCAGACCCAGGCACAGAGAGGGAGTCACTTGCAGGTGTCACACAACTTGTTTTCTAACCATCTTCCAAACTGTATCTAAATACTTGACGCCTCCAGTCTGTTTTGAAAAGCCCTCTTCTGACTCTTCAGGATCACCCTGTGTTGTCATGTTCAAATCCATTACCTCACTTATGACAGGCTGTTTGCAATTTTTTTTAGGCTGTTTGCAATTTTGATGGTTTATATGTACTTCCTGTATTTACTGTATGTCAAATTCCAAATCCTATGGAAGGAGCATGATATTAATAAAAAGATTCCCTTGTTCTGAGGGACAATGCAGCCACATCCAGATACTGTGTATAAGTTCATTTCAGGTGCAGCCCTTCTTCAGAGAACTGCTCTCATTCCCCCTCAGCACACTGATGGAGTGTTCCCTGCCAGGCGAGCCTGGAGGGTGGAGTTTCCAAGTCCAGCTCCCTTACCTTCTGTGGGGGCACCTCTGACGAAGAGAGCCTTTGCTGCAGAGCCACACACACGCATGTGTTCACACGCACACACACACACATACACATTGCCGAATCAGGCAAAGCTCCATCCTAGGGACCTGGACCTGAGACGCACCTTTGCTCACTTTCCTTCGCTGGTCCTGCATCAGCCACATTCTTACTTGCTTGCAGAGCCTCCTTTGAGGGTCTCCTTCTAGGTACCCCAACATAAGCGACCTTTTATTTGAGCTTGTCATACCAAAAAAAATATTTTAAAAACCCATGAGTGTTCTGTGGTTTCTTTTATTGGAGGAGGAAGCAGTCGCTAGTTGGAGCACAGCTATGGAAACAGTAGTGACATCACCTTTCTCCTTTGATAGTTGTCTAGAACATATGTATTTATGGCTTTACTTCATAACTGACACCTTTGCATACCTTAGCAACAAATGAAGAGCTTCTGTCCTCCCTTCCTCTGGGACATCAGCAGTTCCCTCCTTCAGGTGTGTTAAGTATGAAAGTGTGCTGAGTTATAGCATACTAACTCCACTTTGACTTCCATTCTAGGCTCCATGGTCCCATTTTCAATGCGGATCTTACATGCAGAGCTTCAGCAATACCTGGGGAATCCACAGGAGTCCTTGGATCGACTGCACAAAGTGAAGGCCGTCTGCAGCAAGGTAACGACAGCTCCATGGTAACCTGTTCTGTCCTCCTTCCTGAAGAAGAGAGGACACCCTTACTCCCCCTTCCCTCAGGGGAGCGCACCGCATTACCTTCTACCCAGCCCGCCCCAACCACTGCCATCACCACTTCCCCCAGAAGGGCAGGGTCATCCAGTGCATCATGACCATGGTATTCTCTGTTCTCACTAAAATTGTTTTTGGGGGCAGTGGATGTTTTTTGGCAAAGCTTGCAGCCTGAAATAATTCATTTATAGTTTTTATTATTCTAGAGGAATAATTGATGTACAATATTGTATCCGTTTCGGGCGTACCACATAGTGATTCAGGATTCATATACATGTTGAAATCGTCACAATAGGTCTGGTTACCACCTGTCACCATATAAAGTTGTAACAATATTATTGGCTGCATTCCCCATGCTGTACATTATGTCCCTGTATCTTACTTACTATATACCCGCAAGTGTGTCCCTCTTAATCCCCCCTCCCTTTGGCAACCACCAGTTCATTCTGTCCCTGAGTCTGTTTCTGTTTTGTTGTTTAGATTCCACACGTATTCCATACAGTATTTATCTTTGACTTATTCCACTTAGCGTAATAGCCTGTGGAGCCATCCCTATTGTCACAAATGGCAAGATCCCATTCTTTATCGGCTGAGTAGTATTCCACTGTATATATGTACCACACCTTTTTTACCCAATAGCTCATAGATGGGCATTTAGATTGCCTCCATATTGATTATTGTAAGTAATCTTGAAATGAACAGAGGTACAGATATCTTTCTGAATTTGTGTTTTCATTTTCCTCAGATAATTACCCAGAAGTAAATTGCTGGATCATAGGTAATTCTATTTGTAATTTTTTTGAAGAACCTCCATATTGCTTTCCAGAGGGACTGCACCAGAGTACATTCCCTCCAGCAATGCACAGGGTCCCCCTTTCTCTACATCCTCACCAACTCTTGTTATTTCTTGTCTTTGATACTAGCCATTCTGAGAGGTGTGAGAGAATTCCTCATTATGGTTTCGATTTGCATTTCCACGATGGTTAGGAATGTTGACCTTTTCATGTGCCCATTGGCCATCCATGTCTTCTTTAGAAAAAGGTCTATTCAGGCCCTCTGCCTGGTTGGGTTTTTTTATATTGAGTTTTTGAGCACTTTATATATTTTGGATATCAGATATGTCATTTGCAAATGTCTTCTATTCAGTACGTTGCTTTTCTGTTTTGTTGGCTGAATTCCTTTGCTGTGCAAAAACGTTTTAGTCTGATATAGTCTCATTTGTTTATTTTTGCTCTTGTTTTTGTTCTTAAGGAGAAAGATCAAAAAAAAAATCACTAAAACCGGTGTCAGCTTTCTGCCTATGTTTTATTCTAGGAGTTTTATGGTTTCAGGTTTTATGTTTAAGTCTTTGCTCCATTTTGAATTCATTGCTGTGTGTGGTATAAGAAAGTGATCTGGTTTCATTCTTCTGCATGTGGCTGTGCAGTCTTCCAAACATTTATTGAAGAGACTGTCCTTTCCCCATTGCATATTCTTGTGTCTTTTGTCAGAGACCAATTAACCATAAAAGTGTGGGTTTATTTCTCAGCTCTCTATCCTGTTTTAATCCATGTCTCTTTTTGTGCCAGTACCATACTGTTTTGATTATTACAGCTTCTAGAATAGTTTGAAACTAGAGAATGTGATGCCTCCAGCTTTGTTATTCTTTCTCAAGACTGCTTTGGCTATTCAGGGTCTTTTATGGTTTCATACAAATTGTAAGATTGTTCTAGCTCTGTGACACATGCCATTGGTGTCTGGATAGGGATTGCGTTGAATCTGCAGACTGCTTCAGGTATTTTAACAGCATTCTTCCTGTCAGCACAGAATATCGTTCCATTTATTTACATCGTCTTCAGTTTCTTTCATCAGCATCTTCCAGTTTTCAGAATACAGGGCTTTCACCTTGGCTAGATTTACTCCTAGATATTTTATTCTTTTTGATGCAGTTGTAAATGGGATTATATTCTTAATTTTTCTTTCTGAAGTTTGGTATTATTGTACACAGATGCAACAGATTTCTTTATATTGATTTTGTATCCTGCAAATTTAATGAATTCATTTATTGGGGTCTAATAGTTTTTGGGTGGATGCTTTAGGGTTTTCTATACATGGTATGTCATCTGTGAATAGTGACAGTTTTACTTCCTTTCTCATTTGGATGCCTTTTTTTTTTTTTAAGATTTTATTTATTCATGAGAGACACACAGAGAGACACAGAGACACAGAGGAAGAAGCAGGCTCCCTGTGGGAAGCCCGATGTGGGACTCAATCCCAGGACCCTGGGGTCACGCCCTGAGCCAAAGGCAGACACTCAACCACTGAGCTACCCAGGCGTCCCTGGATGCCTTTTATTTCGTGTCTGATGGCTGCAGCTAGGATTTCCAATAATATGTTGAATAAAAGTGTCACAGTGGGCAGCCTTCACTTTTTCCTGATCTCAGAGGAAACGCTTCCAATATTTTAGCATTGAGTATGTTAGCTGTGGGCCTGTCATATCTGGTTTTCATCATGTTGAGGTACATTCCCTCTGTATCCACTTCACTGAGAGCCTTTATCATAAACAGACATTATGTCAGATGCCTTTTCTGCATCTATGGGGATATCATAGGATTTTTATTCCTTATTTTGTTATTGTGATTTATTACATTGATTTTGGGATATTGAACCATCCTTGTATACCTGGAAAATATCCCACTTGATCACGGTGTTTGATCTTTTATTATATAGTTGAAATCAGTTTGCTAATACTTTGTTAAGGGTTTTGGCATCTGTATTCATCAAAGATGTTAGCCAGAGATTTTCTTTTCCTTTTTTGTCCCTAGTGTCTTTGTCTAGTTTTGATTATCAGGGTAATTCTGGCCTCGTAGAATGAGCTTAGAAGTGTTCCTTCCTCTTCAGTTTTATGGAATAGTTTGAGAAGAATAGGTATTAACTCTTTTTAAAATATTGTGTAGGGGATCCCTGGGTGGCTCAGTGGTTTAGCGCCTGCTTTCGGCCCGGGGTGTGATCCTGGAGACCCGGGATCGAGTCCCACGTTGGACTTCCTGCATGGAGCCTGCTTCTCCCTCTGCCTGTGTCTCTGCCTCTCTCTCTGCCTTTCTCTCTCTCTCTCTCTCATGAAAAAATAAAATCTTTAAAAAATAAAAATAAAAAATAAAAATAAAATGTTGTGTAGACTCCACTTGTGAAGCCATCTGAGCCTAGAGTTTTGTTTGGTGGGAGTTTTTTGATTACTGATTCAATTTCATTACTAGTAATGGGTCTGTACAGATTTGCTATTTTTTGCTTATTCAGTCTTAGAGGAGTGTATATGTTTCTAGGAATTTATCCATTTCATCTAGGTTGTCCAGTTTGTTGGCATGTAATTCTTCCTTACTATTATTGGTAAATTAAAAGCAAGGAAATATTCTCTTGTGTAAAAATCGTATGCCCTTAAATGTAGCAGGCCATTCACAGGTCCTGCAAATACTGTAAGCATCTATCTCCTTTATTACTGAGGCACTGGGGCAATATTTAAAGAGCTAATGGTTTAAAATGTTCCAGAATCAAAGCAAATTATATTGTATAATGACAACTGTCATTTGTAATACTGACTCCAAAGGCGGATAAGGTTCAGAAGTGCTTTCTGAATTGTTCCTGGTTGTAAAGTAACAATTATATGGAAGGTACCAAGCTGCATCAACAGAAGATCAAATTATTCCATTCAGTAATATTAGCAGGAAATAAGAGATTTAGAGTCTGCATCTCCAGGCTGTGGACCACCCCACCTCCCAGATCTCTCATCCCTGGGATGGAAGTAAAGTGCCTTTCCTGCCTGCTGTGCAGTGCTGCTGGACAAGTTGAGTGAAGTCATGTCTGTGGAGGGCTTGCAGAACTGTAACAACAAGCAGTTAGGAGCAGCAGCATGTCACAGCTCTTTTTTAAATGAGGTTATATTTGTTGAGTTCCTCCTTTCCATTTCCAGTTATTCTGTTTTTATTTTAAGATTTTATTTATTTATTCATGAGAGGCACAGAGAGAGGCAGAGACACAGGCAGAGGGAGAAGCAGGCTCCCTGCAGGGAACCCACTGCGGGACATGATCCCAGGACCCCCGGGGTCACACTGTGAGCCAAAAGCAGAAGCTCAACCCCTGAGCCACCCAGGCGCCTCCATTTCCAGCTATTCTTGATGGAAGTTCTGTGGAAGTTCTCCACAGAAGAAGGTGGTATCCTCAGGACCCGCAGCAGGGAGGTAGTGGGTTCCTCCCTGCACAGATGGACCTCACTCAAGCATAGGCAGGTGTCCTGGGCACCTTACACCCTCGAGCTGTGTACCAACTTCTGGTTCCTAGAACTCCAGAGATCAACAGAAACCCTGTTTTCCTATACACTGATCAGTTGACAGGGAAATTGCATTAACTGACATTTTTTTTTTATTCTAGCACTTTTTTCCTTGAACCTTGAAAGAGTTAAGATATAATTATTTTCAGAAATAAGAAACACATAACTTGTTAATGAGAAATGTGAAGTTAGTGATTTTCCACACTGTACACAGATGATTTGCCTCCATATCACTTCAGGGCATTTTATGTACTTGAGAGGGAATTCTAAGGGTTCTAGGGACTTGAGGGTGGGAGAGAAACAGGAGTTCTGCAGGTTCGTTTTCCCGGCAGTGAGGCATCATGTATCTTCACTATTGAGTCCCTTAAGCACGGGATGCAGGGTAATGATGGGAGGGGAAGGCAGGTCTTCTGCCACCACTGCTCTAGGCTCCTTGTACTCGTTGTACTAAACACATTGTGTTTGCTGGAAACCAGTCTCTGGTCCTAAGCATTTTTCAATTATAGCTTATTTAATCCTTACACACCTATGTAAGGATTAAAACCCTATGACTAGGGGTTCCATTACCCCACTTACAGCTGAGCGACCTGAGGAGGCACAGAGAGGCTGACTTGCCCGTGATCACATAATTTGACCCAAGTTGTCCAGCTGTGGGGTCTGTGCTCAAAATCAAAACCTGCCCTCCCTGTGCCATGTCCCAGTTGAAATGAGAAAGGCCTAAGATCTTCCTCCCCATGCCAGCATCTCTGCTCCGTCCAGTAGGAACACGTCTCACTGTGATCGAAATGCCCTCTCGCACAGACCTATCCCCAGAGAGGGGATCATGCCTGTGCTCTGTTGGACTGGGCCCCTCCTCAGACTCAGGTGGTTTCATCCCAAAGTGGCCAAGTGATGACAGCTGACAGCATGGGCATGAGAGGTAAAGCAGGTGTAGTGCAATCATACTACGGGAACATTTCTTGTAGGCTGACACGCTTGGAGGAGACAAGGCAGAAATAGTGCAGGGACCCGCTGCCAGTGTGCATGTGACTTGAGTCTCTCGGGTGCCACCTGCTTCTCACCGTGGGAGCATCCCACCACGCATCACGGAATTGCACTGTGTACCAGTAGATGTTTCTCTTATGGCGTGACCCAGATGTAAGCCTATCCTTCTCCTGGTGCCTAATTGATGAAATGGCAGGTGGTCCTTATTCTGGAAGAAAGACAAGCAGTTGGTTGTGGAAGATAGTGTGTTGGTCTCTGGCCAAAAGGATGTTCATGGCTAATTTCAACATGTAATTTCTATGTGTTCCTTATGTGCCAGCTTAAAATTTGGCCCCACCTCCAAAGAGAGGCAACCTCATGTCACATGACTGGCTGGCGCTAAAGAGAGAAAGGGAGAGGGCATGCCGGGGCCTGCAGAGCCCTCAGGTCTCTTTGCCGTCACCCCAGCAGATAAGCAGGTTCCCCACAGAGCTCTCTGTCCCGTGTGTTTTAATGCTTGCATGGTGCCTGTTGGTCACCAAGGTCATTTTCGCAGCCTGGAGGTCAGCAGTGGTTGTGGAGTGAAATGCTTGGGAAGGGCTGAATGTGGAGCAGGAAGGTTGTCATCCCTTGGGAAGAAAGTCAGCTGAGGCGCGTCAGGCTGCTCAGAGCACGCTCCCATTTGTGCCAATAATACACTCTGAGCCATGCAGTCTGATAGTTGCCACAAGAGCAGGTTCAGTCCCAGCATGATTTCCCAAACAAGAAGTGACAGCCTTCTGTGGCAGCCGCAGTGAGGCGTGGCAGGCAGGAGCAGCCGGGGGTCATGGGGAGAAGTCACCTGCTACCATGGCCTCCTCAGCCCGGTTGGGCCTGCGAGTCCTGTCACCCGCCCTCTTGGGGGACATGCCAAGATAGAGGTCTCCCCCTGATTGCACTCTGTGCCACTTTAACCCCAGAAGGAGGGCACCAGATGTGGGTGTCCCAGGACCGGCCAGGCCTAGGGGTCAAGGCTTGATGTGGTTTCCACAAGGTTACCTCAGCCCCACAGCCACAACATGGAATGTTGGTGACATAATGCTAATTTTCCAGGCCAGCCTACAGACTTAGAGTTGCAGTATGGTCTGAGTGAAGTGAATCACATCCACCGAAGGGAAGCCACAGCATCTTGTGAGCTGTGTGGGTGGCAGGAACACAGGCCGTTTTGTTCTTTTTTATTTTCTGTCTTTTATTAGTTATGTTAGCACATATTAGTTTTATAATCAGACTTTTTTTTTCTATTGAAAAGAGCTAAACGATCCTGCAGGAGAAAGGGAGGTAAGGTAAGGCAGTGGGGCACCCGGGGACAGGACGGGGAGCCAGAGCAGCGCAGGAAGCAACGCCAGCTCTGGAGTTCCCAGTGTCCGCAAGCCAGTTGTTGCTCAGAAGAGTCTCGGGCTTTTCGTCATAGGGAACATTCCCCAGATGATGGTTATAGACTGTATCCGACCAGTAAGCCTGAGCTTGGGTCGTGGCCGTGAATTTTAGCACAGGCCCAGCTTCCCTTCTGATCTTTATGACGTGATCCCAGGGAACAGTTTTCCCAGCTGTCTCTGAAGTCGAGGCTGGCAAGAGCCTGTGTGGTAAAGTAGGAACTGTTTGGTTCAGTTTAACTGTCAATGAGGAGTGACATGTGCCTCGATTTAAAACAAATTGGCCGTGCTACCAGGCCTTGGAAACGGTGACCATGGTCCGAGCAGCAGGTGCCTCCGTCCTGCGGGCCCTGCTTCTCTGGCTTCTCTGCAGCCTGCCTCTGCCACCAGCCCCAAGAGGCCTTTAAAGAGGCCTGGAAAGAGCCAGGAGAACACCTCCCCAGCGCCATGTGCATTAGTAGATCCTGATATACTAATGATGCCAAATAATGATGCCAAAGGAGCTCCCAGTGTGGGTCCGTCGCTGATACGGACACACCGGGTGTGGTTTTGAGTCCAGCTCCATCCCTCCCACGACCCAGCAGCCTCCGCCCATTCCAGGCTGGCCTGGCGGAGGGTAGCTTGTAAAAGAAGTGCTACATTAGAGACCCCCACAGCTGAAGGAGCCAGAGGGTAAGAGCATGTGTGGCACCCTGGAAAAGAAGTACCTTTAGCGGCGTCCATACGGCTTGTTCCCTGCTGATGATTGCTGATAAGGCAGTGGTGAAAGCTTTGTTTCTGGGAAGGGTTAATATCCTTTAGTTAAAAATGGAGCCGGGGGCAGCTGTTGTCAGCCTTCACTGGCCAGCTCCCCAGGGAAGCGCTCAAGGAGGCTGGTCATCGGCACGCGGACGACGTCTGGGCGCTGCCAGGCCTCACCTGACCCACACAGCGCACGTGCCCTGCCTTGCTGCTCCAGCAGAGAGCAAATTGTCTGTGGCTTAATCAGATGAGATGGGAGTGATTGGCAAGTGGAGAGAGGTAATTGAGTGATTGGAGACGGCTCCTGCTTCCTGGCTCGAGGCGGCATCTCTGCCCTTTGCCATTGACGCTCAGGCTTCTGGGCCCGTGCATGCTCAGAGTGCACAAGCAGGAGACGACAGTAGGGCCCAGGACTTTCTAGAGAAATCCGAGCCCCTCTAGGGCGGGCCTGCTGTCACTTTGGTCTGGACTCAAGTAGGTTTTTAGTTGAGTCTTTGGTCCTTGAATTAGGGCCAGCCACCAGTTGTTTGTACATAGGATACTTTGTGCATAAAACCCATTCCCCAAAAGAACCCCATGCCACCTGTAATCCGTGGCAGCCCACCAAAGAGAGAGGTAGGAGGCTCCTTCCCCAGGGCTTTCCTACAAGCTGTGGTCCCAAGAGTGTCACCTGAAGCTCATCAGAAGTACGGGCTTTGGGATCACAGCAGAGGCATACAAATCAGAACCTAGATGCCAAAGTCGTGTATGGTCTGGTGCCCATGAACTTACAGGATCTGGAGGCAGGTGTAAATGGGGTGCTCCCTGCAGGCCAGGGGGTGCATCCTGCCTTGCTTGTTGTGGAGAGCAGACCCAGGAGTGCTTGCCAGTGTCTGACCTGGACGTGGGCCTCGGTCATGTTGTCAGGGACAGAGGGATGGAGAAGGGAAGTGGGACCTTACCACGGTTGCAGACAAGACCGTTCAGGCTTCGGGTAGGCAGTGTTTGTGTCACTTTCCTTCACAGAACTACCACCTTAGAGGTAAGCACACTAGGACTGTACAGTCTGTGCACGGCATCAGAGGGGCAGGGGCTCCCGCTTTCTTTCCTTGGGCATTTCTCCTCCTATAGCCTCCCCGGAGTGGCCCGCCCCTCTCCCTTCCTCAGTCACTGCTCCAACACAGTGTCCTGTGATTCGGCCCAGGAGGCAGATGCAGGGCCCCAGAGGTGGGTTCTCAGCAGCCACAGGGATGCAGTGGCATGAGGCCAACCCATGGGCCCGTGCATGCTTGCCCTCATGGCATCTGCTGCCCGCCTCTGCAGGACTCCTCCTCACCAGCTCTGTTCCTGTGGTTGGTTTTACGCTTCCCCCGCGTCCCACCCAGTGACCCTGGGGGTGGGCCCTAGGGACCGGGAGGATGCCTGCCACCTGCTCCTCTCAGTAACTGCTGCCCTGTCTCCTGCCCTGCCCACCCTCCGCCCCAGCCAAGATTAATTCAATGGTACCATCAAGACTTCCTTCCCTGGTCAGTTTCTGTGTTCATGTTCCTTTATCAGAAGACAGATTAGCTAAGAAGCGTCACTAGATGACCTTTACTATCGTGGTTTTGAACCCAGTGCATCCAGAGTCCGCGAGTGGCCCAGGCCTCTGTAACTGCAGGGAATCCTGCAGGTGCAGAGAGGCCCAGCTCACCCTCCTTGCTGGGACCCAACACGGGAAAGCCCAGAGCCGGTTCCTCACGGGCGAGCCACTGGGGGAGACGTTAACTGGCAGGACAGTCCGATGAACAGAAGGATTTCTTCCCACAAGCACATGCCCTGAAGGCAGTAGCAACAGGACTGGGATACAGACTTTCTTCAATTAACACTTCGGTTTTCTCCCTAGCAAAGTCTGTAGTCTCCACGCTTTGCTCTCCTCGTCCTGCCACTCAAAAAACCCATCCACTGCCCAGATTCCAGTGGAAACAGCCTTTTTTCTTTTCAAGAAAGGCCAAAACACAAAAGAAGCAGCCCAAAGTTATTAACCAAACAACGGAAACCATGTAAAGTGACAGTTGCTCAGAATATATATTTGATACGTTTCAAGAGGCCACATCCCTCATGGTGCCCTGGAGGAATAAGACTGATGTTTTCACAGAAGTTAATAATCAGCCTCGTGTGTAACATACTTGATGCTTTTCTTTAAAAGAGAAAACAGCTACCCTGTGTCTGATGTCTCTGAGTGCTTTATGAGCATCATAAACCCAACTCCACATCAGCTAGAGGATGGCTTCCCCTCTGCTGCGCCTCCCTGTGTAGGGAATGGCGGTATTTAAAATGTGTCCGTGTGAAACATTCCTTGACAAATTGGCTTTCATACAGAGTAATCTGCTTCTCTTGGAATATATTATGACAAAGTCTAAAAGCAAATTCATTTTTTATGATTTTGTCGTTCTTATTTGGAATTACTGCAGATCCTGACAAATTTGGAGCAAGGCTTAGCTGAAGACGGGAGCATGAGCAGCATCACACAGGAGAACAGACAAGGTCAGTGGCCAGAATTTCCATTAAATAATTATCCAGCGTTGTCAGAAGATTCGCCTTTCTTCTGTCTCAGTCTCCTTTTCCCTTCTTGCTCAGTAATGCCTTGGTCCTTGCATGCATTCGTTGGCAAGCACCGGACCTGGCACTGCTGATGCATGAAGAGCAAACGTGTATGTGGGTCCTGCCCAGGCAGCCCCATCGGGTGCAGAAGACCCGCCTGCACCCCGTGATCCAGAAGCCTTGGGTGGCTTCCACAGTAGGTGGAAGGGTGCTGGGACGGAGAGGAGCCGGACCTTCCTGTGGGAAGGGCGTCCCCAGGGTGGAGGCTACCTGCCAGAGACGCAGCCCAGGAGGCCAGGCTGATGAACTCACCCTTGACCCCAAGCACGGGCTGCTGGGAGCCGACTGCACGTTGAGAAGACCTTCCTGGCAGCGATGTTTTGAGAACATTAGGGATGAACTTCTAATTATGCTTCAAAGCCCAACTCAAATGGCGCCTCCCTGAGAGGCCCCTCACCTGCCGCTCCTTCCCCAAGGCCCGTCGTCTCCTTTCCCCACCAGTCCCACTCTGTCTCACCTCCAGGAGCCTGGCGGTTTCCACCTCTGTGTGCCTGACTCGGAGCGTGCTCTCCTGACCTCTGGCCAGCGTGGGTTATTCTAGCAAGTGTTGGGCTTCCTCTGAAGCTGCTCCGAGTAGACCAATGGGCCTGAGGCAGGCGAGGTGGCCTGGGGAAGGGAACACTGCAGGTAGAGAGCCATGCTGGTGCCCCCAGGACCATGGTGACCCTGGACGGCCCATGAGCATGGGCGTTGCGGGGGGAGGGCAGTAGGGAGAGAACAGCGTGGGCAGGAGATGTTTGGCTTGGGAGCCAACAGCACTGGGCTGCACGTATGCAGCAAGCACAGCGACCTTTGTTTGAGAAATCCCAACCTACAGCCAGAGTTGTAGGGAGTGTGCGCATGTGTGTGCACATCTGTGCATGCACACACATCCCTCTCGGCATTGTAGCTGCAGGTGAGTCTGAGCTGGCCTCACCCTCCGACCTCCCTGGTGTTGTCTGCACGTGGTCACTATTCCTGCAGAAGCAGGTAGGGACTGGATCTCAGGAGGCACTTCCTGGTCCTAAGGGTCAAGATAAACAGATTTCAGGGTAAATAGGGAAGAATTCGCACTTGGAGAAGTCCGTGGGTACGTACACTGCACTTCGCTGAGACAGCCCACCTTTTACGTTCCTCAACAAGATACTGCTCAGAATTTTCCTTTTCACAAAATGATGTTGTAAGCAGTTAGTGTATTTTTAATTGCTAAAAGGCAAAGTGAGTTGAGTTCTTAACTTTGGCAATTAAGTTACCTGTGTTCCGAAGCGTCCAAGGACGAACATAGTTTCCAGGCAGTGCTTAACCCTCAGATAACGTCGGTCAGGGCGCGGCGGGAAGGTCGGATTCTGGAAGTGGGCAGATGAGGGTGAGGCCGGTCAGGCTCCCTCCCCACTCCAGCCCTCAGCTGAACCCTCTGACCCTGCACAGGGACCCCACCACCCTCCTCCCCATCCCACCCTGCTCCTCTGTCCTCCCCACTCCCACCTTCCTCCCCTTCCCACCCTGCTCCTCTCTCCTCCCCACTCCAACCCTCCTCCCCTTCCCGCCCTGCTCCTCTGTCCTCCCCACTCCCACCCTCCTCCCCATCCCACCCTGCTCCTCTGTCCTCCCCACTCCCACCCTCCTCCGTCCTCCCCACTCCCACCCTCCTCCATCCTCCCCACTCCCACCCTCCTCCCCTTCCCGCCCTGCTCCTCTGTCCTCCCCACTCCCACCTTCCTCCCCTTCCCACCCTGCTCCTCTCTCCTCCCCACTCCCAGCCTCCTCCCCATCCCACCCTGCTCTTCTGTCCTCCCCACTCCCACCCTCCTCCCCTTCCCACCCTGCTCCTCTGTCCTCCCCACTCCCACCCTCCTCCCCTTCCCACCCTGCTCCTCTGTCCTCCCCACTCCCACCCTCCTCCCCTTCCCACCCTGCTCCGCTCTCCTCCCCACTCCCAGCCTCCTCCCCATCCCACCCTGCTCCTCTGTCCTCCCCACTCCCACCCTCCTCCCCTTCCCACCCTGCTCCTCTGTCCTCCCCACTCCCACCCTCCTCCTCATCCCACCCTGCTCCTCTGTCCTCCCCACTCCAACCCTCCTCCCCTTCCCGCTCTGCTCCTCTGTCCTCCCCACTCCCAGCCTCCTCCCCATCCCGCCCTGCTCCTCTGTCCTCCCCACTCCCACCCTCCTCCCCATCCCGCCCTGCTCCTCTCTCCTCCCCACTCCAACCCTCCTCCCCATCCTGCCCTGCTCCTCTGTCCTCCCCACTCCCACCCTTCTTCCCACTCCCACCCTGCTCCTCTGCCCTCCCTACTCTCACTGTGCTCCCCATGTCCCCCCACTCCTGCCTTCCTCCTCATCTGCTGTACTCCCACTCTCCCCATTCCCACCGTGCTCCCCTGCCCTCTCCACTCCCACTGTGCTCCCCACAGCCCCCATTATGACCCTCCTTCCCATCCCTCCATGCTCCCCTGGTAGCATATCCACCTTCCTCCTGGGCCACGTGTGTGACCATAAGCCACCACTGGACAGACACCCCCAGGGAGCCGGCTCTGATTCTGCATCATTGCCATCCTCCCTCTCATGTGAGGGTGCTCCTGACCTTTTAGGCAGCATTTCTGTGCCCTTCTCACATTGATGCTCACAGAGCCTGTGAAGGCAGGATTGGAGTTACGGTTTTTCAGTTAAGAGGTTGTGCAGTTAGGGACTGGAGAGGGAGACCTCGGAAAGCAGAGCTGGGCGTGCAGACACCCTGGCGGGTGAGCCAGCTGCCAGCCCTACAGCAGGAGGTGCCACAGCTGGGTGGGACTGTGCCCCCAGGCAGGTGGGCGGCACCTCCTGCAGCTTACCTGGGTAGTGTCTAAGCCCTGGGCAGTGGCTCAAATGTGACCATGCAATCACCTCCCAGGCTGAACCCAAGAGTTGGGTGCTCAACTGACTGCACCACCCAGGCACCCCAATATCTAATGATATTGGGCAGGTTTTTTTCTTTATGAATATATCGGCCATCTAGCTACTCTTTTTTTGAAGATTTTGTTTATTTATTTGAGAGAAAGTGAGAGTGTGTGTGTGCGTGTGATACGGGGGAGAGGAGTAGTGGGAGAGAGAGAATCTCAAGCAGACTCTGCGCTGACCCTGAGATCATGACCTGAGCCAAAATCAAGAGTTGGGTGCTTAATTGACTGAACCACCTATGTGCCCCTATGCTACTCTTTTTTAATGAGATTTTTATTGAAATTTCATGCCTGTTTTTCTACTGGATAGACTGCAGGCGAGCCCATGTGTTCGTTCTCTGAGTGAGGTGCTGGTTGGGCTGTGGGGTCTCCCGTCTGCCCCGAGCAGACCGGTTGCCCTCCTGCTCTTGCCGTGTCACTTCTGCATCCATCCTCCACCCAGAGCCAAGAGCCCTGGCCTGATGCCCGGTTCCCAGCAGCCCCGGGGCCAAGACCATGGCCGAGAGCCAGGATGTGCCTCCGACCTGCGCACGCTCACCACTGCCCCTCTCTTGCAGCCTCCATTCAGCTGTGGAGGTCCCGCCTGGGCCGGGTGATGTGCTCCATGGCAAACTGCCTGCTCCTGATGAAGGTACGTGCGTCCTGAGGAGGGTGTCAGCAGAAGCTGCGGGGGCCCGGCTGGCACACGGGTGCAGGAGTGCCCCGCGGTGGGCGGGAGGCTTTACCGAGCAGAGGGCTGCGTACCACATCGTGCACGGCGTTAGTTTATACTGAAAGACATCTCAGCAGAATATACAGCTTACATTGTCAAGTTCAATTGTTCAACTTGGGTCTCGGTGATTTAATTAAAATCATCATTCATCCTCCCTCGCTCTCGCATAGTTTCCTCTAGATTCCATCCCAGAAAGGTGGCCCTGCCCTCCCCGTGGTAGGGGGCTGTTTTCCCTTGTCCTGACCAGACGTGCTGACCGATGCCCCGTGGCTTCCCCACCCCTGTAAGACCTGCGTCTCAGGGAAGCCACCCGCAGCCTTCTGCCTTGGAGGGCGCAGCTCACACCCCAGGAGGCTGACCTCAGGCGTTGCTCCTTTGTTTCCTCTAGCCTGTTCGTCTCACACAGGCCCTTGCAGCTGAGAGCAGTGTTGGCAGCTCCTCCCTCTGATGGGAACCTGCAGCACAGCCGCCTGGTGACCTGCATGACCTGCATCCCACTGGTGGCGCTGCCAAAGCTGCGGGGTTGGGGGGGGGGGCGGACGGGGCGAGCTGCCAGCCACAGACCTCTGGGCTGTCATGAGACCCAGACCCTGAGTCCCCCACAGGTCAGGCCAAGGTCATTCCTGAGCTCGATCTTCAGCAAAGCCCAGCAGGCAGTTCCTCGGGTGGCGGAGTCCAGCGGCTGGCCCTGGCGTGACAGCCACCTTACACACCCGCCCCTGGCAGCCCTGTGGGAGGGCTGAATTCTCAGCACAGCCCGTGCACACTCAGGAAGAGGACGGGCAGCCTGAACCTGCTTCAGAGCAGCCTGCCCTGGCTGTGCCCATGGCTCCCATCCAGGTGGCTCCAGCAGAGGCGAGACACTGGGGCACAGTGACTCTGCAGCGCCCTTCATGTCCCCAAGCCGTGTTTGAAGCCCCTCCGGCTCTGACATTCCTGCAAGCGCCCGCCCCCCACCCCCAGCGCCCAGGGTGAGGGCAGTGTGGGTGGAGGAGCTCAGAGCATTCCGCCTTCTGTGTGCACATGGGTAGCTCTGACAGGGTGGCAGCCCATGCAGTGACCACAGCGCTCGTGCTCCTGTACCCGAGCCTTGAGCCTGCCCCGGGCACGTGTGTGGGCAGGAGGGCAGTTGTGCCCTCACCCCCACGGCCCTGGCAGCAGGCAGGTCCTTCCCTAGAGCCGGGCCCTGTCCCCTCCTCCCCTCCACAGGCCACGCTCCCAGCTCTGGAACCCACAGGCCAGCCCGCTGCCCTGGGGCCACTGCAGCTGCCGCACTGGCTTCTGCAAACAAAGAGCAAACTGTAAATCTACAGGGCCAACGTCTCATTAATCATGGGGCTAAAACCCCCCAGAGGGAAGTTACCTGTTCCACTGGTAGATTTTTATTTGCATCGCTAAGACACATTAATAGAAGATTATGGGATAAAAGTGCTTTTCTTTGTTGCACTGTGGTGGTAAGAACACCGTCAAGCACCAAATGGAAGTTTCCACCTATATCGTTGGGACTCAAGACAACCTATCATTGTTTCAGAAATGCCTTATGATGAATGCAGTGTAATTTGCAATTTTCAGCTAATCTTTCATTTTCATGAGTTACAAAAAGTGAAAATTGTGCCGTGGAGGCCTGAGTGAGCACGTGCATGCGCCTTCCCTGGCTGTCGGTGAGCACGTGCGGCCTTGGCGTATGCCTTAGCTGTTTGTGAGGCGACACTGAGTTATGTCATCAGCCATTCAGTTATTTTGAATAACGTTCTGTTACGGTGAAAGAAATACTTTTTTATGATGAGAAATCTACTCAGGCGTCTCAGCCCCAGATACCCGCAAGACATGTTGTTGGGCCCAGTGACGTGCATTCTGAGGCCTGGGAGATTTCCTGTCTCACATTTTAAATGCCAGTTCCTTTCCCTAGACCCGTGGTAGTGCTAGGGCGCCCACGCTGGCCGGCTGCTTGGGTATGCCGCTGACCGCCTCAGGTGCGCCGAGGCCCATGTGTCCCTGCCCCACACAGGTGACACCAGCTTCTTCCTGCCTCTGTCACTGCACACAAATCCTTTCTGGCTGCAAACCGTTGTAAATCCAGCTTCACGGCCACCAAACCCACGTAGCTGCTGTAGGAGAAGGGTGAGCGTGGAACTAAAACAGGCCTGTCCTGTAAGCAGTCCCTCGTGGCCTGCCTCGGAGCCAGCCTGCGTGCTCTGCAGTGTGCAGTAAACTCGGAGAGCTCAGCGGAGACATCCTTTTAAGAGGCCGTGTTCCCTTCACTTCCAGTAAATAAACCATTTCAGGTAATGACAGTCCACTTAGGGATGCTTTCCAACACACTCCTGCTCTGCCTCATGTGATAAGAAGCTCCTTGAGCCCGTCCCCAAGGCTGCAGCTGCTCCCATGCCACGTCCCGTCCAGGCAGCAGGAGCGGGCACCTGTCCCCACAGCCGACCTCGTGGCGGCCCCGCAGCCCCTGCTCCTCTGCGGCCTGACCTCTTGCCAGGAAGCCAGCTTTCCCACGTGCTTCCCACGCCTGTGGCTCTGCCCTGGTTTACTCTCCCAGGAGACTCGTGTTTCCACAGATCCGCGGGGATCATTGCTTGGCTTTTTAAAGCTGTCCTTTCCATCTCAAATTATCTTTGGAATTCACCCGGCCTCAAGGGCTGAACCAGAGCCACGAGGCAGTGACATTGGCTTCCATGGACTTGCCAGCCGGAAGTGGGCACTCAGCCGCCCTCCACACCCTGGATCTGGCTCTCCGCGGCGCCAGCTCAGCTGGAAGCGTCAGTAGAGTGAGAGTGAGTGACACACAAGCCAAGATTCGGGGCACAAGGGCTGGCACGCCTCAGTGACACTGCAGCACTAACAAGAACGGCAGGTCTGCCTTCTGTTCGCTCTAAACCAGCAGTAAGGGGTAGGTGTCGCATTACAGCAGGTGACCCCCCCCCACAGAGGTCTGGGGGGCCTGGAGCTCGTGGGCTCTCAGCTGGGGGCCCCGGCCGCCCCAGGGCCACGCCAGCCACCGAGCAGGATGCAGCACTGCCTCCCCACCAGAGTGCCTCTCAGCACATGCTCACACCCACACCCCTGCACATACTTGCTCAGCTTGTGAGTATACGCTCACACATACATGCTCACACCTGCACACTCACCCCTGCACATAGCTGCTCGCTTGCGAGTACATGCTTGCACACACATGCACACGTGCACACACTCACCCCTGCTCATGCTTGTGAGTACGTGCTCATACATACATGTTCACACCCACACATTCACCTCTGCACATGCTTGTGCTTGTGAGTACACGCTTGCACACAGATGCACACACCCCTGCACATACCTGCTCATGCTTGTGAGTATACGCTCACACATACATGCTCACATGTGCACACTCACCCTGCACATACCTGCTTGCAAGTACATGCTTGCAGACACTCACACCTGTACACTCACCCCTGCACATATCTGCTCCTACTTAGCACAGACATGCTCACATTTGCACACTCACTTCTGCACATACCTGTTCCTGCTTGTGAGTACAGGCTTACACACACATGCCCACACTTGCACTCATACCTGTGTGCATACTTTCTCATGCTCATGCTTGCATGCACATACTTGCTCACACATGCTCATGCTTGCGTACCCCTTTGTGCTCACACTTGCTCCTGTGTTCATCCTCACACTTGTGCATACATTCATGTACCCCCTTGGTTTCTCATGCACATGGCTGCATGCATGCACTTGCTCATGCTTGTTCACACACTCATACATGCTTGCTTTCTCACACTTGTGCCTTGCCCCATGCCTCCCACATTCACACACTCGCTGACATGCTCCTGCATGTTCACACACGTGTGCATGCACACATGACACTGGATACAGCGTGGCGCTGCTGTGGGTGGCAGTGATAGACAGCGAGCAGCCACAGGGAAGGAAGGCAGGTGCTGTCAGGGTCCTCCTCGGAGCATCACATCTTGAATAAAATTTGTCTTAATGAGCTTCACTGAAGGGGCCAGACTAGAGTTTTTTCATTCTTTTCGTGCTACACTGGGATTTTACTTGTCACCCATCTTTAACTCCAGCCCCAGTTTGGATCAGACTGAAAATGTGGAGGAATAAAGGAAGTGCTCATGGGTTAGGAAGAATGAGCTAGGAGGGACGTGCGTCTGGAGCCGTGTTTCTCGTCTGTGCTGTAACTCAGGGAAAACACAGCGCCCAACACAAGAGCCTACTCAGTAACCATCACAGTGATCACTGCTGTGCCCTGGAGCCTGGGTTTGTGGGGACCGGAGACAAGCCAAGGGCTGTGTCCAGGTGACTCTGGCAAGTGACTTTCTCACACTGGAGAGAGGTGACTGGGGTCACCACGTGTGAGTGGACAGGGTTTACAGCCCTCTGCATTAGCTGAGTGCCCCCCGCGGGCAGGCTCTGGGCGCAAGGGAGTGCAGATGGTCGGGCCACAGACAGGGCTCCAATGGAGGGGAGGGCGGTGAAGGCACAGCACAGGAGCCAGTGGAACCCGTTCAATGTCCCCCACACACACCTCTGATTCCGGCGGAGTTGCCGCAGCACATGCCAACATCCACTGTGAGCCCCGCCGAGGGTCCTGTGCTGCTCTCAGTGAGGGCATCTGGTGCTGTTTTCTGTGTGTTTGCACTTAAGGACTTTCCCTCAATTTCTAGCGTAGAAAACGTTTAAGATCCTGTTATAAATTTGGTGCGTGTAATTGGCAGATGGTGACAAGATGAAATTCACTGATTCGCTTAATAATTTTGTCAGGAAGAGTGAGTGTTGCCACCTAGATGGTGGGAGCAAGAGGCCCCACAGCGAGAGGAAGGGGTTTCCTGACTCTGGCTTCCAACAGAACTTGGAACCCCGTGTGACGTGTGGTCAGGCAGGCCTGTGCTCACCTCGCGGGCCCGGCTCCCGTGTTGGCGTGCCCCCTCTGCACACGTGAGTCTGCAGGTACTTGAGCTTCTAACTTCGTAAGACAGAGAGTGATCTTCTTAACTCAAAAATGCCCTTCCACTTTTTCTCCCCGTAGGACTATGTGCTGGCTGTGGATGCTTATCACTCAGTTATCCAGTACTACCCAAAGCAGGAGCCACAGCTGCTGAGCGGCATCGGCCGGATCTTCCTCCAGGTAGGGGCCACACTGGGTGCACAGGCTATGGCGCACAGTCCCTGCCTGGGGGGCCCGGGAGTCAGTGCTCATTCTGTATTTACAAAACAGCACAGAGGGCCCCAGGAGGCCCAGTGGGTGAAGCGTCTGCTTTGGCTCAAGTTGTTGTCCTGGGGTCCCGGGACTGAGCCCTGCGTCAGGCTCTGCACTCAGTGGGGATTCCGCATATCCCTCCGCCCCTGCTTGTGCTCGCTCTGTCTCTCTCAGAAAAATAAAATCTTCAAAAAGAAAAAAAAGGAAAAGAAATAGTTTCACATCAAATGTCTCTTAAAGGTTATTTAGGGTAATTCTGGTTTGACGGTATTGGGTATGAAGTCCTTGATGTGATTGGGAAGCCCGACTGCTGAATGTGAATCTACATAGACCTTCATTGGTGACGCCTTGAAACATATTACCTTAGACGTCATCCTGTTGCCCTCAGAAAAGTGCCGATAAAACCATAGAGAATCTTATTAGAACGTGGCTGATAGGGCAGCCCGGGTGGCTCAGTGGTTTAGTGCCGCCTTCGGCCCAGGGCCTCCTGGAGACCTGGATCGAGTCCCATGTCAGCCTGCCTCTCCCTCTGCCTGTGTCTCTGCCTCTCTCTCTCTCTCTCTTCTCTCTCTGTGTCTCTCATGAATAAATAAATAAAATCTTAATAATAAAAAAAAAACAACGTGGCTGATAATAGAGAAACTGGCTGATACTTTGCTGGAAAGAGCACGTGAAGCTGCGTAGACTGTACAGAGGATGTCCAGCTCGAAGCAGTGGCCCCAGCACTGCAGCAGGGGAGGGCACGTCGCTGAAGCCAGGATGTGCCCTCCTGGACTGGCGGGTGGTAGAGGCATGAGCGCCCCTCCTCACCTGGGTCTCCCTGGACGGCGACCCCGCCTTCACACTGAGCCTCGGCGGCCTCTGCTCCCCACACACCGTCAGTCTGTTAGGGTTTCTGCCATAATGTCCCAGAGCCGGGCTTGGGGAAAGGGCGGTGAGCAACAGGCACTCCCTGATGGTCAGGGAAAGGCCAGACGTCTGCGGAGCACCACTCACCCTGAGCGGGCGCCGTGCTAGACCATTCCACCACGGGCGCCCCCTGCCACTTCACACGTTAGCAGGCTAAGGCTTCCCTGTGGGTGGGTGAGGTGAGCCCTCCCGAGGCCCGAGAGGTGAGGAAGAACAAGGGCCCCCTGAGCCCAGAGCTCGGGTTCTCACGGAAGGGTGGTCCTGTCCTCATGCACCCCCGGGTCCATGCACATGCACACCGTCCTCCTCCACACACACACATGCACACACTCCTCCTTCCCCCAGTCATACATACACACACACACACACACACACACACATACATACTCCTCCTACACCCCTGGGTCCATGCACATGCACACCGCCCTCCTCCATACACACACACGTGCACACATTCCTACTCCCCAGTCATACACACACACACACACACCTACACCCCCAAGTCCATGCACATGCACACCCTCCTCCACACACACACATTCCTACTCCCCAGTCATACACACACACACACACACACACACACACACACACACACTCCTACACCCCCAGCCATCCACGCACACACTCCTATACCCCCCGGTCGTCCATGCACACGTGCACACACTCCTTCCTCCTGCACCCGCAGTCCACACACACACGTGCACACACCCCTCCTATACCCCGGGTCATCCATGCACACATGCACACACTCGTCTGACACCTCTGGTCGTCCATGCACACACACCCATCCTCCACATAACACGCACACATGCACACACCCCTCCTACACTCCCAGTGATCCACATACACACGTACACCCCCCCTCCCCACCACACACGTGCACACACCCCTCTTCTCCATGCCACATACACATGCACATGTGCACACATGTCTCCTACTCCTCCCCACCCCCAGCCCATACTGTTCACAGGAGGCAGATGAGACATGCACTAGGGTCCAAGGAGAGTCTGACAGTGAAGGCCCGGGTGCTCAGGGGCCTCTATGTGGGGCTTTTAGGGGCCACTTTCACTAAATAATGGCGTGGATATCCAGGCGCACACTGTAGAGTCTGGAAGACCCGGGTTTCGGTCAGTTCTCGGTGCTCAGCTAGCATGTGAGCCCAGGCAAGCCACTGAACCGTGCACGGTGGATGCTGGTGACCCTCCCCTGGGGTCACCGTGCAGGCAGAGCAGGACAGGCCAAGCAGAGAACACAGTGCTGTGCCTGGAATCTAGTAGGACAAAGTCAGAAATTTCATTTCTGAGTCTCGGTTCACATAATTTGAAGAATATATGCCGGATTTCCATTTAGGAATCCCGAGACCTGAAACACGTCTTGCAGCGGGAGTCGTGGATCCGACCGAGTACCGCGGTCGTGTCAGGCTGGGACTGTGTGAACATTTCCCTGCAGACATTCCTGGCCCCAGCTCGTACAGAGAACTCTCTAGACACAGAAATCCTGGAGAGAAGTACCAGCTTCCACAGTGGGTTTGTGGAAGGTGGCAAACAGTGCAGGGGAAGCTCGTGATCTTCCTCCCTCTCAGGGTGGAGGGAAGTGATGCCTGGTCAGGAATTCCCACCGGGTGAAGACAGGAAGACAGACAAAGGAAGCTGGTTGACCTGACTCCCTGAATCCCAGTCGAGTGGCCAGGGGACCTCATCGCTCAGAAACTGTTTGTCAGACACCTCTCACTGATAGGTTTACCGCTGCCCGAGAACACACCGTCGGAACTCGGTGACTTAGAAAAGGAGACCAAGACTGCGCTACTTCCCACTTGCGGCACGCCTCCGCCAGAGCTCCTCAAGGGGCGACCCGGCATGTGCGCCCGAGGCACGGATCGCCCGGTGGGTCAGCGTGCTCTGCAGCCTCTGGGTCTGAGGGGGAGCCGTGAAGACGGCCGGGCAGGCCTTCCCCGGAGCTCCCGGGCCGAGCGCGGAAGCTGAGGTTCCTGCTGGGACACGGCGCGAGCAGCCAGCCCGGCCGTGAGCCTCCTGCGGCCCATCCTATGTTCTGCGGTCTGGGGCGCCCTACCCCCTGGGCCGGGGTCCTGCACCGGCGCAGTTAGCATTCAAAGAGTAAATCTCCCTGGGAGAAAGCACACAACGACCTGAATTCACAGAGAATTTCTAGAGCTTTCTGGCCCCCTGGTTGTGATAAAGAGCAATTCTGAGGGCCCGAGGGCCTAGGCACAGGACTGGCCCCCATCTCTCTCTGCCCAAGTTGGCCGCGCGCTTTGCCCTGACCTGACACCCAGGCCCGGGAGCCCTACCCTGCCCCGAACCCTCACCTGCTTCAGGACACATGCACCCAACTCTCCAGGCCCCAGGCGTGCTCACCACGGAGCCATGGTTGCCCAGCAGGCAGCTGATCCATACCCAGGTTCGGAAACAGCCCCGGCCCGGCCCCTCCGGGCCCCGGGGCACCCAAGCGTGCTTCCTCTCTGCCTCGCCGCCCCCGCAGAGGGGCCCAGGGGCAGGCTGAGCGCTGCGTGTGGTCTCACTGCCTCCGACGCCCCAGGCTGCTGCCCTGGCCTCCTGGAGAATGCTACTCCAGGTGCGGTCAGGACCTGGACCTGAGGGGCGAGCCCATCTCTCACCTTGGCACGTTACCTCCTGTCAGCGCACCCGCAGACCAGGTAACGCCACCTGATCAGAACTCGCGTCCCTGGTCCTGCTCCCATCCCCGTGCATCTTTCTCCTGCGGAGCCTCCTTCAAACATCGCCCTGCACGCAGGTGGGCTGAGCGGCCAGTTAGAGGGAGAGTCGGGTGGAGTAGGAATCTCTGCTCCTAAAGGGACATCGAGGCTGCAAATGCGGCAGGGGACAGCGTGTCCTCTGAGGGAGTTCCTCGCACGATCTAACAAAGAGCAGTGTAATCAGACGACCATGCGTACGAGGAGCATTTATTTACACTCGACAGCCAGTCCCGCGGAGCCAGCCCACTCAGGCTTCCTGGCCTGTGACTTTTCTGTCCTCGCTCCAAGGAGAGCAGGTCCCAGGGTGCTGTCCCTCACAGCAGGAAAGGAGCCTTTTGTGCTCCAGTGAGGTCCAGGAGCCCAGGGCACATGAGCGACCACCTGAGAGCAGGTCCACCACGCTGCAGACCAGGGTCCCTGGGTCCCGGCCAAGAGCTGGGGGCAGACAGTGACCAGGCAGGGAAGCCTCCACCGCGGCGGAGTTCAGGAAGCGCCAGGTAAAAGCAGTCTCCCGGGCAGCGTGGACTAAAGCAGGAAGTGATGCTGTCCTGTGGTGTCGCTAAAGCGGGGCACACCGTGCTCCAGAGGCAGTGGGAAGTGTGGACGCGGGAGCAGGCGGCTTGCTCATTCACCCTGCCTCCTTCCCAGCCAGGCAAAAGGAGATGAGAGCCAAGATCCGCCCCAGGGCTGTCTGCGCTCAGGATGCTTCACGGGGCATGCCGTGGAGAGCACCCGCGGAGGAAGGGAGCCCCGTGAGACAGCAGCAGCTCACGGCACCATCGTACACCCACTAATCTGAGGGCTTGGCCCATCAGGAGCATACCGGTTTGATAAGCTTTAAAGTACGAAAATGTTTTATAGATACAAACATAAAAACTTGAGCTGAATGGTTTTTCCAGATGAATTCCCCACCCGTGTTTCCATAACCGAAGTTGGCCAGCAGGACACAGGAAGGGCCCTGGGGCCTGGCACTGTCTACAGAGTCAGAGGGTCTCCCAGCCTGCGGTGGCAGGACGCCACCTGATGCGGTGGCACCGGAGCTGTGCTTCTGACTGTCCTCTCACCACGCGGCTCCCCACGCGGAACACGGAAGGCTCAGCCAGGGCCTAGGCGGTGATGGCTGTGCTAGGATCTGTGCTGGGGAACAGGTATGAGTCCGGGCGGGGGGCCTGGGCACAAACTGGCCTGGCTCCCAGGGACCTCGCAAGGCCACCGTCTCTGGGACGGGCTGGAGGACAGGAGGAAGCCCCCACAGCACCCCCCGGGAGGTCTCTGTAGTCTCGCTGCAGGGACGTTGTGGCATTTGTCACCGCAGAACCGGCGCCTCTCGGGCGGCTCAGGCAGGCGGGTTTCCCTGGACCCTCACGTTGAGAGGCTCGCAGCCGCAAGCACCTTTCACATATGCTGCTGCCTTCCTTCTTAATGAAAAGGAGTTAAAGACTTTCCTTCTTTTGCTAATCTCTGGCAAATTTCAGATATTTTGGAATTAGCTGTTGTTCCTTGAAGGTTTGAGTAAGTCACTGATGAAATGCTTGGGCCAAGCATGAGTTTTTATTTGTGGCATCGATGCTGATTGCGCTTCCTAACTTATCACTGTTAGTAGCGGGCTTTTATGTTCTAGCCCGAGGGCTCTTCTCTGTTCCCGAGATCAGTTGTGGCACGTCAGCGTCCTGGGACATCACCTGTTTGGGCCACGAGTTCACACATGTTTGCGCGGAGTTCTGTAAACTGCGATGCTCTTTCATGATCGATTTCTTTTCTACCTACAGCGATTTCTCCTTTCACATTTATAATTCTGTTCATGTCTTCTCTTGGCTAATTCATCCACTATTTATCTGGTGTCTTCTTCAAATAATCTGGGTTATTAGGTCTGGGCTTCTTTGCTAGATATTCTGCAATAATTTTAATTGCCTTTTGACATTTGATCTTTAAATGATTGCAACACATAAACATACCAAACCAAACACGTCCTATACCTCAGATTTTCAGTGTGTCAAATATATCTCAATAAATATCCGTTTATATCTCAATATAAACGGTGGCAATAAATACAGACACCAGAGGCCAGAGTGCGAGAGCGGAGCAGTGTGGGAAGCTCGTGGCACAGCCCCCACCCGCCACATCCGCAGGGCTGGGTAAATAGCACTGGCCCCCGTGACTTCATGGAGTTTGCAGCCTGGTCCTCTAAAACGAGGCCCAGGGTAAGGTGGACGGACACACGTTGGAGGTTCAGATGTTCGAACTGGGGACATGGCGTGGAGCCTACAGACTCCAGCTTCTTTGACGTCACCTAGGGAGATGTCTGCAGCGGAGGACTTCAAACTGTGGAGCACAAGAGGGGAAGCAAGCGACAAATGCCATTCTGCCTTCTGTGCGTCTTCTCTTCCTACTAACGTGGCTTGACTTGTGGTTTTGTGTGGGTGCGCATGACCAACTGGGAAAGGTCTGAAGCTCTGTCCTCCGTGCGAGCTCTGTGCTTCGCTGCGGGTTTCCTGGATGCTGGCAGAAGTCAGGGCGCTCCCAGAAGAGAGGCGAGGGGCACTTACTGCTCACAGCAGCAGCAGTATAGTCAGTGTCCTTTCTGTCACCAGACAGCGAGCCCCTCTCTCAGGGTAACGGAGGGGGACCAAGACACCAGCAGCAGCCGCTGGAGGGTAATCCTGAACCGAAGGGACCCGCCTCTGTGCCTCGGGGCGGTGAGCACCCCTGCCCTTTGCTCCACTGGGACACATTCCAGCTTCAAGGCCACACAGGCTTCCAGGAAAACAGTGTGGAGCTCAGAGCAGCCGGTGTCCCCGCTCACACACTGGCTGTCTGCGGCCCCCACCAGGGCCTAAGATCAGGATCTGGATTACAGACCCCCCGTCCCTCTCTCTGTTCTGTAACGTAGAGCTCACTAGCCCCGGGTCCACTTCCCCGAGCTAGCCCTGGAACACTAAGGACATTGTTTCTATATGACCCTTTAGTGAGGTTTGTGCTCTAACAGGATTTTTTATTTTCCATATATTCTCAAGATATTAGGTTAGGTCTCTCATTCTCTTCCTTACACTTTGACGGCAAAAGGAGATCTGAGTCTCTCTGCTTCCCAGAGCCCAGGCTGTGGTGCCTCAGCAGTGGCGGTGCAGGAGATGCCAGCCGTCAGGAGTCAGGGCCGGCCCTCTCCGCGCCAAGGACAGCTAAGGGGCTCCCTCAGGTGTTTCACCAGTCGGAGTGGCTTGGTTTTGTTTTGACAAAAAGTAGAGTTCTGTATTGGATCAGAGTATGACTTTGAAATTTGTGAATGTGATAGTTGCTGTCATTTCACCAGTCACAGCCCAAAAACCTGATTTGGGGCCTGCCTTATTGTACCAAAACACAATGTGCCTTTTTTTTTTTTCAAGCTTTTTAAATATATTTAAGAATTTTTATTTTTAATTGTCTTTAAATTGCAATGTAGTTAATACACAGTGTTATATTAGTTTCATGTTCACAGTATAGAGATCCGACACTTCCGTACATCCCCTGCTGCTCGCCACAACAGGTGCCTCCTTCATCTGCATCACCGGTTTCTCCCAACCCCCACCCCGCCCACCGCCCCTCTGGTGACCGTCCACATGTCCTCTGTAGTTAACAGTCTGTTTCTGTTTGTCTCTTTTTTCCCTTTGCTCGTTTGTTTTGTTTATTAAATTCCAAATATGAGTGAAATTGTATGTATTTTTCTGACTTACTTCACTAGCATTATACTCTCTAGTTCTATCCATGTCATTGCAAATGGCAAGATTTCATTCTTTTTTGTGGCTGAATAATACTTCCTGTGTACAGACACCACACCTTTATCCACTCATCAGTGGACACTTGGGCTGCTTCCGTGTCTTGGCTACGGCAGGTAATGCTGCTTCTAACATAGTGGTGCATGTATCCCTTCGAATTAGTCTTTTTATGTTCTTTGAGTAAATACCTAGTAGTGCAATTGCTGGGACACGGGGTAGCTCTATTAGCTTTTTGAGGAACCTCTGTACCATTTTCCAGAGTGGCTGCACCAGTTTGCATGCCTACCAGCAGTGCAAGGTTCTCCTTTCTTCACGTCCTCATCAACATTCGTTGTTTCTTGTGTTGTTGATTGTAGCCATTCTGACAGATGTGAGGTGATACCTCATTGTGGTTTGGGTTTGCGTTTCCCTGATGACCAGGGAAGTTGAGCATCTTTTCATGTGTCTGTTGGCCATCTGTGTGTCTTCTTGGGAGAAATGTCTGCTCATGACTTCTTCCAGTTTTTAAATTGGATTATTTGTTTCTTGGGTGTTGCATTCTATAAGTTCCTGATATATTTTGGATACTAACCCTTCCCCACTCAGTAGGTTGCCTTTTAGTTTTGTTGATTGTTTTCTTTGCTGTGCAGAATAGAAGCTTTTTATTTTGATGTAGTCCCACTGGTTTATTTTTGCTTTTGTTTCCCTTGCCTCAGAATACATATCTAGAAAAATGTTGCTATGGCTGATGTCACAGAGGTTATAGTCTTTGTTGTCTTCTAAGATTTTTATGGTTTCAAGTCTCATATTTAGATCTTTAATCCTTGTTTGAATTTATTTTTATGTATGCTGTAGGAGAGTAGTCCAATCTCATTCTTCTGCGTGTTGCTGTCCAGTTTTCCCAACACTGGTTTGTTGAAGAGACTGTCTCCCCACCACCCATTGTATAGTCTTGCTTCCTTTGTTGAAGATTAATTGACCATATAATTGTGGGTTTATTTCTGGATTTTCTGTTTTCTTTCATTGATCTATGTGTCTGTTTTTGTGCCAGTACCATACTGTTTAGATTACTACAGCTTTATAATATAACTTGAAATCTAGAATTGTGATGGCTCCAGCTTTGGTTTTCTTTTTCAAGATTGCTTTGTCTATTCAGGGTCTTTCGTGGTTCCATACAAATTTTAGGATTGTTTGCTCTATCACTGGGGAAAATGCTATTGGTATCACAATAACGATTGCATTAAATCTGTAGATTCCTCAAATGTAGACATTTTAACAATATATGTTCTTCCAATCACTGAGCATGGAATGTCTTTCTTCCATTTCTTTGTGTCATCCTCAGAGACAGATCTTTTTACCTCTTTGGTTAGGTTTATTCCTAGGTATTTTATTATTTTGGGTGCAATTGTAAGTGGGATTGATTTCTTGATTTCTCTTTCTGCTGCTTCATTATTAGTGTATAGGATTGCAGTAGATTTCTACACGTTGATCTTGTATCCTGCAACTTTACTGAATTTGTCAGTAACGGTAGCTTTTTGGTGGAATCTTTAGGGTTTTCTATATATAGTGTCATGTCATCTGCAAATAGTGGGAGCTTTATTTCTTCCTTACCAATTTGGATGCCTTTTATTTCTTTTTCTTATCTGATTGCCGAGGCTAGGACTTCCAGTACTATGTTGAATAGAAGTGGTGAGAGTGAACATTCCTGTTTTGTTCCTGACCTGAGGGGGAAATGTCTCAGCTTTTCCCCATTGAGGATGATACTAGCCGTGGATTTTTCATACATGCCTTCTATTATCTTATGTTGCCTCTAAACCCGCTTGTTGAGGGCTTTTATCATGAATGGATGTTGTACTTTGTCAGTGCTTTTTTGCATTTATTGACGTGATCATACGGTTTTTATCCTTTCTCTTATTGATGGGATGTATCATGTTGATTGATTTACAAATAGTGAACCACCCTTGCATCTCAGGGATAAATCCCTTTTGATTGTGGTAATTTTCTTTTTTTTAATGTGTTGTTGGATTGGGTTTGCTAATAGTTTATTGAGGATTTTACATCTCTGTTCGTCAGGGATGTTGGCCTGTAGTTTTGGTGGTATCTTTATCTGGTTTGGTATCAGGATAATGCTGGCCTTGTAGAATGAATTTGGAAGTTTTTCTTCCTTTTCTAGTTTTTGGAAGAGTTTGAGAAGAATTAAGTATTAACTCTTCTTTATGTGTTTTGTAGAATTCCCTGTGAAGCCATCTGGTCCTGGACTTGTGTTTGTTGGGAGATTTTTAGTTACTGAGTAAATTTCATTGCTGGAAATTGTTTTGTTCAAATTTTCTATTTCTTTCTGCTTCAGTGTTAGTTTATGCTTCTAGGAATTTACCATTTGGTCTCAGTTGTCCAATTTGTTGGCGTATAATTTTTCATAATCTCTTATCATAATTGTATTTTTGTGCTGTTGGTTCTTTCTCATTTGTGATTTTGGGTTTTGTTTTTTTTTAAGATTTTTTATTTTATTTATTAGAGAGAGACCATGTGCAGGGTGGGGGGCAGAGCAGAGGGAGAGGGAGAAGCAGACTCCCTACTGAACAGGGACCCCTTGTAACTTCATTTTCATTTGTTTTCATGTAATTCCTGATTTATTTGATTTCTTGTTTGACCCATTTATTGTTTAGTAGCATGTTATTTAACCTCATGTGTTTGTGGTCTTTACAGATTTTTCTTGTGGTTTCTAGTTTTATAGCATTGAGGTCAGAAAAGATGGACAGTATCTTTGATCTTCTTGAATTTGTTGAGATCGGTTTTGTGGCCTTATACATGATCTGTTCTGGAGACTGTTCCATGTGTACTTGAAAAGAATGTGCTTTCTACTGCTTTTGATGGAATGTTCTGAATATATCTGTTAGATCTCTCTGGTCCAGTGTGTCCTTCAAAGGCACTCTTCTCTTATTCTCTGTTGGAATGATTTGTCCATTGATGTAAATGTGCTGTTAGAGTCCCTACAATTATTACTTATTATCAGTGAGTTTCTTCATGTTTGTTATTAACTGTTTTATATATTTGGTTGCTCCCATACTGGGTGCATAAATATTCACAATTATTATATCTGTTTCTTAGATTGTTCCCTTTATTATTACATATAGAATCTTCCCTTTGTCTCTCTCTCTTAAAGTCTATTTTGTCTTATAAGAGCATTGCTATCCTGGCTTTCTTTTGATATCCATTTGCATGATAAATGCTTTCCCACCCCCTCACTTTCAATCTTCAGGTGTCTTTAGGTCTGAAATGAATCTTGCAGGCAGCATATGGGATAGGTCTGTTTTCATTGTTTTTTGTTTTTTTTACTGTACTCTGTCACCCAGTGTCTTTTGGTTGGAGCCTTAAGTCCATTTACATTCAAAGTAATTATTGATAGATTTGTACTTACTACCATTTTGTTATACTCATTTTGTGGTTGTGTAATTTTTCTCTGATCCTTCTCTTGCTCTCTTTCATGGTTTGTTGACTTTCTTTAATGATATATTTGGAATCTCTTCTCCTTATTCTTTGCACATCTATTACTGGTTTCTGAGTTGTGCTCACCATTACATCTGTAGCCAGCATCTTCTGTGTATGGCAGCCTATGTTAAATTGATGGTCGCTACAGTTTGGGCCCATTCTTTACTCCTCTCCCCCACCACACATAGGTTTTAGGTATATGGTGTGTCACATTTTACATCCTTTTATATTGTGAATCCCTTGACTGACTTTTACAGATATACTTCTTTTTACTGCTTTTGTGTTTTTACTTTTATCACCCTCACTTATGGTTTCTTTCCACTCCAAGAGTCAACCTTTAATATTCATTGCAGGGCTTGTTTAATAGCCATGAATTCCTTTAGTTTTTGTCTGTCTAGGAAAGTCTCCATTTCCCATCCTATTCGGTGTAGGGGCCCTGCTCATCTTCTCTGTGTCGTTCCAATTTTAGCATTCTGCTGCTGAAGTGAGCACTCTTCCACGTTGAATGATAGACTTGCTGGATAGAGTGTTCTCAGCTGCAGGTTTTTCCCTTTCAGCACTTTGAATGTATCATCCCACTCTCCCTTCTGGCTTGGGAAGTTTCTACTGAAAAGTCCCCAATAGCCTGTGGGGTTTCCCTTGTGTGTAACTGTCTTCTTTTATCTTGCTGCTTGTTCTGTCTCTGCTTTTTGACATTTTAATTAGTGTGTATCTGATGTGGACCTCTGTGGGTGGTTGAGAATTCTCAGTGCCTCCTGAATGTGGGAGTCTATTTCCCTCTCCAGATTAGGGAAGTTTTCAGCAGTTATTTCTTCAAGTAAATGTTCTGCCACTTTTTTGCACCCTCTTCTTCTGGGATCTCTGTAATGCAGCTGGTATTACACTTGACAGAGTCATTGAGGTCCTGAAGTCTGTTCTCTCATTTTGCATAATCTTTTTTTCTCTCACTTGCTTAGCTGGATTACTTTCCATAACTCTGTCCTCCAGGTCATTAACTTGCTTGCTCCTCAGCTTCCTCTAACCTGCTATTTATTCCATTTAGTGTATTTTCTATTTCATTTATTGTGTTCTTCATCTCTCATTGGTTCTTTTTATCTCGGTGTTAAGGGTTTCATTGATGTCCTCCATTCTTCTCTCAAGCCCAGTAAGTATCCTTATATCATTAAATTCTCTATAGGGCATACTAATCTCCATTTGGCTCAGGTCTCTTGCTGCAGTTTTGTCCTGTTCTTTCATCTGAGACATACTCCTCCATCTCTTTATTTTGCCGCACTGTCTCTGTTAGGAAAGTCAGCTACGTCTCTTGCTGTTGAAAGTAGTGGGCAGGTTGCATGCTTTCAATGAAGTGGCCCTGGTTCTCTTCCACAGAGGATGCACAGCTGCTGCAGAGCCCAGGCTGGCCAGGGCCACTCTGCAAAGCACCCACGGGCAGGGGCACCATGCCACAAGCTGTGTACACCAGATGGCCCTCTTCCACAGGGGATGGCAGTCACTACAGAGACCAGGGTCAGCTGGGGCCCCTGGGAAGTGTGTACAAGCACGCAGGAGGGGGCAGGGGGCAGTTTTAACAAGTTGTGTGCATCCTCCTAGGGAAGTCAGGGGACACATTGTTGGCAGGGTTGGCACAGGTCCTCTGGGTAAGGGGACCCACAGCATCTGAAGCAGGCCCAGCTGGAGGGGTCAGGGCACAGGGCAAGCAAGCTACACATGAATGCAGGTGCCTCGGTGCTTCCCACACATGCCCCTCGGGAACTCTGAGATCGTTAACTCTCCCTCCTGTACACCGCAGGCATTTCTCAAACCGCTGCTTCTAATATAGATCTCCGTGGGCTGTTTGCTGTGGTGTCCTTTTGAGGGCAGAGTCCCAGCTTCCTGTCATCTCTGGGTTCTCCCAGAGCCAAGCCAGCTGGTTTTTGACGTTCCAGGGTTGACGTCTGGCTGGTTGTAAGAACTTCCAAAAATCAGTCCCTCTGATTTTCAAAGCCAGATGCTCTGAGGATTCATGTTCCCCATCTGGGATCCCTGGTGTGACGGTCTGTTTCAGACCCCTCCCTGCGCCCAAGGCCCCTCTCCCCAGCCAAGCTACCAGGGTGTAACTCCCTACCTCGTCTCTGTCCCTCTTACCCTCTCCTACATGGTGTCTTCTCTGCCTTTAGTTGTAGAGTTTGCTCTGCCTGTGGGTCATTTTCTGGAGTGTTTGCACTGATGTGTTCTCTGGCCGAATCCATGGGCCCAGGTGGACTTAGGACCCTCCTACTCTGCCGCCTGTCTGGAAGTTGTCATTTATTATTTTACTTACTACTAGGATTCCTCTCAAAAGGTACAAATTAAAACCTAAGACTTAATAAGGCAAGTGCATTTTCCTTCCTGACCTACAGGCATGGATGTTCCACTGTATCCTAAGTGGCATTCGCTTTCACCAAACGTAACGATTGGGGAGGTTCCCAGAGTTTCCCCACCTGTGCAAGCATGTCCTCCTCGCCCAGCCCACCAGCAACTCTAGGTGTGGATGTACGTTTACTAGTTGTGTTACCTGAACTGATTAAGTAACTCTGTCCAGGCAGATTGGAGACATAAAAACAGCTGAGAAGTATTTTCAAGACGTGGAGAAAGTAACACAGAAATTGGATGGACTACAAGGCAGGATAATGGTTTTAATGAACAGGTAAGCCTCATGCGACAGTATTTTCTCAGATTTCCTGAGGGCTCAGACTCTCCTTAGTAAAGCCCTCTAGGAACGGCCTCCCAGCCCTGCACCCAGACCTGACCCGGAAGTCCTCTCCATCACCACCAGGACATGTGCTGCTGTCTCCTAGAACTTAAAATCCATTAAGACCGGAAGATGCCTAAGATTTTTCCCCTTGCTGTTGATATTGCCCGTCTGCACACAAATGTGTGTAAATATTTGTTGTTAAGTCTAGGCCCCCTCGTGCCCCCTGCTGCCTTAGTGCCTCTGTTTCTGTGTCCTCATGAGTCAAGCACACTGTGGGGCTGGCTGGGGGCAGAGGTTGACGATGGAGCCCGTGCCCAGGGCAGAGCTCACGCCATCATGCAGGTGTCCTTGGAGAGCAGGAGTCATTGAGGTGACATCGTGACCTCTGACCTAATGAGGGTTTAACTTGGCAGCCAGGACACGGGTGTGGTTCATTCAGCTGCAGCGGCCCCTCCCCAGCACCAGGCTGCTCAGGATTATGCAGGGGGCAGATGGGGCATGTTCCTGTCCGTGCCACCTGGGGAGCTGCCCTGCCCCTCTGGTTAACTGTTTACCTGTCTGTTATGTTCCAGAGCTTTCCTTCACCTTGGTCAGAATAACTTTGCAGAAGCCCACAGATTCTTCACAGAAATCCTCAAGATTGACCCAACAAATGCGGTGGTAAGGCCCCAAAAGAGCCAGGAGCGCACACCGTGAGCCTGTCCTGTGTCCATCCTCATCAGTCCTGGCAGGCGTGGGAGGGTTTCCGACAGAGCCAGCCACAGCCACGCCCACTGCCCCTCATGCACGCAACCAGGGGGACACGTGGGCCCTGGACAGCAGCCGTATCTGACCCCATGCGTGTGTTCCTCTTCCCCAGGCCAACAACAACGCTGCCGTGTGCCTTCTCTACCTGGGCAAACTCAAGGACTCCCTCCGGCAGCTGGAGGCCATGGTCCAGCAGGACCCCCAGCATTACCTGCACGAGAGCGTGCTCTTCAACCTGACCACCATGTATGAGCTGGAGTCCTCCCGCAGCATGCAGAAGAAGCAGTCCCTGCTCCAGGCGGTCGCTGGCAAAGAAGGGGACAGCTTCAACACACAGTGCCTCAAGCTGGCGTAGGGCACTCGCCTTCGGAGCCACCAGGGCCTCTGTAAACCGTGTACACTGGACCTAAGATATTAGCAGGACTGACGGACTCAATAAAATCTTTCACAGGTGCCTGGAAACAGGTCTTCTTTGTCTGGAGCCAGGGTGGAGGTCCAGGCCCTTCTGGCGCCCTGTCAGACTCCACCGAGCTCCGTGCCCACAGCTCTGCCGTGGTTCAGGAGTCCAGGGGGTGAACGTGCTCTGCACACGGTGGGCATAGGCAGCAGTGGCCCAGAGGATGCACTGGGTCCCTTTTGTTTATTCTTGAAAGCTGGGCTGTTTCACGTATTAATTCTGAATATCCTCAGAGACAAGCTGAAAAACATAAGCTCCCTTCTCACCCTGTAAATCTTCTAGTTCATTTGGGCATAAAAGCAGAGAAACACCAAACAGACTGCCATGTGCCTTCCCTCTCATTCCCTCCTCTCACATCCCAGAACTAAACACATCACTTTTATCCATCTGATTCTTTTTCAGCTGATGCCACGCACCGTGGACAGGCCTGGGGATGGTGGAAAAGAAGCCACCGTATTTCTTCTGTGCTTTGTACATCACAGGGAGACGAGAGGAGCTCCTAATGCATAAAACCAGGGAGGCAGGTGGGTCAGGAGGTATTTCTGAACCAAGAACATGTAATATTTACGTGTTCTTTCATCCGGAACGTCAGCACATTTGCTTTAGTATTTACACAGTATTGGGGAGGAGAGTTTTCTCCTCTCCCCTGCTAGGTTCTTTGCTTGGTCTTATAAGAAAATTGACATTATGCAGATTAACAGGACAAAAGTTTAATTATGTACATACAAGGGACCCATAAGAATAGGACACCCAAGGACAGCCAGGCAATAGAGGCTTCTGTGCCTAAAGAGTGAGCTAGGGGCCTGGGGCTTCCACAGGAGAGGAGGAGGATCACGGAGCTGGAACAACAGATCTTGGTCATTAGATGCTTACCCTGCTGAACAGCTAAGTCATGCAGATGAAAGTTGATAGCCGATAAGAACAGCCGCCCCTGCCCCCCCACTCCCACCCCAGCACGGCCTCCTACCCAAACCCTTCTAGGGAGTTAAGGGAGAGGCAAACATTTCTTAAACGTGCTGCATCTTGATGGTCTTCAGCTCAAACTAAATCCACTTGCCAAAGTAGCATATTTGGGGCTCACATACTCTCTCCCTCCCTCAGGCCCACCTTTGAAATTCCTGAGAGTTTTGCAGCCCAGAAATTGAGCTGTAGATTGCTCCAGCCCATGGACCCCGTCTCTTAGTCCTGAGAATTGGTTCTGTTAAGCAGTTGGGTCTGATTTCAGGAGGCAGCTATGCAAGAGGGCTCCCGGGTTAGGCCTGCGTATGAGGAATCAGGTGTTTGATAAGAAGCTTTTCTGTGGGGACAGAAGAAAACAACAGGGCGTAATGACTGGAGCAGACTATAGTCCCCATTTCTGAGCTCCGGAGCTTAGAGCATCTTCATATGCAGTGAAGCCAGGCAGTGGAAATCGGGCAGATGGCCCTAACCTGCAGTGTGAAGTCTCTTTCTGAGTGACTTCAGTGTGAAGCTTTCTGAGTGGCCCACGCAGCAGCAGGCAGAAAGACTGTGCCCACGTGAGCTCATGTGGTTCCTCTGGAGTGCCTGATGGGGTGTCTGGCTGGTTTGCGCAGCTTCAGGAAGAGGGCGGTTTTAGTTCTCAGCAGCTCCAAGTAAGAAAGGCAGGGTGCATTGGAAACATCAATTTGTGGAGAGTTACAGCCAAATATAACAGGAAAACAGAAGAATTTGGGACCTAGTCCAGTTTACGGGTAGAAAACAAAACCTCACAGCCCGTTAACAGCACAGAATCTGCTGGCCACGAAGGCGTACTACTTAAACATGGTGTCTCTCTGCAGCCACCCGGCTTCCATCAAAGACAACTGCAGTGAGACTAAGTCTGTTTTCCAGTTAAGTCTCGTTAGAGTAAACTTAGCCTGGTTATTTACATAGATGCAGAAGAATAGTATCACCATCTAGGCTCTACTAAGTCTGCTTTGCTGGAACTTTCCATAAGGAGTCTTGGATGAACCTCAAAAGCCTCTCCAGGCTAAGAAGCCACACCAAGGACCTGCCATCAGACTTTGTCTGCAATACACACCAGTTTGGGTAAATTCATCTCTTCTCAAGGTCCCCAAAATACCCTGAGGCTCCTGGGTCACCAACCAGGTCAGGCTGCCGGGAACCCTGTGAGCAAGGGGCCACACTGATTTTCCCCAAGGGTCTTTATTGGCTTCAGAAGATCAGCCTTAGCTCTTGAAAGCTGATCATCTCAGTCTTTACATCACTCTCAGGACACTCCAGTCGAAGCCTCGTAACACAGCCAACATTCCCAGTCACGTCCTGTAGCAGGACCGGGTTCTATTGCACTTCCGCACATAGATTGCCACTAAAATGAGAATACGAAGTTTGCAAAATCTGGAGAGATCAGGTGAGGAGAAAAATTGTTTCGTCTCTGCTCACAAAAGGTGTATGTTAAATTGTTAATACCTCAGGAGAAGGTTTCCTCGCATCTGGAAAAACAAAAAGAACAGGTAATGTTTCAAAGCAGACGTCGTAAGGTCATAGTTATCCTCCTAAGTTCACGTGGTTCCATGTGACACTTGTTCTGCTTGAATCTGGTTTTCATTAGTTCTGGAAGTTCCTACCCAGCTCACTTTCCCGACGTAAGGCTGTCAGCAGCCCGCCCTTGCCAGAGTCCTGTCCTTGACTGTCCCTGAGCAGGAGGTGCCTTTGCAGGACTGTGGCGGAGCAGCCAAGTCGAGCACGAGCTCCCTGTCACGGACAAGCTTACGCTGTGGTTAGAGACCCGAGGAGAGTTCCTTATACTGGAATCAACAGAACTGCTCATTTCTGAACATTTTAAGGTAATTGGAATTCTGGCCAGTAAGATTATCCAGGACTACCAGGTTTCTAGTAATTTCATATACTCATAGAACATTTATATTAACACTCACCCACACATGCAACATAAGGTTTATCATCGTGATCGGACATGCTTTCCATCCAAATTCACACACCAGATAAGCCTAATCAGCCTACCCTCAGTCTTTGTGTAAGAGAACCAAGCTTATGAGATGGTCTGGGGGCCCTCTGGGAAACCTCAACACTTCGTCTGAGGCCGATGAAGGCCTTATCTAGAATTTGATTTTCGGAAGTTTATCGAAAATAACACATTTGGACGCTTGACTGAAGAGGGTCACAGACTTCTGTCAAACAGTACTCAGTTCAGGTTGGATTTAGGCAAAAGGTGTCAGAAACCAAAGACCTGGTTAAGGTACAGAACCTTGGCTTCCTGGCAGATGATTTAAAAGTTAAACTTTCCCAGTCTATTGTCAACAGCAAACCTGAAATCCAAAGAAAATTTCATTTTAAGAGCAAAAACCAATCTGTACCCATTCATTTACTTTTAATATTAAAACTAAATTTTAATCTTGGCTTCATCACACATTAAAAGTTCTCTTCAAAGTTTCCTTTTCCACAAACCTGCAGCTTTGTCCTCAACAAAAGTACATCGGGCGCCTGGGTGGTTCAGCGGGTGAAGCGTCTGCCTCCAGCTCAGGTCTTGATGTCAGGATTCTGGGATCGAGTCCTGTGTCGGGCGCCCTGCTCAGTGGGGAGTCTGCTTCTCCCTCTGCCCACTGCTCGTGCTCTAATAAAATCTTTATTAAAAAAAAAGTCCATCTCCGTTCCTCAGACCTCTTTTATCCAAATCACTTTCCTTGCAATGTTTTCCTTGTTCTAGTTGCTTCAGTCGCATTAGAATCTTTTAAGCCTGAGACCCTTCCAGTGAATGGCAATAACCAGTTGTGAACTGTCACGGTATTCTCTAGATCATAGAACGTTCTCAGATTTGCCTAAGACCTAGGCTTCCTTATGTGTATAGTTGTTTCACGTGGCACAAACCCCTAACAGACCCAAGAATCTTTTAGTTCCTCTCTACGAGGAAGCCAAAAGTAGATAAATCCCATCCTCCCTCCCTCAAGTTTGCATCTCAAATCATGACTGAGGTCCTGGAGTAGCTGGGGGTAGAAAATCCACATCTCAAAGGCACAGAGGAAGTCTCCAGAACTCTCCAGGAGGGCTGGGCGTCCAGGGCCGCGTCCACCAGTCCCCTCAGGTCCCGGGTGAGCTCTACCAAAAGGCTTCCCTTCGTGTTCGGAAGGCACGACAAGCTCTCAGCGCTGTCCTCTTCGTACCTGTGAGCGCAGAGCAGAGAAGGGGAGGTCGTGGGACTGGCAAGGAGAGCTGCGATATGAATTGCTTCTAGAGCCACCCTTCTGGTTTCCAAGAGATCTGCAAGAGCGTTACTTCCAATCCCCCAGGGAACAGGGTTGCTGCAGCCTGACAGTCCATGGACTGAGCCACCCCCGACTCCACTCCCTCCAGTTTGCTGCTCTCCCTCCGGTACACGCTCTGATCTTAGCTTTGGGAGAACAGGGCGGCAAAGAACTCAGTAAATAATCCCAGTAGGCTCCGAACATCAGCTGCGGTCACAGGTTCAGTCACACCAGCGGTCTCCCCTCTCATTTTCTGCCCTTTTATCTGCTCATCGCAGGAGGTCACCCGGCTGAGGACTCTGCTTAGGCAATTCTCTCCGTGCGGCCTCTGATGGGCATCCCAATGCCCCGTGGACGGCAGTGGGACACAGCGGGGTGGAAGGAGCTAGGTTCGGGCTGTCTGATGTTTTAGGAACCTTTTCTAAAAAGCTAATGAGAAATTAAAGCTACAGAAGTTCTCTCAGCAAAGTGATTTTGGAATTTTTTTTAAAAGATTTTATTTATTCATGAGAGACACAGAGAGGGAGGCAGAGACACAAGCAGAGGGAAAAGCAGGCTCCATGCAGGAGCCCGACGGACTCGATCCCGGGACCCCGGGGTCACACCCTGGGCCGAAGGTAGGCACTAAGCTGCTGAGCCACCCTGGGATCCCCTGATTTGGGAATTTTAAGTCTTGGAGGCGTCTGCCCACTAATTAGGACAGGCCTCCCATTCTGCTGGATTTGGAAACCTTGCGGCTGAGTGTGCGGCTCCCGAGCTCTGGAGTCCCTCCCGCCCGTGGGCTGCGCCGCCCCCCAGGGCCGGGCCCAGCGTGGGGCCCCTGGCTGCCCCCGCCACTGCAGAGCCCCTCTGGCCCGCCCCCCGCTCTGGCCTCGGCGCCCCTTCAGGCCCAGGGGTAACGGCGGGGCACACAGGCCACCCCCGGCCGGGGACTGAAGCGAGGCCACACTCGGGGTTCCCAGACCGTCGAGGCGGCACCGCTCAGGCCACGAGGCCACGACCACAGCGCTGCCTGGAAGACTCGCACGTTAAGAAAGCTGCAGGCTGCCCTTCGCTAACCTTCGTCCTCCCGCGGCCATCACCCGCGCCCCCGGGTCGGGCCGCACCGTCCTGGACCGCGAGGGGTACAGCAACCAGCGGGCGGGTGTCCTCGAACCTTGGCATCTGCGATGGCGCGGCCCTGCGCTCTGTGCCCCAGGCTCTTCAAATAGGTCCCAGAGGTAAGAGTTCAAACTGCAAACTGGGGGAGCCGCCAGACAGCCGGCGCCGGAACACCTGCCACCGAGGAGGACGCCGCGAAGCCGCGTCTCTGCCATGGGGACCGGCCGCTCTGCGGGGCTGAATCCTTCCAGGTCGCCATGGGGCCACCTCCACGAAGTCCTGTCGGGTCACAAGGCACGAGCCCCCTCTGAACCCCCCCACGTGGCCTCACCATCCTGCATGCGCTGAGAAGCTCATGAGCGTGGCGGCCCAGCTTGGCTCGCGGCAGCCTGGATGGGGAGTGGGCACAGGTGTCCTGGAACGGACCGGACGGTCGACGTGTGGGGCTTCATGGCCACGCGCCGGGCCTAGCACAAGCTCTGCCTTGGCCTGCCTTTGTGTTCAAACCTTTAAGACTATAAACGCCACTTGAAGCTCGCAGGACGTCCAGACCCAGGCCACGGTCCAGGGCTGGCCACGGGGCTGTAGCCTGCAGGCCCAGTTCCAGCTCTAACGACCTGGGAAAACACGGCATGAGAGACGTTGACACAAGCGATGTATGTACGAAAATACGTAGGTTTTAGGAAAGTTACAGGTAGACGGGCACAGGGTCCCGTACTTTCCCTTCTAGATGTCTGAACTTCAAGTTTTTCTATAAAATGAGTGTCTTGCTTTTTCCTATAATCAAAGGGAAGCATCAAAACTGGTAACGGTTTTGCTTTTAAATTGGGATTTAGGGGCACCCAGTCGGTGAGTGTCTGACTCTTGATTTCAGCTCAGATTGTGATCTCGGGGTCGTGGGATCGAGCCGCTCTTCGGGCTCCACACTCAGCACGAGTCAGCAGAAGACCCTCTCCCTCACGTTCTGTCTAAAATAAAATCTTCAGGAATAAAAATAAAGGGCGTTTAAACATCCTGGGGAGAGGGTGATGGGCCCTGCAACGGACACTAGATGGTGATGAAGAGGAGTGAGCTAGACGGCCACCAGCGTGCGACGCGGAAGACTTCGGAGGAACAGGTAGGATGGTAAAACCGCGCGTACAAGGAAACACGTTACAGACACAGAAATCCACACCTCGGTTACAGACCCCGTGCTCAGAAGCGGCTGGAGACGGGCTGGAACCACGCAGCCCACGGAGGGGCCGTCCCAGGGCAGCAGGGGGGGCCGGGGGTCCTGGGAGACCACGTCTGTAAACTTAGTTTTTTAAAAAGATCAAGTAATCTCTGTACCCAACGTGGGGCTCGAACCCACAACCCCGAGATCGAGTCACATGCTCTACTGACAGGCAGCGAGGGGCCCCGGTAAACACCATTTTAAAAGACGCCTTATGTTAAGGTCGAGAACCGGTGGCTTTAGGACCGTGAACCGGGGGGCGAACCAGGGGGCCTCCGAGCTCCCTTGCTGCAGAAACCAAGCTTGTCCCTCCCGGTCCGTGTCACACGGGGACGCTCAGGCCGCCTGTCCCCCGAGCGCCGGCGCAGTGCCAGGGGGCGGTCAGGGCTCCCGCGGCCACACACTGGGCTCCGGGACTGTGCGAGGGTGCGGGGCCCTCCGGGCAGAAAAGTCGTTTCCGTCCCTGACGGGCGCATGTGTGCACCCCCACCCACACGGGTGTGCACCGGCCACTCGCTCCCCCCGCACTCTGCGGAGCCGCAGGGCCCTCCCTGGGCATGGGGACTGCGCAGCGCCCGCCACCGGGAGGCTCGGCCAGGGCTGGATCCCACCCAGGGCGCAGGTCCCCAGCCACTGTCCAGACAGGGTCCTCCCTCCGGGGAGCCGCGGCGGCCCAGCAGCAGCGCCGGATTGACGGCAGCCTCCACGCCGCGGTCCCTGCAGGTGCTCCCCGGGGCCACCCGGAGGCAGACACCGTGGCCCCCATGGGCGGCCCCGCGCCCCCCGCAGCGCAGGCCAAAGCCTCACCCCCACTGGCCCCTTGCCCCACACTCCCCCCACGATGGCCCCCGGACGACACCCCCGCCCCGGGTCCCCCGACCGCGGCCCCCCCAAGCACGAAAGCGTGGCTTGGCCCGGAGACTTCCCGAAGCACTGCCTCTGCCGGGCAGGGCCACCTGGTCACGGAGCTGCGGGTGGCGGGCGGCGCCGGTCAAACCAAGGTCACCAGCTTCTAACCTCTGTGGCTGCTGCTTCCACAGGGGCTCCCTTGGCCTAGGGTGGGCCGCGGACGGGGCGGGGAGGGGGACACGTGCCATGCTGCAGGGCTCTGGGGGGCACTGATGACACAGGGGGCCGTCGCCAGGTGGGACCCGCACTCACAGGACGGGGCTCCTGGAGGCCTGGAGCCGCCACCACTCGCCCTCCCGGGGGCCTGTCCCCCCTTCCTGGGGCCCTGCTAGCCCAGAAAACGGGGTCTTCCTGCCCCCAGGGGGAGCGGGGGACGTGTGTGGCTCCTCCACGGCCACTGCCGGCCTGGGGGGGACACACTGGTCCTCCGGGGAGGTCGTGGCCAGGCCGGTTCCAGGCCCAAACGGGAGGGGACGGCCACTCACTCCGCCCGTGGCCAGGCGGCCTTCCCAACCTGGGGCCTGGGTCTCCGCAGCTCGTGTGGCCAGGACCCCCAGCTCCCCGCCCCCCAGCTCCCTGCCCCCCAGCTCCCCCAGCCTCCCCCAGCTCCCCCAGCCTCCCCCAGCTCCCATCTAGCTCCCCCCTCAGCTCCTAGCTCTGCCCCCCAAGTCCCAGTCCCCCAGCCTCCCCCAGCTCCCCGCCCCCCCCAGCTCCCAGTCCCCAGCTCCCAGTCCCCCAGCCTCCCCCAGCTCCCCCCCAGCTCCCAGCTCCCCCCCAGCTCCCAGCTCCCCCCCAGCTCCTAGTCCCCCAGCTTCCAGCTTCCAATCCCAGCTCCCAGCTCCCCACCAGCTCCCCCCACCTCCCAGTCCCCAGCTCCCAGTCCCCAAGCCCCTGCCCAGGCCCCACCGCCGAGCCACACAAAGCAGATGCAAGTCCTGGTGCGTCCACCCGGCCCCTTCCAGGACGAGGCCCAGCCCGGAGGCGCTGGGATCAGGACAGGGAGAGACCAGGAGCCCCACTAAGGACACACAGGGGGCTGCCACCGGGGACTGAGGCAGAGGCAGAAACACGGAGCACCTGGGGCCCCCATGTGTGGCTCCCAGGACCCGACGGGGCCGCTCTTGTCACGCTCAGGAACCTTCATGAAAGACCACCTGAGGGCAGGACCAGGCCACCCAAGTGGCAGAGGCCAAAGGGTCCGAGGCCAGGGGGACGCCCCCCGCAGAGCCACGAGGAAGGGGTTCTGGTCTGAGGGTTGGGGGGGCACCACGCACAGGACCCCAGGCTACCCTGCACTCGGGGTCAGCCTCGGGATCCCCATAGCCCCCCATGGGTGCCGGGTCCCTGGCGGCTGCCTGCTGGCACCCTGGTCTCCCCCTGCCCCTGCCCCCACCCCACACATGGCGGTGGGAGGAGCCTCCTGCACCCGCGTGCCACTCCCCTTGCCAGGACTCTGCTGGGAAGGTGGGGAACCAGACTGCGGGCTTCCCGAAGCTGCTGCGGCAAACCGCCAGGAGGGGGAGGGAAGCAGCCCCATCTGTCCTCGCGGGGCTGGGGGCTCAGGGGTCTGCAGGCTGGTTCCTTCTGGGGCTCTTGGGGAGCCCCCCTTGCAGCATCAGGGGTGGGGTGACGGCCAAACCTCCACCTGCCACAGCCGCCTCCCTCGGGGGTGTCTCTGTCTCATGGGCCCCCGCATAACTCAGGACGACCACACCCGGACCCCATGGGATCACCCCCACCAAATAAGCGCCTCCGGGGCTCCCCGCTGTCTCCCCGTTCTGCCGATCAGCGCTGGGCACCCCAGGTAGAGCAGGTGTGCAAGGGTGCAGGGGTGCGGGTGTGCAGGGGTGCAGGGGTGTGGGTGTGCAGGGGTGCAGGGGTGCGGGTGTGCCGGGGTGCGGGGGATTTGGGGGTGTGGGTGTGCAGGGGTACAGGGGTGCCGGGGTGCGGGGGTGCAGGGGTGTGGGTGTGCAGGGGTACAGGTATGCGGGTGTGCAGGGGTGCAGGGGTGCCGGTGTGCAGGGGTGCAGGGGTGCCGGTGTGCAGGGGTGCGGGTGTGCAGGGGTGTGGGTGTGCAGGGGTGCAGGGGTGGGGGTGTGCCGGGGTGCGGGGGATTTGGGGGGTGTGGGTGTGCAGGGGTACAGGGGTGCGGGGGTGCAGGTGTGTGGGTGTGCAGGGGTATAGGTATGCGGGTGTGCAGGGGTGCAGGGGTGCCGGTGTGCAGGGGTGCGGGTGTGCAGGGGTGCGGGTGTGCAGGGGTGCAGGGGTGTGGGTGTGCAGGGGTGCAGGGTTGCGGGTGTGCCGGGGTGCGGGGGATTTGGGGGTGTGGGTGTGCAGGGGTACAGGGGTGTGGGTGTGTGGGTGTGCAGGGGTACAGGGGTGCGGGGGTGCAGGTGTGTGGGTGTGCAGGGGTATAGGTATGCGGGTGTGCAGGGGTGCAGGGGTGCCGGTGTGCAGGGGTGTGGGTGTGCAGGGGTGCGGGTGTGCAGGGGTGCGGGTGTGCCGGGGTGCGGGGGATTTGGGGGTGTGGGTGTGCAGGGGTACAGGGGTGCCGGGGTGCGGGGGTGCAGGGGTGTGGGTGTGTGGGTGTGTAGGAGTACAGGTATGCGGGTGTGCAGGGGTGCAGGGGTGCCGGTGTGCAGGGGTGCGGGTGTGCAGGGGTGCGGGTGTGCAGGGGTGCAGGGGTGCAGGGGGGCAGGGGGCAGGGGTGCGGCGCCGCCTGGGACAGGAGCCCGGGCCGGCAGGGCTCCGTGTGGGTGTGCAGGGTGTGGAAGTGGGGGCGCTGCTGACCTGGCCCGCCCGCGGGATTCGGGGGGCCGTGGCCCGGTGGGCCCGGGGCGGTCGAGAGGCCCCAGCGCTGCTGCCGGCTGTGTGGCGGCGGCAGGTCGGCCTTCCCCGGGCAGCAGGGTGGTCCGCGTCCTCGGGTCACCCGCGCCCCGTCCTGCCGCACACGGTAAGCGCCGGCCGCCGGGATGAACCGACCATGTGCAGGGAATACCGAGGCGCGAGGCAAAGCACCGGATCTCGGGGATCCCAGCAGGCTGCACCCGTGCTCTGGGACAGGGGCGGGGCTCCGGGTCGGGCCAAGCAGGTACAGCATCTTGGGCACGGAGGGGACACTGAACCCCCGGACCGGGCAGGGGCAAGGGCTCCCGCGGGAGGAGCGCCCGGCGACCCCGAGCCAGACCGGCCCCGGGAGGCCGCGCACACAGGCCGCGCCCCCCATGGCCTCGGGTGACCCGGCCCCGCCGCCTGGCGCAGGGTGACCCGGGACTCGGTGGCAGGAGACAGAGAGGGGGAGGCGAGCCAGACGCCCCCAGGTGCACCTGCGCCCCAGCCCCTGGCCCAGCGTAGGCTCCACCTCAGGCCTCGCTGTCCCCCGGGGCCTGGGGCGTCCGCTGGGGCAGCCAGGTGCACGCCCGCGCCCGAGGCCTGGTGGGCAGCCTGGAGGCGGAGGTGCGTGTTCCCACCGACGGAAAGAGGTTCAATTCCCGTTTCCAAAGGGAAGGCCTTTGCTTCTGCGGCTGTGCGTGGGCCCCCCAGCTCAGGTGAAGGCCTAGACCCGGGGGGGCCACAGGGGAGGCCGGGCCTCCGGGAGCGACTGGGGCCTGGGGGCCATGAGGGCGGGTGTCGGGGAAACCAGCAGCTCCGGAACCGTCTCCACTCCCCGTGAGGCCACCCCAGCAGGCGGCCCCTGCGAGAACTCCACGGCACTGACCCCCAGGGGCGCCCGGCCTCCAGGACCGTGGGAACCGAGGAGGCCAGGGGCGCCCTGCGGACCCACCGAGCTTCTCGGGTGTCAAGGCGGCTGCTGAGGGGCACAGGGTACAGCCAGGACCTGCCACCCCCGAGGGCCCCGCATCATCCCACGGGGCTGTCTGCTGAGTGCAGCCAGTGGCCAGGGCGGTGCACTGTGCAAACAGGGCTGCTCCCCTCCCTGGACTCGCCGATCCAGGGGAAGGTACGAGAGGACGATGGGCAGCCCCGGGGTGGGAGGGGTGGTGAGGGCTCCGGGCCCGTGTCATCAGGGCAGCTGGGGGGCACCCCAATCCCCCGGGGCCCGCGGCGGAAGCTCTTCCAGCCTTGTCGCCTACAACCCGAGGCGACAGACACGGCGGGACCGCCGGCGGGACAGAGGGGGCTCATCCCGGGGTGCGCACCGGCCTCTGAGCACCTGCCGCGGCCGCCAGGGGCCCCACACAAGGCGGGAACAGGACGCGCCGTCTCTGCACTCGGGCGGCCGCACCCACCGCCGCTCCGGCTGGGCCGACACCGCGGGGCCGATTTCTCAGACTTCCCGGGGCACCCACAGCCCGGGTCGGAGGGGCACCCGGAAGGCCTGGGGCACCTCAGCCCTGTGCAGCGGTTAGGGGCTGGGTTAGGGACTGGGTTAGGGGCTGGGTCAGGGGCTGGGTTAGGGACTGGGTTAGGGGCTGGGTTAGGGACCAGGTTAGGGGCCGGGTTAGGGGCTGGGTCAGGGGCTAGATTAGGGGCTGGGTTAGGGACCGGGTTAGGGGCTGGGTTAGGAACCAGGTTAGGGGCTGGGTCAGGGGCTGGGTCAGGGGCTGGGTTAGGGACTAGGTTAGGGGCTGGGTTAGGGACCAGGTTAGGGGCCGGGTTAGGGGCTGGGTCAGGGGCTAGATTAGGGGCTGGGTTAGGGACCGGGTTAGGGGCTGGGTTAGGAACCAGGTTAGGGGCCGGGTTAGGAGCTGGGTCAGGGGCTAGGTTAGGGGCTGGATCAGGGGCTGGGTTAGGGACTAGGTTAGGGGCTGGGTTAGGGACCAGGTTAGGGGCCGGGTTAGGGGCTGGGTCAGGGGCTGGGTTAGGGACTAGGTTAGGGGCTGGGTTAGGGACCAGGTTAGGGGCCGGGTTAGGGGCTGGGTCAGGGGCTAGGTTAGGGGCTGGGTCAGGGGCTGGGTTAGGGACTAGGTTAGGGGCTGGGTTAGGGACCAGGTTAGGGGCCGGGTTAGGGGCTGGGTTAGGGACCAGGTTAGGGGCTGGGTTAGGAACCAGGTTAGGGGCCGGGTTAGGAGCTGGGTCAGGGGCTAGGTTAGGGGCTGGATCAGGGGCTGGGTTAGGGACTAGGTTAGGGGCTGGGTTAGGGACCAGGTTAGGGGCCGGGTTAAGGGCTGGGTTAGGGGCTGGGTTAGGGACTAGGTTAGGGGCTGGGTTAGGGACCAGGTTAAGGGCCGGGTTAGGGGCTGGGTTAGGGGCTGGTTCACAGTCAGTCACAGTCACCCACCGGTCACCCACGAGGCCGCAGACAGTCGCCCTGCTCGGGGGGCTGCCCGGCCCTCCCCCCGGGTCCTCCCGGCTCCTCCCGCCCGTGGGGGCGGCTGGGGGCGCCCGTGGGAAGGATGCGCTGAGCGCGGGGGAGCCACGCAGTGGACATGCCGAGGTCTCGGCTGGGGCAGGGCGCGGGCCGGGTTTGCCCCCAGGAAGGGCTGCAGGTGTCTAGGGTCCAACAATGTCGCCCAGGACGCGGCGTAGGCAGCGAGCGTGGGGATCACGGGCACACGCGGGGCGCCTGGTTCACCCACACACCCGAGGTCCCGCGGCGGGCACTGGGGGTGCAGTCGGGGCGCCACCCACTTGTGATTTCGGCCCAGGTCACCATCTCCGGGTTATGGGATCCAGGCCTGTGCAGGGCTCCGTGCGGGGCCTGGGACCTGCTTCAGATTGCGCTTTTTTTTTAATCCCTTAAAAAAGGTCAGTGATGATGTTGGAGAGCGTGGGGGAGGGGGGGCACAAGCACGGACCCCGGGAGCTCCCAAGGGGCAGGGGCAGCGAAGGCCCAGCAGGGCTCCTGAGAACCTCCCAGCCCCACAGGAAACACGGGCCGCGGGGGGCGCGGGGGGCCATGAGGGGCGTGGGGGGGGAGCGGAGGGCCCAAGGGGGCACGAGGGAGGGGTGCGGGGGCGCGGGGATGGCCGTGGCCGGACACCTGCGAAGAGTGGACACGCAGGAGCCTGACAGGCCGGCTCCGAAGCTGGGGGCGGCCGCGGGCTCGTGGCAGGAGCACGGGCAGGGCTGAGCCTAAGTGGGAACTAGGCCAACAGAGAGGCCACTGGCAGCTCGGAGCGCGCACCCTGGCTCCCAGCCCCCCGCCCCCCCCACCCACCCAGCGCCTTCCACAGCAGGGTGCCTGGCAGCCCAGGTGCTGGAGCCCCCACTCTTGATTTCAGCTCAGGTCATCTCAGGGTCGTGGGATGGAGCCCTGGCAGGTCTGCACCGGTTGGCGGGGGGCACCGGTGGGCCTGAGACTTTTCTCTCCGTCACTCCGCACTCTCTCTGATAAATAAACCTTTAAAAAATAATAGGGACGCCTGGGGGGCTCCATGGGTGAGCGTCTGCCTTGGGCTCAGGCCGAGACCCCAGGGCCCCAGGACCGAGTCCCGCATCGGGCTCCCTGCAGGGAGCCTGCTCCTCCCTCTGCCTGTCTCTGCCTGTCTCTCATGAGTAAATAATATGTTTTTTAAAATAAATAAAATAAAAATAGGCGGCATTTGCGAAGTGACAGCACGGAGACCTACCCTGTTCAGCAAGCAGACGGCGGGCCCTAAGCTGGGAAGGACACCGCCCCGAGGACGGCGGAGCCAGGGCTGTTTTCCTGGGAGACTGAGCCCCACGCTCCCTGGGAGGATTCTGGACTCAGAGCTGGGGTGGGCGGGGGGTGACTTTACGAAGAAGGATTGCTCCTCTCGGGCTTCAGCCACCTGCCGGCACAGGAACGCTGCCCTCAGGGGGGCCCCCCACATTCCGGAGGAGCCGGCGAAGCCCGGATGCCCGTTGCCAGCCTCGCACGGCCTGCACACGGTCCCGTCCTCAAACTCCGTTCACTGGACCGTCTAAGATGGGAGTTTAATTTGTGCCTCAGACCCAGGGGAGGCAACGAGAGAGGAAGATTTTTAATCCAGTTTTAAAAATCTTTAAAATGGGATCCCTGGGTGGCGCAGCGGTTTGGCGCCTGCCTTTGGCCCAGGGCGCGATCCTGGAGACCCAGGATCGAATCCCACATCAGGCTCCCGGTGCATGGAGCCTGCTTCTCCCTCTGCCTACGCCTCTGCCTCTCTCTCTCTCTCTGTGACTATCATAAATAAATAAAAATTAAAAAAAAAAAAATAAATAAAAAATAAATAAAAATCTTTAAAATAATCTGCCCTTCGGGGTACCTGGGTGGCTCAGGGGTTGGCGTCTACTTTCAGCTCAGGGTGTGACCCCTGGGCCCCGGGATCGAATCCCCATCGGGGTCCCCGCAGGGAGCCTGCTTCTCCCTCTGCCTGTGCCTCTGCCTCTCTGTCTGAGTCTCATGAATAAATAAATAAAATCTTTAAAAAACACACAGAAAAACCCAATCTGCCCTTTAAAACATGAGGTTGGTTTGCGGTCTTCCTATGATTATAACAAATCAGGCAAAATTGTTTCTCAAAATTGTTGAGGAAAAAGATCATGTGCTAGTTTTCCTGTTCAAAGCAAAAGCTTGGTTGTTAAGAATTCACAGGGAAATGAGCCTAGAAATCTCAGCGAACGGACAGTAACGCAGGCACGACGTAAACCCATTAAATGCGCGAACGAACGACCACGACACCGGGTGCGGCGGGGGGACTTTAATGAGGCCGAGTGAGCGCACAATCACGGCCGCTGCTTTATGTGGAACAAGAAGGTGGCCCCCGCGGCTGCGACGCCCCATGACGGCTGCGGGTGCACTGGCCCAGCCACCCGGCCCACCGGGCCGCAGAAGAGCGTCTGGGTCTGGCGGTCCGGCGTCTACAGGGCAGGCTGGCAGCCGCACGTCTGCTTCACACCCAGGTCCGAGGGGCGGCTCCGCTCACAGGGCTCAGGCGACGGGTCCGGCGCGGGCGGCTGCCTGGTGACGACGGCGACCCCGGGAGCGGCGGCCCAGCGCGGGGAAGCCCGGCCCGCGAGGCGAGGCTGCCCGGGCCTAGGCGGTCTGCGCCAGGAACCGCACGTACTGGCCCCGGGCCTCCAGGTGGTCGGCGGGCCGGTTGTACGCCGTCCACACGGGTTGCCCCACGAACAGCCGCATGGCCTTCACGTAGTTCTGGAAGACACAGACACACCGGGCGTGAACAGCGTCCCCCTGTCTGTGCTTGGGGCTCCACGCCTCAGCCACGCGTCGCCGGGGGGAGGCCGAGGCTCGGGCCCCAGTGCCACGTCTCCGCCGCGGGCCCAACCCCACTCGGGAGAAACTGCCGTCTGCGCCCACGGGCACCGACCCACGCCGGGGCTGCGGCCTCGGGACCAGGGGGACAGCGCGCATCGCCCCGCAAAGTACAAACGTGTGGCATACGCTTCAATCCAGTTTTCGCTTCAGGAGCTTAAAGTCGTGTGACAAACGTGTAAGGTCACCGACTCCAGCCGCGTTTCCAACAGGGAGAGAGCGGACGCCACCTGCACGCCCGACGTCGGGGGTCGTCCCCCAGGGACGGCCACGCGGTGACCCCAGAGCACGGCTGGCACCGGGGACACAGGGACGTGCCCTCGGGGCAGAGGACAGACCGGCTGGCGCTCGGCAGGTTGGCGGCCCACTTCCTTTCCCGGGGTCCGCCCCACGGGACGCTGAGCTTACCCGGTGCCCTCGGTCCCAGTTCGGAGTGTGCTTGTACCTTGGTCGGGCCCGCATCACGTCGGAGAAGCCAGAACTCACCCACTTCTGTGCTCACCGCCACCCTCCGCGCGGGGACCGCGCCACCCTGACACCCCAAACCAAAGTGCCCGGAGACGCCCCACAGAGCTGCACCCCTAGACCAACCCGCTGGCGGCTGGCTGGGGTGGCTCACCCGGGACACCCCCACCCCCGCACAGAGCCAGGGCCCCCCGACGTCCACACGGAGGGGCTACGGGCTCAGGGGATCCCCAGCCTCCCCTGGGCCACAGGCTCAGAGCGCCGCCGGCCTCCCCCCGAGCGCCGCGGGGGCCCCAGTTCCAGCGGTCGTGCACCCGCCACCTGCGCCTCACGCACACCCGGCCGACCTTTTCGTCCAGCGTGAAGCGGTGATAAATCCCTGCAGGGAGAGTGATCATGTCTCCCTTTTCCATGAAAATGCGGATCCACTTCTCGTCTTTGTCTCGCACATCGAAGTACCCGCTGCCGTCCAAGATGTAGCGGATCTCCTCATCCACGTGCAGGTGCTCCTCGTAGAACATCCTGAGCTGCGGGCAGGCACACGCGACTCTCAGGCACCATCGTGCAAACGGCACAGGTCCCGGCACCTGCCCGCGCCCTGCAGGCCTAGAGCCAGGGGGACAGGTCCTCGCGACGACACTCGGACTACACGGGGAGCACGGGGAGCACAGGGACACGGGGGCTGGGGCAACGGAAGGACTTGAGAGAATGAGCCCTGACACTCTCCCTCTCTCCCCACTCTCCCCCTCTCCTCTCCCCTATCCCCTCTCCTCCTTCTCTCTCTCTCTCTCTCTCTCTCTCTCTCTCTCACACACACACACATACACACACACACAAAAATTCATGGCCACGTCCGCTGAAAGGCCTGGACTGGGCCCTGGGGCAGGGACCCCCGAGGAGCCATGAGGACTCACGGCGGGCTTCTAGGCCCGGGCACAGGGGGGCTCCAGGGCCAGGTGGGGGGACGAGACGGCACCGGCCCAGGGGGATGGAGCAAGGACAGAGCACGCAGGAGGATGCCAGGGACGTCAGAAGGAAGGAACCGGTCAGAAAGCCTCCTGCCTGCTCAGCCGGGGGCAACGCGACCATCGGAACCCATCACGGCGGGCAGGGGCTTTGGGCCAGGGAGTAGAGCTGGCATGCGTGAGGCCGCACCGACGCAAACGGAAGGGAAGGGGCAGCCTGTCCCTACACCGGAGCCGGAACTAGAGGACGGCGGACGGGCAGCGTGCCCAGCACCCCGAGGGCGGGACGGCCCAGCCGGGAACCATCCAGGCTCCCTGCAGAGTCACAGTTCGAGAAGAAGCAGCCGGTTTACAACGTAACTCTCCACAAACGTCTTCTTAGTTAAGAGGGAAAAACGGTAACTTCACAGCGACAAACCTGATGAACATGAACCCTAACCAAGCCTCCTGTCACCAGGAGGGTCCCGACACCACGCGCCTCCCAACGGGGCACACTGAGCGATGCAACACCGGCCACGCAGGATTCCCGCCAAACGCATCACCTGACTCTAACCACGAGGGCACCTACACAAACATGACAGAGGTAGAGAGGAAAGGTTTGCTTTAGAGACACGAGAGAGAAGCCCGTATCAGCAAGAGAGTTTTCTTCCAGGAGAGAAGCTATTGTGCAAGCCTACAGGCCACAGAGATAACACAATCACGAACGTCAACAGCACACGAGCCCCTTTGATGTGATAAGAGAAAGCATTCTGGGGCACCTGGGTGGTGTTAAGTGACCGACTCTTTTTTTTTTTTTTTTTTTTATTCATAGAGAGAGAGAGGAGGGGCAGAGACACGGGCACCCTGCACGGAGCCTGCAGAAAACAATGGGGATCCCTGGGTGGCTCAGCAGTTTAGCACCTGCCTTTGGCCCAGGGCATGATCCCGGGTCCCGGGATTGAGTCTCACATTGGCTCCCTGCATGGAGCCTGCTTCTCTCTCTGCCTGTGTCTCTGCTTCTCTATCTCTCTATGCCTCTCATGAATAAATAAAAAATAAAAATAAAAATCTTTAAACTGCAGAAAACAAAAGAAAGAGCAAAAAACCTTGAAAGAAGCCAGAAGAAAATAACCTATAGAAGAACAAGAATAAGAATGACATCAGAATTCTCAGAAACCATGCAAGCAAGCAAGCAAAAAAATCCACCAACCTAGAATTCTATATCTGTTAAGTTATCCCCTAAAACTGACGGAGAAATAAAGGCTTTCTTGGACAAACGAAAACAGGGAATTTGTCACCAGCACACCTTGCCTTGAAAGAATGTTAAAAGAATTTCTTCAAGTGGAGAGGATAACGATATAGGTCTGCAACTCAGATCTACATGAGAAGGAAAAAAGAAGAAGAAATAAAGGTAAAATAAAAGATTTCACATTCCTAATAATAACAGTAACAACACCATGGGTAATTATAACATATGGATAAATGAAATGAAAGACAGCAATGTCATAGAGGATAGGATGGAAGGGTTGGGAACACTTAGTTACAGGATAAATGTGTATTGCGAGCTCTAAGGCAATCACTAAAACATTTTTTTTTAATTATAAGCCAAGAGAAAATGAATCCTATAAAATGCTCAATTAAAACCAGACAAGGCAGGAAAAGGAAAATATTTTTTTAAATAAAGGATAAGTGCTATAAATGTTTAAAATGTACAAATATGGTAGATAATAATCAACAATACCAATAATCCATTTAAAAGACAGACTGTCAGAATAGATTTTAAAAAACACATACACACACAAACCTCCAACTATATGTTGTCTCCAAGAAACCCACTTTTCTTTTCTTTTTTTTTTTTTTTTTGATAGAGCACGCATGTGCACAGGCCCAGAAGTGGGGGAGGGGAGCATCAGGAGAAGGAGAGAGAAAATCTTTTGTTTGGTTTTGTTTTCTCTGTTTCTCAGAGAGAGAGAGCACAGGCAGGCATGAGCGAGGGGAGGGGCAGAGGGAAAGCAAGACTCCCAGCTGAGCAGGAACCCAACTCAGGGCTCAAGCCCAGGATCCCAGGATCATGACCTGAGCCTAAAGCAGATGCTTAACCAACTAAGCCACCCAGGCCCCTCAAGAGATAGAGAATCTGTTTGTTTGTTTGTTTGAAAGATTTTATTTATTTATTCACGAGAGACACAGAGAGCGAGAGAGAGACAGAGAGACAGAGACAGAGAGAGGCAGAGACACAGGCAAAGGGAGAAGAAGGCTCCGTGCAGGGAGCTCGACATGGGACTCGATCCCGGGACCCCAGGATCACGCCCTGGGCCAAAGGCAGCGCTAAACCGCTGAGCCATCCGGGCTGCCTGAGATAATCTTAAGCAGGCTCCACATGCACCCTGCTGGGGCTCAATCTCACGACCCTCAGATCATTAATGGAGCAAAAATCAAGAGTCAGACACTTAACTAACTTCCTGGGTTTCCAGAAAAACCAAGAAACCCAATTTAAAATAAAGACATGGTTCGTGTCCCGGTGGAGTCACCAAATAAATAAATAAATAAATAAATAAATAAATAAATAAATAAAATAAAGACACAAATAGGTTAAAAGCTCAGTTTTGGAGGAAGAGACACCATGTTAACAGTAGTCAAAAGAAAGCCTGGGGAGCTGTGTTGTTTTTCAGACAAGGCAGACTTCAGCACAAGAAAAATCATTAGGGATAAAGGTGATTATCATGTAATAACAAAAGGGTCAAATCTCTAAGATGACATGACAACCTTGAACAGGTATGCGCCTAACAACAAATGTCAAAATCACAAGGCAAAGACTAAGAATGAGAAGAACAGATGAATCCTCTATTTTGTTGGAGATTTCAACACACCCATCAATAAATGTCAGGTTCAACTAGCAGAAAATCAGTAACAGTCACTGAACAGCAGCGCCAATCAACACTCATAGAATACACATTCTCCTCAAGCTCACATGGTACATTCACTAGGATAAACTACTACGTTCTGGCCCATAAAACAGCCTCAATATATTTACAAGGACTCAAGTCTTGCAAAATATATTCTCAGACTACAGTGGAATTAAATTGGAAAGCAACGAAAGTCTCTGGAAAAGTCCCCATGTAAGTGGAAATTAACACATATCAAAAAATCCACAGGGGACAAAGAAGAAATCAAAAAGGAAATTCATTTGGAAATATTCAAAATGAAAATGAAAATGATTCAAAATTTGGGTGATGCCACTTAAAGTAGTACTTAGGGGAAATGTACAGCACTAAATACCTACGTTAAAAGAGAAGGCTGCAAGTCGATGACCTCAGGAACCACGTTAAGAAATTAGAAAAAGGATAGCTCAGCCGGTTGAGCAACCAACTCTTGATTTTGGCTCAGGCTGTGATCTCAGGGTCATGAGATCCAGCCCCACATCTGGCTCCCTGCTCAGTGGGGAGTCTCTCGCCATCGCCCTCTGCCCCTCCTTCCACCTGCATGATCTCTCGCTCTCTCTCAAATAAGTATGTCTTCTTTTAAAAAAGGATAAAAACAAAAAACAAAGAGAAGCTTGTGTTCGATAGGGGTGAATATAACGATTCCCCTCTTCGAAGAATTTAGAGCTCCCTTACCTTTTCTTCATAATTTGGTAGTTTATCCTTGCTTATGGTTATTATGTCCATCCAGGAGTAGTTTCTCTCTTTCCGGATCTTTTCTAATTCTGGATCATTCTCATGTTTGTCAGCATCCAACTATTAGGGTTTAAGCAAGGAAAACGGAGGTCACATTAATGCAAGGAAACTGAAATGTTCCCTTTCTGGATCTCCAATATGATCACATCCCAAATTTATCATCCGGTCCTCTGTCAGTCGCAAATTAACCTTCCTTCCCCCACCTTCCCTATTCCTCAAGGGTTTCCCCATTCTCCAGGACAGCTAAAGATACTGCGTTGTGCTTAATTCTTGCCTCTTTTCTCCCTGGCAATTCTTCCTGGGGGATTCTGTGTCACCGTTCAAGCCCCACTGCCAAGAGCCCAGGCGAAGCGCCCATGCCCAAGCCAGTCCGAAGGCACCAACCCCACCTCCGCTCCAGCCCGTTCCTCCAGCACCAATCCTCTGCAGGTCTAGGGGATCTCTCTAGATCAGCTATTTCCCTGGGCTGAAGTGACGGATACTCTGGAAGCCTACAAATATAACCCAAGTTCATGGGGCAGCCCTGGTGGCTCAGCGGTTTAGCACCGCCTGCAGCCCGGGGTGTGATCCTGGAGACCCAGGATCGAGTCCCACGTCAGGCTCCCTGCATGGAGCCTGCTTCTCCCTCTGCCTGTGTCTCTGCCTCTCTCTCTCCTCTTTGTGTATTCTCGTGAATAAATAAATAAAAATCTTAAAAAAAAAGTTGAATTAAAAAAAATAATAATAATAACCCAAGTTCATTATGGCGGGAAGAGAGGACTTCCATCATGTGGCCCCAGCTGCCTTTTCTACTCCATCTCTACTCCGTTTTTTTTTTTTTTTAATCGACATGCTAAACCAAATACGATCATTTGCTACTCTCCAAAAGATACGTGATGCTTCACATCCCCACACCCTTGCTCCTGACAGCTTCCTATACCTAGACAGCTCCTTCACCATTTTCATTTATGCCAGTTCTATCGATTCTTCAAGGTCCAATTCTAAGATGTTTGTCATGAAGCATTCCCCTAGAACCCCAGCCAGAGATAGGAGTGCAGACCCCCTGCACTCCCATTTCAAACTACTGGCAATGATTTTAGCATACTTTGCATTATGCTGCAATACAATGCACATTTTCTCCCAACTAGGGAATAGCAGACTCCAGGATATCGTGGTCATCAACCCATTAATTTCTACAAAGAGGACTCCCAAAATTATCAAATCCACCTCACGCTGTGCACAGTACTGCTCCACGCCCAAACCACCTTACTTCAAATTGTATATATGAGACAGAGCTTTCTATCACTCTGCCGCGTTCCTGGTAGCACATCTGCAAAAACGCCCCATTTGTACCCACTGGTCAAGAGTAGTTATTATGAAGAAAGTATAAAAACAGCAGGACACCAAAACCACAGGACAAATAAACCACTATTTATTTACACGTTCCATGTCCAACATGGGGCTTGAACTCACCGCCCTGGCATCAGGCGTTGGATGGCACAGACTGTGCCAGCTGGGCACCCCTACACAATTTAATTTTGATAAGCCTTTGACTTACGCAGAACAGATCTAGAAGGTAGGAGAAACTGAGTCTGACCCCGTGGGACAGCTAAAAGACGCCTTTAAAATGTGGTATTTCATCCTCTGGATACATTCACAAGTTGACCAGTATCTTGGTCTTAAACTGTAAAAAGCAGCATGAAACCCCCAAAGTGCAGTAACTGGACTCTCCTGATGGCTCAGACGGCAGATAAATCGATGTCAGTGATGAAACAAAACTTATTTCCCCGTCGTAACAGCCATTATATACCACGTGATTGCCTCAAAGACGGTACCTTCCAGTAGGTTAAGTACTACATCTTAGCCTAGGGAAAGATGAACATTCTAGAAAAACTAACGGGGGCGGCGGGAGGGGCACAGTGTTGAGCAGGCTGCTGCTCACCGGACCCGGAGGCCGCAGGGGGGGCCCCTCCGCAGCAGGTGCGCGCTCGGCAGGTGCAAGGGCGGCCGCCACCCCGGCTCCCAGGGAGCAGCGGAGGGCGCGTTTATACCCCCACCCCCACCCCCACCCCCTTCGCTGAATCAAAGATCGCTCGTCTCATTTATTAGGGGGACTTGCTCGTGGTTTTGCTTATATGCTGGACTGCAATTCTCTGCGATCCTAAGTGAACCCACTTGGCGCCGGGGGGCGCAGCGGTTTAGCGCCGCCTGCGGCCCAGGGCGTGACCCCGGAGGCCCGGGATCGAGTCCCGCGTCGGGCTCCCTGCGTGGAGCCTGCTCCTCCCTCCGCCTGGGTCTCTGCCCCCTCCTCCCTCCCTCCCTCTCTCTCTCTAAGTAAGTAAACAAAATCTTTTTTAAAAATGCTAAATGAACCCACTTTTGCTGGTGGAGTAACTGGCAGTGAAAGCGGACGCTACCAAGGGCGCAGCTGGTGCGGGCGGGAGAGCCTGCGGGGGTGCAGCCCCGCACCGGCCCCGCACCGGCCCCGCACCGGGAAGGCCCCTCAAGGCCTGGTTAGAGCGCACAGCAGGGCGGCGGCGGGGCCGAGCGCCCCCAGGCCCCGGGATCCTGGCCGAGCGGGGGCTGGGCCACTCGGGCGCCCCAAGGGAAGAATTCCAGAGTGAGCGGCCCCGCGCGCAGCCCGGGACCCCGGGACCCCGGAGCCCCGGAGCCCCCCAGCCCCCCGCCCGAGGGCGCACCTGCCGCTGCGGAGGAGGCCTGCGCCCCGCACGGGGGTCGCGGGGGGTCCCCAAGGCCTCCCGCCTGCGCCCCCCCGGGGACTCCACTACCAGCGCGCCCCGCGCAGGCGCCCCGCGGCTCCCCGCGCACCCCCACCGGCCGGACCCCGGCCCCGCACTGAGCATGCGCACGGCGTGCTGGTCGCCCACATCTCCCGACGCTGCGATTGAGCATGCGCGGCACGCTCCGGGCCCCGCCAACCACCCGGGCGCCCTACTGGGCATGCGCAGTGCCCCTGGCCGGGCCCGGCCAAGGTACCCTCCGGCTGCAGCTTGGGGCTGCGGGCGGCGCGGGGCACCCGAGGGGGGCTGCCCCCGCCCCCGCCCCCGCCCCCGCCCCCGCGTACCTTCCAGTAAAGAACCCCAAGCCGGCGCAGCTGCTCCAGGCCGACTGGGCGGCTGGGCTCTGCGCGGTGGGGCCGCCTCGGGTCGTCGGCTGACTCGTCCATGTACCAGGCCTGCACCATGGCCGGACCGGGGCGCCGCGGGCACGCCCTGCACGCCCCCCAGCCCCGTCTTCGACGCCGTCCCGGCAGCTTCCCGGCCGCTCGCTGCGAGCGGGGGCGGAGGGAGAGCGGGTGCGCGGCGCCCAGAGGGCCCTTATCCCTGCGCGGAGATGGGGCGGGGCCCGGCGGGGCGGGGGCGGGGGGCGGGCGAGGGGCGGGGCTGCGGCGGGGGCGGGGCCAGCGCCTTGCGGTCTCCCTGTGGGGGCGGAGCCCGGGGCGGGGCGATGGGCGGGGGGGCGGGGGCCAGCGCCCTCGTGGTCTCCCTGTGGGGGCGGGGGCGGGGCGGGGCGAGGGGCGGGGCTGCGGCGGGGGCGGGGCCAGCGCCCTCGTGGTCTCCCTGTGGGGGCGGGGCCGGGGCGGGGCGAGGGGGCGGGGCTGCGGCGGGGGCGGGGCCAGCGCCCTCGTGGTCTCCCTGTGGGGGCGGAGCCGGGGCGGGGCGAGGGGCGGGGCGAGGGGCGGGGCTGCGGCGGGGGCGGGGCCAGCGCCCCGCGGTGCCCCGGGGGCGGGAGGAGGCGGGCGGTCCTGCTGACCAGAACAACCAGGCGGAGCGAGCAGCCCTGCCCTTAGCTGCACTGTGCGGAGCGGTAGCCTAATGGCACCCCCGGACCCCCGGACCCCCGGACCCTCGGACCGCAAGCGACGTGGGGCGCAGCGGGGCCTGAAGGCCGTGGTCAGCCCGGGCCCAGGGGTCGCTCGGGGGGGCCCGCGCCCCGCCGTGCCCCGGCCTGCGCAGGTCCACCGGGCTCCCCTCCCCATGTTCCGGCTTCCCCTTCCCAGCCCGTGAATCGATCATCAGTTTAGACGAGGAAGGGCCCGTGTGTCGGGGCGGGTGAGGCCAGGGCGTCCCTCCCGCTGGCCCCGAGCCGCAGGCCCCCGCCGCCCGCCCGCGCTGCGGGCCCAGGACGCCCCCCACGGGCTGCGCATCCTCCCCCGCCCCAGGACGTCTCCGACGGCGATGCCGGTGCTCCCCCGCCCCTGCGCACCGCTCTCCGACGTCACCCCACCCCGTGCCCCCCGCCCCGCCGCCCCGCCCCGCCCCGCCCCGCCGCGCCGCGCTGCCCTCAGCCGCCCGCGCCTTCCCGGAAGGGCTCTCCTCCCTTCCCTCCTGCGCCCTCCCGCCCCGCCCCCCGCCTGGCCGCAGGGCCCTGCAGGCCGGTCCTCTGTGCACGCACACGCCAGGTGACCTCGCGGCGTCCAGCACACGTAGTGGCTTCCACATCCTCCTCTAGCCTGGACCTCTTTTGAGACCTGACTCGGGCACACGTGGTGAGTGAGGGTCTGGAACCCAACTCAGCAGAGACACGTCCAGATGTGCCTCTCCCCAGCCTTTGCCACCCCAGTCCGCAGCCCCACCAACCACCCGGTGCCTGAATCCCAGTGTCTAGGGGCTCGCGTTCCCTCTCCCTCACCCTCAGCACCCGGCCAGATCTAGCAGCAGGTCCTCACACCACCACAAACCCACGCACTTCGCCCCAGCTCCTCGGCCCTCTTTTCCTGATTGATAAAATCGTTTAGTGAAGTCGGCCCCCTGCTTCCACGTTGGCACCACTGCAGGCCATTCTGCGCAGAGCCTGTGTTTAAAAATACAAATGGGGCGGGGGGGTGGGGGTTGCTCAGTCAGTTGTGCATCCAACTTGGTCTTGGCTCAGGTTGTAATCTCAGGGTGCTGAGTTCAAGCCCCGCCTTGGGCTCTACACTGGGCTTGGCGCCTACTTAAAAAATAAAAAATAATAGAAACTAAATAAAAATACCAACAGGATCGTGTCACTTGTGTGTTTAACCCTCCTCTCCCGGCTGCCCTGGCTCTGACCACCTCTCCAGCCACCTCCCTCCCGCCGGTCCTCTGCCCACCACACACTCAGGCCTCTCCACATCTCAATCTCACGTCCTTGCCACCAGGCCTTTGCCCATGCAGCTTTCCCTCCTTGCACCCTACGTGTCCTTCCCTAGAGAGGCCTTCCCTGGCCCTCTGCGTGGCCAGGGAGGCCTCCCTGTCACCCTCCTGGAGCTGGTGTGCGGTGATCTATTTGGCTACCATCAGCCTCCCCCTGACGACCTTCAGCCCCAGGTGCGTGGTACTTGCCGAGTGAGTGGGTTTGCGCTGCCGCTGACCACTTGCGTGTCAGGGTCAGGCTGAGTCTCATTAGTCTACCCGGGCTGGGGGCCCGCCCGGTACGTCAGTGAAGACAGTAAAGGAGAATCTGCTGAATGAACGTGGAAGGATGTAAAGAGAAGCCCCTCGCAGAGTTCACAGCCTTACTGCCACTGCCCTCACCCAAACCAGATCGGGTGACAGCCTGGAAGTGACAGCGCTGTGTGCGGGGAAATCTCACAGAGGCGCCACGCGCAGTCTCATCCAGCCTCGTGAGCAACGCGGGCACGACTTACCACCCACATTGTAAAGACCAGACAACTGGGGCACACGCGGCTCGAGCAACTCGCAATGGAAGGAGCAAGGCTGCAATGTGAGCTGGGGAGCCAGCCCCAGTCCGCTGACGTTGGGGTGACAGCACCATGGGGACGGGGGTGCACAAGGCTGATCTTGGTCAGCACACGCAATCCCGCATCACCATTTCGGGGGGCTTCCGTCTTAAGCAGAGAGGGGGCTGTTTTATGTTGTTAAAAAAAAAAAAATCCTACTTTGGAAAAGAAGAATGATCGGGACGCCCTGAAGGACTGTCGCCAGGAGCAGTCCAGGCAGGCCGGAGGGGATCAGAGCGGCACTCATTGTATTCCTGTGGCCAAGGCCTTGGGATTCCTCCTTGAAGGGACGTCTTTTGAAACTGAACTACTTCTTCCAGAAGAATCGCCAGCAGCAGCCAAAAAAGATGTTTTGTGACCAGAATTTATCATGCGGCAGTAGGCAGCTTGGGGAGAATCCGTTAGACGTTCTGAAATCAGACGGCCCCTCGCCACAGAGCTGCTGTGCACCCGCACCCACCCAGGCCCAGCTGGTGCTCCCGGCCCAGGGACCCTCCCAGGAGAGCCGGTGCTCCCAGCCGAGGGATCAGCCCAGGAGAGCCAGTGCTCCCGGCCCAGGGCCCCACCCAGGAGAGCCGGTGCTCCCGGCCCAGGGATCAGCCCAGGAGAGCCAGTGACCCAGCCCAGGAACCCACCCAGGAGAGCCGGTGCTCCCGGCCCAGGGATCAACCCAGGAGAGCTGGTGACCCAGCCCAGGGACCCACCCAGGAAAGCCGGTGACCCGGCCCAGGGACCACCATCCAGCAAGCAGTGCAGCAAGAGCCAGAGCCGGGCCGGGGGCCTGGGGACGCTGAGACGTGACGCCCCTGATGGGGCAGCCGACTTCCTCTGCAAAGGCCCAGGGGAGGATCCTTCAGGCTCTGCAGGCCCAGAGGCAAAACTGAGAACAGGGAGTGGGTCCTTGGGCAACGACCATTTTCAAGTGTGAAACCCATTCTTAGCTCACAGGCATCAGGCTGGACGGTGCTGGCCCCACTGTACCCCCTTAGTGACATTAACATTTCCTGCGGCCACCCCTGGCCTGTGGGGACAGCTCCGACGGGTCCGGGCTTTCACCCCACTGACAAGCCACAGAGGGAGCCTGCCGTCAGCTCGCTGCCGCTGAGGCTCCTGGGTCAGAGTCCAGGCCACTGTGCACTGCCAGCCTGAGCCACTGGCAGCAGCTTCGCCCCTGCCGCCGCCCCCCATCTCCCCGTGCTCCACGGGTGGCATTAGAGGCTGAGAACCAAGGCCTTGATTATCCTGGGTGGGGAGCACACCTGCCCTTGCTTCAGGGGAACCCTACACCTGTCTTGCAAAGGCCATTCCCTTAGCAGATATCCCCAAAAGTTTACTTAGGATGTCATCTGCGGGTGCCCGGAAATGTCACATGCCCTTGGAGAACTGTCTCCCGATGTTCTGTATTATTTGCACAAAGGGATATAGTCTTAGAAGTGTGGCAGAGGCTCTCAGCCCTGCATGCCTCAGCGTCCCACGGGGGTGCACACAGGGTCACTGGGGCTGCGGCCTTCCTGGAGCAGGCGGTTGGCATGGCCTGTTTTCCCCCTGGCTGTCAACCAGGAGCTGCTCTGGGTCCTTCCGTGTCCAGGGGATGCCCTAGGCCCTCCGCCTGTACCAGAGAAGCTCATTTCTCTAAGCCGGCAGGAAAGGCTTTACCCCCCGGAGTCTCTTTGTCCGAGGAGATCTCGCCTGATTAGTTCAGGCTCACCAGAGATAATCTCCGTTTTAATGATCAGCTCAGAGACCAGCGGTCTGGGGCCTTCGTTCCATCTGCAAAATGCTTTTACCTCCATCAGTGGTTTACCCACCCTGGGTAAACCCACCCATGCAGGTTCCACCTGCACCCAAGGGTCTGCTCATACACCCGGGGTGGAAATCTCTAAGGGCCGCCTACCACGGTAGGAGGTCTGCGTGTGGACTCGCTGTCCCAGTGCTGAGCAGAGCCTGCAGATGGTCACAACCGTGGCACCTGTCCACCTTTATATGTTTACTCGAGTCCGAGGTTTGGGTACAAGCACAGGGAGTGAAAGTCAGTGTTTCGTTGGAATCAGGTTAAAAGGCAGTGAAGCGAGCTCTCCGGAGGCGATTAAAATCACCTTTAATCAAGCTTGGCACTGGCGGAGGTCCAGGTGAGCCCTGGACACGATCACAAACCTGCCCCCTGGCGGGGAGGGTTCCGCAGGCTGTAGGCAGCGGGACCCCGTCCTCAGTCGGGGCTGCTTGCCTGGCGTCCCGGCGCCCCTCCAGCCCCGCGTGCTGAGTCCGGCCAGACCTCGCAGGCTTAGTTCATTCTTGGGGACGCGTCTGCCAAACCTGCTTTGCTGGGACAGGCTGGGCTGGCAAGGCCATCCTACGGGTCTCTGCCCTAGGAACCGTCACCCTTCGCTTTATTTTAGTATTATTTGTTAAATGTTTGAATTATTTCTATTTCTTTTTTTAAGATGTTATTTATTTATTCGTGAAAGACATGGAGAGAGAAGCAGAGACACAGGCAGAGGGACAAGCAGGCTCCCTGCGGGGAGCCCGACTTGGGACTCGATCCGGGACCCCGGGACCCCGGGGTCATGCCCTGGGCCGAAGGCAGGCGCTCCACCGCTGAGCCCCTGGGCGTCCCACCCTTTGCTTTAAAGTGCACTTGCTTTCTGTGTTTTTCCCATTTTGTCACGAGAACATCAACATGTCAACTCCAAGGTCAGGATTTAGCAGAATCAGTTTTTACGGTTTCGCCAAGGACATTCTGGAGAGACACCGGGCTTCGTTTCTGTTCTGTCTCGCTTTGCTGCACACGCGGGCAGAGCAGGGACCGGGGCAGCTCTGGGCCACCGTGAGTCACGCATCAGCGCTGCCCTCGGCGGCCTTTGCCCCCTCACCGCGACATCCTGGTGTCATCGCAGAGCTGCTGGCACCGCGCACGCCCTCGTGCCTGTAAGGACGCAGCTCTCATCTTTGCGGCTCCGGATTTGGGCAGCCGGTGACCGGAGTCCAGCTCGCCAGGCAAACAAAACAAAGCAAAGCCGAGTTGGCTCAGGAGGGGGAGGCGGCCCAGCCGGCCAGACAGGACTCGGGGCTCAGAGGCAGGGAGCAGCTCCCTCCTTCCCTGCCCGCCCTCCCCTCTGTGGCCTGGCCGGATTCCCTTCCCTCCCCCCGGGGGGAGCTTCCTGCAGGTGCACAGAACACCCCAGCGGCTCTCAAACCACACCTGCTTGGAATTCAAGAAATAGGAGCTCTTTGGTGTGGTGCCCGGAGATCCAGTGTCATGGAAGATTCCAGATGGCTCACTTAGAACCCCATGCCCTCCCCGTGGGTCTCTGCAGGGCCCGAGGTCGGGCTGGGCAGCCTTGTGGGTGGCCCTGGGGGCAGGCCAAGCCCTGGGACGGGTGCAGGGAGAGGGCGGGGTCCAACAGGGGTGCTGGGCAGACAGCCCGGTGGGGTTCACCATCACCAGACTGCCAAGGCCCTCCCGCAGGGAGCTGCTCTGGGCTGGGTGCTGCCCCTGGGTCCCGGGGCCCCTGCCTCCCGGCTCCTCCATGTCTCAGCTCCTTTCCTGTCAGGGCCCCCACTCAGGAAAGTAACTCTTCTAAATGGAAAGCCTGGGGCAGCCCACACGGTGCAACGGTCTGGCACTGCCTTCGGCTGGGGGCATGACCCTGGAGACCTGGGATCGAATCCCACGTCGGGCTCCCAGTGCATGGAGCCTGCTTCTCCCTCTGCCTGTGTCTCTGCCTCTCTCTCTCTTTCTCTCATGAATAAATAAATTTAAAAATATTAAAAATAATAATAAATGGAAAGCCTGGAGGGCTTTGTGGAAAGTAGAGTGAATGCTAAGGGAGGTTGGGCGTCATAAATAACGGCAGACGGGCCGATGGCCGGAACCGGCACGGGGGCACCTGGGTACAACGGCTGTTCCAGGGCATTCTGGAATAAAGAGCTGAAAATAAGGTTTGCCATGAAACACAAGGGCCTGTCTATACAGACCTGTGACTGAAAACTGGTGGGACTGTCCCCCGTCCTACGAGTCCAGAAAACCCGGCGGGCTCACGGACAGAGCCTCTGCTGCAGCGACCCTGGGGGACAGAGACAGGTGGACATCATGGAACTATTCTTTCTGTAAGGACATCTGATTAATCCCAATGATATTTAGAGAAAGCTGTGGTATTTGGAATTAAGAAACCAGCCATCTGTACTTGGACTTTTCTTACCTGGAGACGGGAGTGGGGAGAGCGGGCGCTCGGAGCCGCCCCAAGGCCACCGGCAGCAGAATCGCTAAGAGCATTTCTCTGGGTCTTAATACATCTTTGAAATAAGACAGGAGACATTCAGAGGCGCGGCGCCCTCCCTCCCCGGGGGCGAAGGCAGGCTTATTCACGGCCTTCCCCGTCCCACACCGGCGCCTCCAGGAGGAAAATAAAACTGCGTGTTTATTACAGCGGCGGGCACCGGGCTCATCCTCCACTCGTCATCGTTTCTGGGATCGTTCTGTCCCCCGAACGCTGGCGCCAATAAAACTCTTCCCCAACCGTGCCCCATGGCACATACATTGAGAGAAATGATTGGCAAAAACCGTTTTGAGGTCAAAAACTTTGAGGGAATGGGGGCGCCAGGGTGGCTCAGACGGTTAAGCATCAGACTCTTGGTTTTGGCTCAGGTCATGATCTCAGGGTTGTGGGATCGAGCCCCACGTCGGGCTCCACGCTGGGCATGGCGCCTGCTTGGGATTCCCTCTCCCTCTGCCACCCCTCCTGCCACTAGTGCACGCACACGTGGGAAGAAAGAGAAAAGAAGGAAGGAAGGAAGGAAGGAAGGAAGGAAGGAAGGAAGGAAGGAAGGAAGGAAGGAAGGAAGAAAGAAGGAGAGATCGAGAAAACGAAAGCCCCGCAGAGAGCTCTCGAGCTATATCTATGAAGAGAGAGGAGAGAGTCGTTCTTGTTCGTCCTCCTTCTGACCTCTTCTCGTCTCTCTCTTCCCTCTCCTCTCTCTCCCTCCCTCTCCTCTCCTCTCCTCCTCTCCTCAGAAGAAAAGAAGAAAAACCCACAACAAAAAACACCTTTGAGGAAATCTCCAATGCTGCGTCTGTTCTGGAAAGTGCTAAGAAACTGTTTCTGGGTAACAAACCCTTACCCGTGGCCGGGTGGGGCATCGCCCCGATTCCAAAACGACCCCAACCAACGTTCCTTGGGCAACACTGTCAAAGGCGCGGTCAATCTCTGAAGCAGTAGTTACTAGAAGTTTGCGGGACATACACCAAAAAGACGGATTGCAGACCAGGAGCCCTTAAACGAAAACAAGGGGGGGGCTCGGGTGCTGAGGAGGGGCGAGGTCCCCGCTCCCAGTAAGTGGTTACCACATTAGAATTGTCTTAAATGCCAGAGAATTGGTTAGTGGGTACCTCCTACCAACTTTTGGGAAACACTGTGAGTTTGGCTCACGATTTCCGGGGGCACATGGGAGAGGTGACCGAGGTCAAGCTAGTCTTGCAGAGTTAATCTGTTTGCATGACCAAGCTGGGGTTGTTTGCTCAGGGAATGCTCAAGGCTGGTGTCTGTTTGCTTTGGATGCTGACACGCACGGCGCTGGCGGGCGGGGAAGAGGGCCGAGCGCACCGGGCTCCACCGTGAGCCTCAGGACCCGATCTTCTTAGTGATAAAACCCACAAGAATGTAAAAATACTAGACGCCGAGGGCCGGACCGTGAGGGTAGCTTTTCAGAAAGCCAATCCCACTCTGATGGAAAATGAACTTTGACCCGCGTGGTAAGATTCTCACAGGCCAGGTGTGGGCGGGGAGGATGGGGGAGCACAGTTGAGCCCTGTCAGACAGCGGGGTCCCCCGGGGGCACAGGTCTCACCGAGGGGGCCCAGCACCCCCTACGCCCGCCCCCCCACTCCCTCAGTCCTCAACCTCCCTGCTCTGCCCCCACTTCCCGCTAAGAGCTGAACCTGCTTTTCTGCTTTGCTCAGACCCTGGCGCTCCGTGTACCAGTCCATTCCGCAAACATTTCCTGCACCAGGACTTATTCCAGGCCCCGGGCACGCAGCCGCAGGGAGCCCGCAGGCAAAGGAAATCCCTGCCTCCACAGAGCCTAAATCCTAGTGGGGGAGACCAACCGAAAAGCCCTACCTGGAAGGCCAGGGGAAGTGGGAGCATGACGCGGGGAGAGGGGAGTAAGGGTGACCGCGTGAGTGTGTGCAGACGTGTGCGTGTGGCAGAGTCAAGGAGGCGGGAGGAGGGGCAGGGAGCAGAGCCGTGGCCTGCACGGAGCTGAGGGAGGGAGGGCCCAGCCGCAGGGCAGCCCCCACCCCCAGCACAGTGGAGGAGGGGCTGCGTGCACCTGCAGGGGCTGCCCCAGGAGAGAAGGCCAGGTGCGGGGCGGGGTGCGGGCCTCTCTACCCCGGGGGAGCCCCTAGGGAGGCAGGACGACAAGCGGGGCTCCCGTGGCCCCCGGAGCAGAGGCTGGGGCGAGACAGGACAGGTTCTGGAGCGGATCTGAGGAGGCGGGCGGGCCGGGGTGTCCGCGGCCGCGGAGGACACTGCACAGGTGGATGCTGAGTGGGGACGCTGGGCCGTCAGGGTGGGGGCGACGGTGGGGTCCCGGCAGGGTCGGTGTCCTGCGAGCCGGAGCAGGGACTGTGAGGCCACCCCTGGAGCACCGCGGGGGCCGAGGCCCTGTAGTCTGTCCAACCGTCCGTCCGTCTGGGGGACAGAAGGGGTCGCCGGGCATCCCCCCACCCACCCAGCCCCGCCGGCCTGGTTTCCCTCCTCACTCAGCCCCTGCACCCCTGCCCAGGCCCAGCACAAGATGCGCGGGGGACAGAACCCCAGGAGGCCCACCTGCGCTCCCCTTCCCTGACCTGCATGTGCGATGCGTACCTGTTTGTATTAGACACGGTATGTTAGTTGAGAAAAATCAGAAAAATAACTCGGGGCTTCCAGAGTGTTCTCATGCACACCCTTCCTGTCTCGTGAAGGTTTTCACGGACCCCCGACCGGAACGAACACCAGCCAGCTCCTCCACGTAGGAAGGAAGTAGTTAGGTCCAAGAGCAAGAGCATTTGGGGAGCAGAGGGGAGGCTGACACCTGCGGGGAGGCAGGGGGAGGCGACGGAGGGCACCGCAGAAGCGCGGCATGGAGCTTCTCTTTCTCTCATAAATAAATAAAAATTTTATTTATTTATTTTTTTAAATGTTTATTTATGATAGTCACAGAGAGAGAGAGAGAGAGAGAGGCAGAGACACAGGCAGAGGGAGAAGCAGGCTCCATGCACCGGAGCCCGACGTGGGATTCGATCCCGGGTCTCCAGGATCGCGCCCTGGGCCAAAGGCAGGCGCTAAACCGCTGCGCCACCCAGGGATCCCTTCTTTTTTTTTTTTTTTTTGATTTTAAAAAAGAGAAGAAGAAAGAAACTGTTTTGCTCTGCTGCATTCCATCACCTCAGTGCACAGGCTGCAGGGGGATGGTCAGGAAGGGCCAGAGGAGGCCGTCACACATGGGGCTGTCGCAGGGACGTAAGAACAGAAGAAATGAAACGACTGTTCTTTAAAAAAAAAAAAAAAATTTATGTACGTACTTGACAGAGAGAGAGAGCAGGGCCAGGGGGAGCAGCAGAGCGAGAGGGAGAAGCAGCTCCCCGCTGAGCAGGGAGCGGATGTGGGGCTGGATCCAGGGACCCCGAGATCATGACCTGAGCCCAAAGCAGACACTCAACCACCCGAGCCACCCCGCTGCCCCTGAAATGACTATTCTTAGCAGATGACAGGATCGTAAAGCCCAAGGAAAAGAATGGGAGCAGCTTCAGAAATAGAGCCCCGTAAGTTCGTATTACAAAATCAATGTTAGGAAAGACAGAGGCTTTTCCATATGCGAACAGTAATCAGTCTCGATAACTGCATTAAAAAGCGGATTAACTTGGAATAAACCTAATAGCCATTCTGAAGGTGCCATGGGCACGTTTCTCCTTTTTCCCACTCGGTTATTCACTTAACACGGTCCGTTTGCACCCTCCCCGCCCCCCCACCCCAGCTTTCCTGGGGCACAACTGACAAAACTGCATGTATGTAAATGTGTGTGACGTTCACGAAGACTTGATTGCTTTAGGGTAGTTTTAGGTTCACAGCAAAGTTAGGAGGAAGCACAGAGATTTCCCCGGGAGCCCCCTCCCCCGAAGCCCGCCTGGCCAGTGTAGACGAAACAGGGTGCAAACTGAGGCATCGTCAATACCCAGAGTCCAGAGTTCGCCTTAGGATGCGCTTTTGGTGTGGATGCGGGCGGGGGTAACCACGTGCAGCCATCACCATGGCGTCACGGCCCTAAAACCCCTGTGAGCCCCACCGGCTCATCCCTCCCTCCAGCCCCCCAGCCCCCCAGCCGGCTCTGCTGTCTCCACGAGGTCACACAGCTGTGATCGTGCGGTGGCCTTTTCGGGCTGGCTCTTCCACTTGGCGGCGCGCACGTCGGCCCCTCCGTGTCTCTCCGTGGCTCGATGGCTCATCGCTCATCGCTCGGCGGTGGACAGGGGGTTCCACCGCTTAACCGTTCCCGTGGTTGCTTCCGCCGGTGGCTGGCAGCTGGGAACAAGGCCGGGCGCAGGTTCTGCGTGGCCCGGAGTTTTCGGCTCCTCGGGGCGCACACCAGGAGCGCCTGCTGACCGTGGGGGGCACGTCGGGCTTTGTCAGAAGCGGCCCCCCTGTCCTCCGCAGGGGCCACACTGTTCTGCGTCCCCACCAGCGAGGAGTGTTCACGCTGCTCACATCGTCGCCAGAGCTGGCGTCGAGCGTTCTGGGCTTTGGCAGTTCTCCGGGCAGCCGCGGGGCCTGGCGGGATCTGAGCTTGCATTTCCCTGCCCGACGGGAGGCGGGAGGCGGGCGTCTTTCCTGGGCTTACCGGCCCGCTCCGGTCTCCCTCGGTGACGGTCGGCTAAGGTCACGGATCTGGCTTTCAGGAGGTCGTTGGTTCTCTTATCCCTGAGTGTTAAGTCTTTTGTGTAGTTTGGATACCGGCCCTCTCTCAGGTGTGTCTTCCGTAAATATTTCCCCTGGGCTTTGTGGGTCTTCTCACTGTCTCCACATTGTCTTTCACGGAAGCTTTTCATTTTTTTTAAAATTTTTTTTATTTATTTATGATAGTCACACAGGGAGAGAGAGAGAGGCAGAGACATAGAGGGAGAAGCAGGCTCCATGCACCAGGAGCCCAACGTGGGACTCAATCCCGGGACTCCAGGAACGCGCCCTGGGCCAAAGGCAGGCGCCAAACCACTGCGCCACCCAGGGATCCCCGAAGCTTTTCATTTTAACAGAATCCCGCTCTGTCTGTTCCTTCCCAGATCGTGCCTGTGGCGTTGGAGCTAAGAAGGCACCGCCTCACCCAAGGGCACCTAGGCCTTCTGCTACCTTCTCTTCCAGGAGTTTCATGTTCTGGGTTTTCCATTCAGGTCTACGATCCATTCTGAGTTAATTCTTGTGAAGGTGTCCGGTCTGGGTCCAGAGTCGTCCTTCTGCACGTGGATGCAGTTCTCCGGCAACATCCATAGTTAAAGACTATCTTTGTTCCGTCGTAATGCCTCTGCTCTTTGTCAGAGACCAGGTGCCTATGCTTACGTGGCTCTACTTTTGGCCAATTGATGATTTGTGTATATGTCATCAAATGGTCATCACGATCAAGCTGATTAACACACCCATGGCCTCGCAGGTGACCTTTTAGTCGTACGTGCGTGTGACAAGTATACAGCACGGTCTCATCGACTACAGTCACTGGGCCTTATTTCTGTTTCCTTAAGTGCCTTTAAAAGGCCTTGAGTAAATAGATGGGAAGCCATATACACAGGTGATCAATAGATGTATCAAAAGACCATGCCTGACCTCTCCAGAAATTTCAAGTGTAAGTCAGAGCAAGGAGTCTGGTAAGGCCTTGGCAGACAGGAAGGAGGGTGACCAGTGAAGGTTTGGGGAGACTTCATATTAGCTTGTGGCAAAATGCAAACTTGTGCAACTTTTCTGAAAAGCAGTATGGACACACGCCCAGCACCCCCACACCCACACACTGTGTGCATTTTGCATTTGGTCCCGGGCTGCCCTCCTCCCTGGGGAATCACAGAACAAAGTAAGGTGCCTTCCCTGAGAGTAGATGATGTGACAACTGGCCTCTCACGACGTCTTTCTAGATGAGTGGTTCTCCTACCCTCACTGTAGAGAAGGATAAGGAGACCCTCGTCTCTCGTGTCCCAGTGTGTGTTCACGGGACAGGTACCAAGGGGAGTGAGTAGAAGAGAGACATCACGTCCCCAACCACAAGCTGGATCATGATGTCGCTCGAGAACAGGTCCTACGTGGAGCCTCACCAATTCATTGTGACTAGAGGCCCAGACAGACGCCCTTCTGACAGTGGGTCAGCCACACTGCCTTAGGAAAAGATGTGGGTCACCCTGGATCGTGACGCCGTGGTGGCCAAGGAGCCATAATTGAATGACCCAAGAACCTTTTTCAGAGCCTTTTTAAAGAGCCATAAAGAATGTGCTTCTTTGGGGTATTATGGGGACAGGAGCCCCATGACCTGTTAAATTCCTTAATTCTAGTTTCTCTTTTTACATCTCATTCTCTTGCCACCCAATACTCTCCATGCGGGACTCCCCCATCACATTCTAACAAACACAAAACCAAAACCACAGGGACTGCTCTCATCGTGCTAAGTGACCAACACCCTCGGCAGGGAGACCCCGGGTGATCCGCTCTGCTCCAAAGGGATGGCAGGCTGGCTGGGGTCGGGAGGCTTCCGAGTGAGCAGTCTGCCTCCTGACCGACTGGAACTCCTCGCGCAGTGTGTGTCTTCGCCCAGTCCTGCCATCCCCTCAACACTCGCCTCCAGATCCGGGGAGCACTGGAAAGAGAAGCACTATTCAACAATAACGAGGTGGGGACCAGAGAGGAGATTTTTAGAGATGAGATCATTAGGGATGAGATTTTTAGCATGTGTAAATATTTTAGAAACTCCCCAAGAATTTTTTAAGAGAGAATATGTGTGGAAGCCAGACAGGGGGGCAAAGGGGAGAGAGGGAGAATCTTTTTTTTTTTTTTTAAAGATTTATTCATTCATGAGAGACATAGAGAGAGGCAGAGACACAGGCAGAGGGAGAAGCAGGCTCCCTGCGGGGAGCCCAACATGGGACTCAATCCCGGGACCCCAGGATCACACCCTGGGCCGGCGGCAGATGCTCAATCGCTGAGCCACCCAGGCTGCAATCTTTTTTTTTTTTTTTAAGATTTTATTTATTGGGGAGAAGAGAGCGAGCACACAGGTAGAAAGAGAAGGAGAGGGAGAAGCAGGCTCCCCACTGAGCAGGGAGCCGCATGTGGGGCTCAATCCCAGGACCCCGAGATCGTGACCTGAGCCAAAGGCAGAGCCACCCAGGAGCCCCTACAGTTCTATTTCTTAATTTTTATTTTTGTTCTTTTGGGGCTTCAGCAAAATGACGTGGATGCTATGAACTTAACAATTCCATTTGGGAAGATCTGTCACCTAACAAAGCAAAGCTGCCTCACTGCCACATGCAGAGCAGAGTGAGAAGAATCATGCGTGCTGCCTCCCACGGCCAAGGAAAGCTGCGCCCGTGGCGAGGGGAGAGGAGGGCCGGCATCCGAGGGGCAGAGGACCAGACGACAACTTCATTCTCTCCCCAAAAAAGAGGGGACTGGACTCCCCTGGGGACCTGGCTCAGGCTCCCCACACACTGCCGCGACGGGGCCCTTAAGCATCTCTCAGTCCCGGGACCAGAAGTCCTAGATGGATGTGGCAGCAGGTCGGGTTTCTGGGGAGGGCGTGTCCTCACGTGCCCTTTCCTGTTCTCGGAGGCAAGGGCAGGGCAGGAGCGAGCTCACTTGACCCGAATCACTGCCTCGAGGCCCTTCTCCATGCACAGCCACCCCGGGGGTATCAGGAACCGGGGTGTGTCCCCCAGCCCGTCACAGCTAGGACTCAGGTTGGCCCCGGGTTGAAGACATTAGGTGCACGGCGCTCGTCCCGTGCCTCCCAGTGAAGGGGCGCGGGGCCTGAGGAGCCCAGGTGAGCCGGGGGACGAGGGTGAGCAGAGGCTGGAGCCCACGAACCCTGCGAGGCCTGCCCTGCGGCCCGGGCTCTGCCAGCGGGAGTCCCAAGGGCGAGTGCCCACTCCCTCCTGTTCCCTCTGAAAACAGGCCTCTGGAATAGTCATTTTTGACGTGATTCAAAATCAAGATGACAGGCCGGGGTTTACACGTGCAGGGTGCCCCCGCCCCCCCTCCCTCAGTGCTCCCGCACCAGTGGGCGTATCCCCCCCTCCTGCACAAACCGCTGCAGGGGCCCCTCGCTCTGCTTCTCAAGGGGTCAGGGGACCGACTGTGAGCCGCCCGGGGCCACTGCGGCGAGCGCCCGGTGTCCTTTCCTTTTCAGATACTACAAACCTTGCCTCGGTCTGCAGTGCAAACTCCAAAACGTGGCAAAGGGTGGAGCAAAGGTAAGTAAGTGCCCTCTGCATTTCAGCAGACAGGGCAGTGGTCTCCACTCGCGCTCACCCCAATAGCACGGGGGCGCGCGGTTTCCCAGCAGCCTCACTGACCTACGGATTTTCGCTAATAAATCCAATATTATGAGGAGGATACAAAAAAATGATGTCTCGGTGTACTGACAATTTGCACGCTCTCAGGAGTGAAGCTGAACATCTTTCCCTTGCTCGAGGGCACGTGTCCCGGAGTGATCTATGACTGGCCCGTTCTTCTATTATTAGTTTTCTCACTTCCTACAAGTTCTTTATGTATCAGAAAAATCAGCCTCCTGTCATAGCAGCTCCAGATCCTTTTCTGAGTCTGTCTATGCTTATGGCTTTTTAAAGTCTTTTTAGTTCAAGGGGCACCTGGGGGCTCAGTCGGTTAAGCATCCAGCTCTTGATTTAGGCTCAGGCCATGATCTCAGGATTGGGGGATCGAGCCCTGCTTGGGTTCTGCACTGGGTGTGGGGCCTGCTTGGGATGCTCTCCCTCCTTCTCCTTCTGCCCCCCCCACCTCACTGTGTGTGCACGTGTGTTCTTTCTTTAAAATAATAAATAATAATGTCTTTTTAGTTCATGATATTTTGATTTTTATGTGATCTTTTTTTTAAATGGAATTTGTTTTTTTAGATTTTTTTTTTTTATTTGACAGAGAGAGCACAAGCAGGGGGAATGGCAGACAGAGGAAGAGGGAGAAGCAGACTCCCCACTGAGCAGAGAGCCCGATGCGGCGCTTGATCCCAGGACCCTGAGACCATGACCTGCGCCAAAGGCAGACACTTCACTGACTGAGCCACCCAGTGCCCCATTTTTATGTGGTTTTAACTTACTTTTATGGTTAATGGATTACTGAGTCCTAGGGGAAAAGACTCTGTTTACCCCACTGGTGAGTTATCACCCTTTATATTAAATTTTTGTGCACCGGGGCAGCTCAGTTCATGATTCTGGGGTCCTGGGATCGAGCCCCATGTCAGGCTCCCTACTCCGCAGGGAGTCTGCTTCTCCCTCTACCTCTGCTGCTCCCTTTGCTTGTGTTTCTGCACCCTCTCTCTGTCAATAAATAAAATCTTTAAAAACAAATTCATTCACTCCTTCATTCATTCTCATGCACCTCTGGGTTTAAAGAACAGAGCTGTATAGAGTGGGCATAGGGCTGGCACCTGCCAGTCCTCTCTCCTACTGCACTGATTCTATTTGTATTTGTCCACTGAGGCTCCCTAAGAAGCACCAGGGAGGAATCCTAATTTTGAGGCCTATCTTGATGAAAGCTGCTCTTTGCATGAAATGACCACTCACGTCAGTGTCAGGACCGGAGTGATCCTATGCCGCTCTCTCTCCCTCCCAGCCCCTTGGCGGACGATTAAGAACCACAGCCGTTTACACAAATTGGCCCCGGGTTCTCAAGCATCTGAACGCCTCCTATGCATGGGGGACAGGACGCCGACAGGTGGGACCCTGCCCCTGTGGTGTTCACAGGCTAGAGGCTGTGCCTGAGCACCGGAGCTGCGGAATGGGAAGCAGCCTACCGCTGCTAGACGCTGAGCTCTGACAGCCTGCTTTCACCGGGTTCTGGAAGTCCCATCACCATCTGACATGAAAGGGGGCGGTTACTGAGCAGCTTCCCCTTCCTGCTCCAGAACTACCAGAATATGAACATTAGGGAGACATCGACACATGGAGGATACAGTCTTCCTTTTAAGGCCCAGGCTTGCCTGACTGGGGATAAACATCACTGGAAACGAGATGTGGCTTCGCCCGGGCCTGTTTACCCCACGCAGGCTGCCCACCCGCCAGAACAGGTTTTTGGTTTGGTTTAGCTCGTATTTCATGTGCCCGTCTGCAGAGACAGCAGAGATCTTCTCAATTTCCAAGCCCCAGTGACGTAGTCACCTCATCGCTCTGGTGTGGAAGCCACTACTGCACTTCAACGGCCTCCATTTGCAAAGCATTAACATCACCTCTTGCAAGCAGCATCAGCTGAAGAGCTCACGGATCCACGACGCAGAGCACTCCCTGTGCTGCACGTCGTCACTCAACCATTGCCTCACGTTGACAGAGCTGACAAATCACAGATTTCTAAAGCTGTAACAATACAGCTGCTTTTTACTTACTCATCTTTTTGAGAGAGGAGAGAATCTCCAGCAGACTCATGTTCAGTGGAGCCCAATGCGAGGTTTGATGCCACGACCCTGAGGTCATGACCTGAGCTGAAACCAAGAATCAGACGTTTAGCCGACTGGGCCCCCAGGTGCCCCCCAAAAAGGGGCTGCTTTTTAGATATCAATAAGAGATTTTCTATTAGTAAGAAGGAATTTGTTTCCTGCACCTCTCTTATTGCCCTTCTCACTAGAAGCGGCTGGGCCTCATCTTACCTCAAACCCCATGACCGTTCTGTTCTGTATGGATATTGCTTGCATTTGTGCAAATTTGCTAGTAGCCCGGACGGTTTTGGAAGGCACAATCTTTTATCTCTGCATTTCCAATCCTGGGTATATAAAAACGTACTGCCCTTAAAAACAAAAATCAGGTTTTCGGAGGGTAGGGGCAGCAGCAACAGCACTTTTGGGTCCTCCCAAATCTTGACCTGAAACAGAACCACAGGCATCTATAACAGAACTAGGGACAGGCAGCACTGACAGGGGTGGGCAATGCCCTGCTGAGGGGAAAGTCAAATGGTAAAAGATGTTAGCTGGGGTTTCTAAGAGTCAAGTACACACCTGCCAAATGACCCAGCCATTCCACTCAAGAGAAATAAAAGCACATGTTCACAAACAGACGAGTACATAAATGTTCGCAGCGGCTTTATTTACATCAGCCCAAATGTCCATGAACAGGAGGACGGGCACACAAACCGTGGTGTCCCCACACAATAGCCACCCCTTAGCAATAAGAAGGAGTGTTACTACCAACAGACACGGCATGGGCGAATGGCAAAATAATTATAGGGAGTGAAACAAGCTCTCACCATAGAGTTAATGTTGTAGCACCCGATTTATATAAAATCTTAGAAAAATACAAATTGGTTTATAGTGACAGAAAGTAGATCAGTGGTCGCCTGGGGCTGGGATCAGGAAGGGATGGATTTCAGAGTGGCATGAGAAAACCCTGGGGTGACAGGCCGTTCTGGCAGGGGCTTCACAGGGGACTCCATAGCCCACTTTACACAGGTGCCATCTGCTGCCCCCCAAGCACAGTCCCACAAAGACATTAAAAAGCAAAGTGGTGTGGTGACTCCACAAAGCCGACACGCGGATATGAGGGACAGGGCCCGCCCACCAGGGTCTGCTTATCTGTGGGGAAAAGCATGGCTTTTCAGAGGGACCATGAAAGGACGCCCCAAAGGAGCCAACAGGCGTCCACTGAGAAGTGTGGTGGGCCAGCCTGAGGACAGCAGCTGGAGTAGGACACTTGTCCCCCCTGGTGGTGAATGGGTGCAAGGGACCTGCTGCAAGGAGGTCTGAGGGCTGGAGCCAGGTAGCCTAAGATCCACAGCAGCCGTCCCAGCAGGGACCCATGCTGTGGGGACAGAGCCAGCACCAGCAGGACAGGGTCAACGGAGACAGGAAGAAGGACTCGATGCGGGTGGGGCAGGGCCAGAGCCGGGAGAGCTCTGGAAGCTAGCTGCCATACTTTTAACATTAGTCAGAATTCAACAGAAAAGAGAATTATGTGAAGTGAGAAAAACTACCTGAACTTAATGTTTATAAAAATGAGCAACTGGAAAGTATCGATCCCACACAGAACTATTCTCAGAAAAAAAGACAAAGGAGCAGAACAAACACCTTACAGACAGCAAGACATGCCAGAAAGATGTACCCACCGAATAGATCCAAATGAACTGTTTCGAAACACAAAAAATGAGATCCAAGATGGGAAGACGACAAATCAGCATGAGAAAATACCAGAAATAAGGTGACAGAGCTCAAGCAAACTAGAAAGACAAGAAAATTAATTTCAGAAATGAGAATCAAGAGCAATGACAGAAAATAATGCCTTTAGAGATGGGACATCAACAGGAGAACAACTTTTAAAAAACAAACTTAAGAGATGCAAGAGATTCAAGAAAATGTGGAAAATATAGGGGATGGGCAAATCAGATTTCAACAAAGAGATAACAAAGTCCCCCCAAAACAGAACTCCAAAGCATGAAACATAGAACACTGAGCTGCTGTGCCAGGAACCCCTCCTGAAATAGCGGATTTGATTTGAAAGTACGCACACAGAGCCTCCTGAGCTCCTGCAAACACCAACCCCGGGTGGTCAACACATGACAGGGTCTAACACAGTCAGAGTAGCAGGGAAACCACACCTCGGGACATGGAAGCAAAAAGAGGACGTGACTCGTAAGAAAAAGAGACTCATTAGGCTTTTCATGATGGAAGAGAACGAAATAAATATTTCAGATACTCAAGGAAGGAAATTGTGAGCCAAGGATTTCATATCCTACAAAACTGATCTCAAGCATAAAGCAAACTAAGTTCAACGGGGGAGTCAGGGCGTGTGGTTCCCAAGGTGACACTGACCCAACGTGCTTGTGCGAGTAAGTACATAGAAGTGAGACGAGATGAGGTGAGGACAAGTGGGGCAGATTTTATTGTACAATGGTCAACACTGTACATCCAGTGCTATTCTCACCATCACAGCAGCATAATATACTAGAATCCACAATACTTCATGTTGAAGTGGAAAAAGCAAGTGCATACTTAAGGAGTATCAGTCCCATGAGTCTCAGCAAGGAAGGTCACACAGATACCATATAGAAGAGTTAAGTACCCTGAAATCCTGAGTTTCTATTGGGAATATCAATATGAGCTCAAATATTGTATCTTTAAATGTGTGTACATGTTAATTGTTTGATAATTCTATTCACTAAAAGGCCTAGAAGCCATGACCAACCCTCTAGCGATGAGCACCAAGCATCTGAAATACCTTTTCTGCCATTAAAAGAAACTAGACATTCTGGGGCTCCTGGCTGACTCTGGGGAGGAGCAAGCGACTCCTGATCTTGAGGTCATGAGTTCCAGCCCCACGAAGGAAGGAAGGGAGGGAGGGAGGGAGGAAGGAAGACAGACAAACTAGAGATTCTTTGAGAAACAGCCAATTCCAGATCTGGAGCAGGAAAAGTACAAGATGGGTCTAGAGAACCTTGACACACCAGACTGCAACAGAGCCAGTGATGACTGGGTACACATGCGTGCGAGGTCTGTACACATACGTGTGTGCACACGTGGACTGTGTGTGAGTGGGCCCACGGTGTGCACCTAGGTACGGGTGTGGTCCGTGCATGTGTGTGCACGTGTGAATATAAAACAAATCAAGAGCCAACCTGAAGAGCCTCTCTCCTACAGGCCAAAGCTACAATTTGGGTTCAATGAAGATAAAAATTGCAATGACCTGAAACCTATTAAACAGGCTTAAGTACATGATCTCATGATACATACATGTTATAAAAATACATAAATAGAAAACCTTAAGTGGTCACTTTCTAAGGATGACAGGGAATCAATGATCTTTGCATGTACCCTATCCTGCCTTTCCGAAATGAATGCTACCACTGGGTAACCAAATAGCAGATGAGAGAAAGTGTCTTCTTCTAAAACTGTTCCAGCCAGTAAGTCTAAGCAAAATCACAGAATACCACTATTCTGGAACCCCCGAGTCATCAATCCTAGGCACTGAGCACCAGCAGCTGCTGACACCATAAAGATGAGAGCAGCCTCTGCCCGCTGATGAAAGCACGTGGCCACCCACCATCCGCTGAGTGTATGGAAGCTGCTTCGGACCAAGCCTCTGGGTCCAGCTGCCAATCTGCAGAAATAGAGAGGCCGGAAGAAAATGCTGGACTCTGCACCCGGGAGAACCCATGTGGCAACATGTAGACCCAGGCAACCAACAGGACAAACGGCCAGGCTCCTCAACAGAGAAACCTCACATGGAGACCAATACACGCAATAAAGAGACTTCAGAAATATCCAGTCTAAGAAAAAGTAGACAAGGCTCAACTGCCATTAAGAAACGCAAAGAAGTCATTTCTATAAAACTCAGGATTCACTCTGGAGGGCGGGCAGGGCTAGGGTTGGAAGAGCACGTGGAGAGCTTTCTAGGGTGTCTGCAAAGTTCTAGTTCTTGGCCTGAGTGGTGGTCATGAGGGTATTCACCTTATAGTAATAACTCAATCAGCAATACATCCATGTCCTTTTCTGTAGGTTTTTGATGAAAAAGTAGTAAAAAAAAAAAAAAAAGATAAAAATAAATGATCATATCAAACTTTAACTTGCATAGTGTATTTTATTTTAAAAAGTAGGCTCCATGCCCAGCGTGGAGCCCAATGCGAGGCTTGAACTCACAACCCTGAGATCAAGACCTGAGTTAAGAGTTGGACGCTTAACTGACTGAGCCACCCAGACACCCCATCTTACACCGCGCTTTTAACAAAAACAGCCAAAGAAATTTTAAGAGATTTATTTACACATCTTGCTCTGTAAGTAACGGTTCCTAATCAAAGATCAAGAGCCAGGGCTACGTGCAGGCTTGTCTTGTACACGGGTGCCAGCCAGGTAAGCCCCGGGCTGCACTCCCTCTGCTACGGCGGGGGCCCGGGCGTGGGCTGCAGCCACCAGGAGAGCACTGCCTCGCTCTAATCCACGGGAAGGTACAAGTCAACTCGAACCTCCTGAGACTCGATGCTGCCAACTGGAAGGTAAATGGACACTTTCAGAACACTCCCAGACTGTGCCTGCATCTGTAAACCACTGCTGTGTTCATGCCTTATTAGATCAGAGTCCTAAAATTTCTGTCCAGACTGCAGTAAAACTAATGAGAACAGCATCAAACTCAATCGAGCATAACACTGAAATCTCAAATAATGCTCAAATCTCGAAGGACGTTCAATTTGTTATACATTTAACCATGTGGTATCACAGGATATCCCAGAATGACTGATTTACTTTGCAAGTCGTGTCTGCCCATCTACTCCAAGTTTTATTTTTCACAGCAGTAAGGAGAGGTAAGAGAACAGTCACTCACTCAAGTTTTTCCAAGAATTAAAATCATTTCGTTCAGTCTTCAGATTGCTTAGCTCCTTCTCTTGCTAATCTGTCAGCTTCTTCATTGCCTGTAAATCCCGAATGACCAGGAACATGCATCTGTTAAATAAATTTTTTTCCCTTTTATCTTTACTGATTTTTTTTTAAGATTTTTACCTATTTATTCATGAGAGACACATGGAGAGAAGCAGAGACACGGCAGAGGGAGAAGCAGGCTCCCTGCAGGGAGCCCAATGCGGGACTCAATCCCAGGACCCCGGGATCATGACACTGAGCCACCCAGGTGCCCCTGTTTACTGATTTTTTACATACACAACACAGGAGTGCATCCTGTTTCCAGTGGGTGGAGAACGGCTCCTCCCACACCCCCACTTCAACACAGTTCTAAACAGCACAAACTGTATGCCCAATGCATGGATGCGTGCAGGCATTTACTAAAATCCCATCTTGATTCTCCACAAATTGGGTTATACCGTTTTTATTGATTTTTTTTCCCACTTAATGATGGAACTTGGAAAGCTTTCCAGGTAAAACACATGTATATACTGACGGACAGATACATATCTAACATACTATATTCTCTTTAAATGCTGTCAGAAAGAAGAGCTATACGTCTGGGATTTATTTTCATTTTTTTTTCTAAGTAGGTTCCACACCCAGTGTGAGCCCAACACGGGGTTTGAACTCATAACTGTGAGATCAAGACTAGAGCTGAGATCAAGAGTCAGACGCTTAACTGTCTGAGCCACCCAGGTGTGTACTTATGTGGTATGACCACTGCTGACGTTTACATTGCTGAAAGGCAGATTTAAACCTCAGGTTACCAAGCTGTTCTCAGTGGTCTGGGGGTGGAAGAGCAAGGCAGGGTTAAGACAATGACTACAGTTTAACTTGCTCTGTAGTGTTTGAAAAAACATTTTAATAAAAACTATCTATTATAAGAAAAATATTTCCATTTTGGAAAAAAAGTCATCCTCCTCAAGTCTTACCACTCTTTTCCAGAATACCTTACAAATTAGTTTTATTTTGACATTACGACTGATTCCAAAGAATCCTACAGGTTGACTGCCTACAGGTCACTTAACAGGGAGGAGGTGAGCCCAGGTGGGGCACTCCCAAGCACAGCTGAGACTATGTGAAGAATATCGAATACCCCTCAGTCACGCTGCCAGAACACTCACTGTGTTCCACACACAGGCCAAGAACAAGAAGTATTACTTGCACAATGATCAAGAGTCAACTGTGTTCCAATTTCTAATACACGCTATGATATTAATTTTGTGGAAACTGTTATTTTAACTTAACTCACTAAATCATTTAAAGAAACCACTACTCTCTCCGGTTAATTTAGAATATTTGGTCCTGGACGTTTGGGGGCTCAGTCAGTTAAATGTCTGACTCCTGATTTCAGCTTGGGTCATGATCTCAGGGTTGTGGGATCGAGCTTCACTTCGGGCTCCATACTGGGTGTGGAGCCTGCTTGAGATTCTCTCTCTGCCTCTCTCCTTCCTCCCTCTCCCTCCCAAAACAAAAAACAAAAAACACACAAAAATAAGTCCCAGGACATGAGTGGTTAAGAAAACACTTACCCACTGGATGTCCATGCCCTGGGTGAGCTGCTCCAGGGCCACAAAGTCCTCCTTGTTGATCACCTCTTTCCCTGTGCTTGTTTTCCACCCATTCTTCTTCCAACCTTGAACCCAATTAGTGATACCTACAAGAAACACCCTCACAGTTGATGGAACTCCAATGTCCTGGTCTCCTTTCCTCCCTAGACTTATACCTGCTCTACTTGTCTTCAGAGCAGCGGGCGGACTTGCCACTTGCCCACACAGGCTGTACTCTGTCTGGGGCATAGACCTGGCTACTCCTCTGCTCATCCCTTTGCTCAGACTGGCGTGGACTCACAAGCCCCAGCCGAGGAGGACACCTCCTCCACCTCTTCAACCCCCCTTCCCATGTCCTAAACATGCTATTTCCCAAAGGAGACATCAGCACACCACCTTAGGTTACTGATGCCTGTTTAGACTCAAAGGACCATGAGAGCAGGGACACATCTATCCTGTCGATCCCACCACCCCTCCTTAGGTGCGGGGCAGATATGTCTGGGTGGCAAATATTGGGGCAGCAGAACTGGGCCCCAGAATCCCTATCGTCTCTTTATACCTGACAAACCAAACGTCCTCATTTACCACTTAGGTCCCAATAGGATACAACACCTCCTACTGGAGAAGGAAATACCAATTTCCCTTCATGTTTACTAGAAAAACACTAGAAGTAAAAACGTAAAAGCTTACCATTTATAGTAAACATACTGTCCGTATACAGAACTAACTTCTTAATGTTTTGCGCCTTTGCTTGCTCGATGGCTTTGCAGGCTGCCTTGAAGAAACAAGTCAGTCATCATGCCATTGAAACTGTTCAACTTGCAACATTACTGATGTTCACAATCACTTCACCATTTAAACAATCTTTTTCTGTGCTAAGTGTAACGATTACACTCTGTGTGAAATAATGCTCCACATACAGTTCTGTTTGCATATCTATTTGAATGGGAAATGTGGGAAATGTGTCTGACAACTTACATGAATTTCTGCTCTTTGGTTGGTCTGCCGCCCAGGAAGCCTAATGCCTACATTCCTGGTTTCAAAACAATAAAAAAGAAAATGAAGTTAATTTAAAAAGCTAATTTTCAAAGTGGTTCCTTAAGCCTCTCAATGGAAGAAAGGCTTGATATATTTTTTTTGACAATTGAAAGCATCATACAAAAACAGTCTGTAAAAATCAAACCAAGAGTACTAACATTTTATGGAAAAGCCCCATGAGATGGTTTGTGAAGAACACTAGGCCAGAAATCAAAAGTGAGGTTCTATTTCTGGCCCTGAAATACATTAGAGTGTGTGGTCTTGGGTGAGCACTAAGCCAGCCGCAGACACTCAGTGCCACACAAGCTGGCTACCTCTTACAGGATTTGAAGCTAAAACTAGGTATCAAAGAGAAAGTGCTTCATAGACCACAAGTCAAGAGAAATGTAAAATCTTATTACTGGACAGCTTACATTACATTATGCCCAACACTGCTGTGGGCTCCTGTGAATGCTGAAGGACAAAGCTCAGAGGGATATGGCTATGTCACGGGCTCAGATCCCTCTGTTACACTGAATTTTAGGGCTGCCCAGCGTATCTGAAAGATCACACTTTCCATCACCCTGACCTTGTGCCTTGTGAAACCTGAGAGGTCCCCTCTAAGGTCACACAACTTCAGAAGAGTCTGGTGACCTGTCCCTTGGACATCTTTGTCAAAACCATCCCTCAGGAGACAGATGACTCCTCTGGAGGGGCAGGGAAGTCATTCTGGTGTAAGAGGTTATCAGTGAGACACAGACTCATCGAGATCCAGGGGAAAGAAAACGATGCTGAGGCATTTTACGTTCTGAAGAACAAAGCCATCAGTGTCGACATGAGCTAAAGCTTGTTCTTGTGCTACCTCTGCCAACGCTAAGCAAACAATAAGCAGACCCTGTGTCACTCCTGACAAGGTTTAGAATATGATTCACTTAGTTCTGAAGCCTTGTTTACTTACCAAGGATGGCCCGGCCCCCAGTAAACACCAATTCCTGCTCGTGCCCTCCTGCGTCCGTTACTGGAGCAGCAGCCATCAGTGTAGACGACGACAAATTCTCCTGCAAGAGGGAACTTGGTGAGTGTCACTGGGACCAAAGCACTAACAACTGAGACTCATTTAACACATTCACTAAGCCTGAATTCATAAAGTGAAAGTATTATACAATGCAGTCTACATCTTCTGCCTAGGAAAACACGATCAATTCCTCACATACGAGCCCGACACTGTGATTAGAACACACTCACACCTAGGTTCCACATGACAGACCAATTAACAGCAAAGGCAGTCACTGTGAACCTAGAACCTGCTACCGTGAGAGCTGTTGTCGCATCCCCCACGATGGAGGTCACAACAGTGCCTCTCTCCCTCTCCTCATGGGGGGCAGGGCGCACACTCATTCCCAGGAGCTGTCCATGCAGATAAGTAACACCTGGGCACGATGAGGACCTGTCTGCCAGAAAGTCTAGTCCTCCAACAGACGTCGGTCTAAATTGTTTCTTAGTAATATCTGCCTCTAGTGGACTAAGGTCCGCTGTTTTTGAGACAGAAAATCTGATCAACATTGCTGTAAAGCAGAAGGCAGAAGAGGAATGGTATGAGGCCACTCTAGGGCCACTGGTGATCAGAATGCTCCCAGCAGGGCAGCAGGACAAGTCAGGTCGACAGGTCTTGAAGAGAAGGACCATGGGAGCAAGTAGGGGCCTTGCTCTATGTGCTATTTGTCAGAAGGATGATAGAGCGGACAAGGCAGAGGCAAAGGGAAGAGGAGGGAAGATAGAGTGTGGGAGAACGAGCGTGTTGGACAAGAATCCTTGGTTCCACTGAATTTGACGCTATCAACACAACTGCCTTTCTGGTCACTGAATTCTGTCTCAATTCTGAATACCTATCAGGTACTGCATTAAGTGCCACTGTGAGTACCTTGGAAATGGCTCATCCCCCAGTCACCCCACAAGTATGTGCTCTGATGACTGCTGGCAAATAACCAAATCAACATTTTTTTTTTTTACATAACTGCAAAATTCATTTATGCAGTTTTAATATGGCTTGACAAAACATTTTCTATTGGTTTTCCTTGAATTAAATGGTAAGATAGCTTATTCCTAGAGAAAAATTGGAACCTACAAATATACTGATTTATATAAAAATGCCACTTACTAAAATAAAAAGAAAACCCCACTTACTCCTACTTTTTGTTTATATATATTAAAAAAACAAAAAGGAAATTCATATACCATAATCACTAACTATAAACTGATCTCCCACAGTTAAAGGTAGAGGAAAAATTCATATTACTTTGCCTCTCTAGACAAGGTAAGATCACTTATGTTTTGCAAAGGCTAAATGTAAACGGTAAAGATACTGGTGCTAAAGAAAAACTCTGAAAAAAATAAATAAAATAAAATGAAGAAGAACTCTGTCCAGGCCCTTTCTTCTCTTTTAAAGATTTACTTATCTAGGGCGACTGGGTGGCTCAGTTAGTAAAGCATGTGCCTTCAGCACAGGTCATGATCTCAGGGCCCTGGGATCGAGTCCCGTGTCGGGCTCCCTGCTCCTTGGGGAGTCTGTTTCTCCCTCTGCCTCTGTGTCTCATAAATAAATAAAATCTTTAAAAAAAATGTATTTATCTATTTAAGAGATAGACACGCGAGCATGTGCACAGAAGGAGGAGCAGAGGGTAAAGGTGAGGGGAAGCAGGCTCTCTGCTGAGGGCTGAGATCTTGGCTTGAACTGAAACCAAGAGCTGGATGCCTAACCAACTGGGCACCTCAGGGTCTTTCTTATTTGAAGAAGCTGAGGCCTTTGCATATTCTCGCAGTGACCTGAAATGCTGTGTGCACAGAGAATACCAGTATTTCAAAAGGTTACTGTTTTTAATTTGTAGGCCATGTAATGCTTTTCCAATGAACGTCCAAAGTTTTAATAATTCCACACAGTTCGATCAACTATCAAATAGTAATCTTTGAGATTTTTAAGTGAAGAATGAAATGCTAAACATTAGCTTTTCAGATAAGAATGAAAATGCTGAACATTAGCTCAGTTTCCCCTAATAAGGGGGGAAAAATTCTTACACTTATTTCATGATTATTATATAGAAAACTTAAGAATCCAAGAGAGATGTACCCATATAAGAAAACATGTCTTTGCTAACTGGAGGCATGGATTCCGTGTTCTGTCTCATATGCTTCGCACGTGGCTCTGCATTTTCCTCTCCATCCGAGGGCTCACGGAGTCGCTTGCTGGCTTTCACTTGTGATTCTTTTTCATGTTTATTTTCTGGCCCTGAAAGATCAAGTCTACTTAAAAACCAGGAAAAAAAAAAACATAACATGAAATGCTTAAGAATCCAGAAATTGAGGAAGTGATTAGTGTCACTAAGACTGAGATACCCTCTGTATGCAGCCCTATAAAGAGGAAATGACTTAAGACTGTCAACACTGTCTCAGATTTCGGTGTCCTATGAAATTACTCTAAGTTTTCCATGATAAGCTTGGTAAGAGCAACAAGAAGACAAGAGCAACATTCCTATTAAAGTAGAAATCTGCTTCTGACAGATAGCAGAGATACCAAAGCTGGTGAACCCTCCAGGTATGGTGGGCAGTTTGACAATCTGAGGGACTCTTTCCCCATAAAGAAACAAGGACTAGAATTTTGTAGATACCACTCTAGATACTTCATCTCCCTCAATGTCAAGCCGAGAACCTCCAGGGAAGTTGGGAGGGCACAGGTAACTGGACCTTAAGTAAACAGATAGCGGGCCACACTGAGAGAGGGAAACAGAAACCTGACAGCAGAGGGGACCAGGTTCCTTCAGAAGCTCAGCTGGTGGACGCAGGATTAACCCCAAAGGCTTCTCACAGACTCTCTCAGGTTATACGGGAGCAGCTTTTCCTATGTTCTCATTTTATGGAGTAGAAAAAGGGCACAGAAGGAGCAACTAATTGTATCTCCAAAATAACCACTAAACCCAACACTACAGATTCACTTTCAGCTCTAAACCAGGGATGGGGAAATGGGGCTCCAATGTTGACTGAACACCTCCACGTGGGTCCAAGTCAGAACATGCTCCCTGGAGCAGCTTCTCCACCCATACCTGTCAGAGGACTGCTAAAGATTTTTTAGCAAAATCTGGGCGAAGCCTCTATAGTGAGCAAAGTTTGCTGTTCCCACCCTGCTATATCTGTGTTACCCTGTATTTACCTTTAAAATATTCCTCTAGGTATTTCACGTAAGTAAACCCAAAAACACAAGTACAGGTCAAAGGCTAATTTTATACAATTTTATTACAATATAAATATTGTTTTATTTGTAGTAAAGTTAAGTTCAAATGAAAGTTTTTAAAGGACAGGTAAGACTTTGAAGAAAAAAAGAGGCACGGTTGTCAGATAATTTTGCCTTCACAAAATTAGGTTGAGTAAATAAGTTAAGCCCAAAACAGCTTACATAAATCACAGTAAGTGGCAAGTAGCTCAAGAATCCTAAAATAAGAGACGCCTGTGTGGCTCAGCAGTTGAGCATCTGCCTTTGGTTCAGGGTATGAACCTGGAGTCCTGGGATCGAGTCCCACATTGGGCTCCCTGCATGGAGCCTGCTTCTCCCTCTGCCTGTGTCTCTGCCTCTCTCTGTGCGTCTCTCATGAATAAATAAATAAAAAATCTTAAAACAAACAAACAAACAAACTTTAAATCCCATGGGATGCCTGGGTGGCTCAGCATTTGATCATCTGCCTCTGGCTCAGGGTGTGATCCCAGTCCTGGGATGGAGTCCCACATCAGGCTCCCTGCCAGGAGCCTGCTTCTCCCTCTGCCTGTGTCTTTACCTTTCTGTGTGTGTCTCTTATGAATAAATAAATAAATAAAATAAAAAATGTTTTAAAAAGTCTTTTATGGAAAAAGAAAAAGACATTAAATCCCAACTTACATATATGTCACTAGCTAGGAGATCTCTAACCTTTTAAGAAAGGTGATTCATAGGTATAAAGAACTACTTTGCCTTAGAATTTAGAGTATTAAACACACAGAAACATACTTATCCTGGAAAAATTGAAATATGGATAAGTCACTAATTGGTTAAATAAAAGATTAGTGAAAAGAAAGTATTGAGAATCCAACTAAGGTGACAGCCATACTTCCAGACTTGTTTTCTGTCCTGAACTGATTTCTCCATTGCGGCAGAAAATGTAACAGTCACATCACAGCTTCCTTAAAGCTGGTGGGGAGACCCAGAGGGTGAAGCAGATGCACAGCGAGTAAGGCTCTGGCCTGCTTCAGGAACTCGTCATTCGGGCAGATTCCTAAGCACGATGGCCTCTCCTTGACTTGCGCTGTCCACAACTGTTCTGGCCTCTCAAAGGAGCAGCTGTTTGAAGTTTGAGCATCTCCATGGACTCTAGAGAGCCTGCTCAAAAAAAGCTAATTCAAACCACTGTCTCCTCACCTTAACCCACTAGTAAAAAAATTTGTGAGTAAAGCTAATGAGACACAACTTCTTCAAAGTAGGTTAAGATCTACAGTTTACCCCAAACCACATGGGGGTCTGATCCTTGGTGCAGTCGAAAATCTGAGTGTAACCTGTGACTACCCCGAGGCCTTACTACTGCTAGCCTGTTAACTGGAACCCTTACTGATAACGTAAACAGCTGATTCACAGCTATTTTATAAATCTCTTATGCACTGTGGTCTTACAATGAATAGAGACTAGAAGATAAGAAAATCATAAAGACATAATAATAATAAACGTATGTAAGTGTAATAGAGTGAAGTCTCCATATAAGTTGACCCACATAGCTCAAGTTCATGGTGCTCAAGGGTTAACAGTACTTTAAACATTTTGTGCTTTCAGTGACCCTTAGTCCTTTGTACTTGACGCTCCTCATACTGGGACCCGAACTTCAATCACCTACACTTTCTGCGACATGTGAAATTGGAGGAAATTCTGATTGTGTGACCCTGTCCCAGTAAGAAGGAAACACCATACAGGTGCATGCCATGAAACAAACTGCATTCATCACTTTAAAACTGTAGCCCGGGGGATCCCTGGGTGGCTCAGCGGTTTGGCGCCTGCCTTTGGCCCAGGGCGTGATCCTGGAGACCCGGGATCGAGTCCCACGTCCGGCTCCCTGCATGGAGCCTGCTTCTCCCTCTGCCTGTGTCTCTCTGCCTCTCTCTCTCTCTCTCTCTGTGTGTCTGTCATGAATGAATAAATAAAATCTTTAATAAAAAATAAAAGTGTCGCCCGTTCGATTCAATGACAGGGCAAGCATTTTTTTTTTTTAATTTTTATTTATTTATGATAGTCACAGAGAGAGAGAGAGAGAGGCGCAGAGACATAAGCAGAGGGAGAAGCAGGCTCCATGCACCGGGAGCCTGATGTGGGATTCGATCCCGGGTCTCCAGGATCGCGCCCTGGGCCAAAGGCAGGCGCCAAACCGCTGCGCCACCCAGGGATCCCGAGGGCAAGCATTTAAACACAGAGTTAGCAGAGTGAGGACTCCCAAGTGGACCAGGAGGCTGGAGTCCCAGCCTGTCTCTAACACTGTCACCAACGGAAACCGCTGAGCTAAACCGCTCTCTGCCTGTTGGGAACATGGAAACGACCACCACATCTCCTCTATTTAGGAGGCCGCTCTGCAGACCAGGTGACCCTGGGGCTCTGCAAGGCTTCCAGCAGGTCAAGGCGCCACAGTGAGGGGAGCAGGGCCTACCTTCCGAGCCATCTAGGCTGGCAGGCTTCCTGACGAAGGCCCAGGCCTCCTCCTCCGTGGCAAACTTCTTAAATCTGGCAGCGGGGAACCGGTCCACCTGGGCTCTGCATTCGCTCCTGGAACAGAGGGCCGGGTTACTGCCTTCCTCCCTTACTGGTCCTTCCTAACCGGTCCTTTTTTTCTTAGGCCGGGAATGGTGCTAAACGGGCTGGGGGCACAGCCGGCCGCGCCTGCTCACGCCTGCTCGCAGCCGTCTTCCACGCTGTGCGGCGGCACACCAGCACGTCACGTAGGAGAATTTGGAGGGGGAGGCGGCCACCTCCAAGGACGCTGCCCGGCACCCAGGCGTCACACAGGGGCGAGGAGGCCGGGTGTACCGGAGCCCCACTACGTGTCACCGCTTGGAAATTCCCTCCCCGAAACTGAAAGGGAGGCTCAGGCGGAGGCTCCGGGGCCGCCCCACGCCAGGCCAGGGCCGCCCGCCGCGGGCTCCACTCACCAGGTCTGGAAGACCCCCGCCTTGCGGCCCCTCCTCACGGCGTAGAACATGCTGAGACTGCTGCAGCCGCGCGCACTGCAGCTCACGGCGGCCAGAACGACTCTGCGCGCCGCGCCCAGAAGCCTGGTCATCGCTCCCCGCCCGCCATCGCCGAGCGTCTCAGCGTCTCAGCGCGCCGCTCCGAGCCACCGTCGCGCAGACCCAACTTCCGGCGGCGGCGCGGGGAGATGACGCAGATCCCCGCGGGCTTGGGGGCGGGGCCTAGGGGCCTGGCGCCCGGCGCTTTTTCCGGAAATCCGGGAGAAAATCGGACTTGGGCGGTCCCGGGTGGGGCGGGACCTACGCAGGTGGGTGGGCACTAGGGCGGGGGTGGGGCCGCGTGAGGGGCGGGGCCCGGGCGGTGGTCTGGGCGGGCGGTGCCACGAGGGGCGGGGTCTAGGCGGTGACGTGGGCGGGGCAATGCCTAGAGGGGCGTGGCCTTGGCCCTGGTGTGGGCGGGGCAGTGCCCTGGGGGCGGGGTCTAGGCGGTGATGTGGGCGGGGCAGTGCCTTGAGGGGCGGAGTCTGGGCTGCGTGGGTGGGCGAGACCTCAAGAGGCCCCTCCTCTCGCTCCTCTTGGGCCTCTCAGCCTTGGGGGGCTGTCCAGGGTCCCCCGTGTGCTCAGGGCCGTCCAGCCTTAGGAAGAGGTGACTTGCCCCCTAACTGCCGTAGGGGCGGGAAGGACTGGCATTCCGCGCCGAGAAAGAGCTGAGGCCGAGGAAGGGCGGCGCCCCCCCACGTGGGTGCGTGACCCGCAGGGTGTCCGGTACCTAATGCCCTGGAACCAGACAGAAAATTTAGCTGTAAAGGCAATTCGTCAGAATTCTGCGCGGTAACTGACTTTTTGCTCTGTAAGCAAAGCACCTTCTTTGAAAAGTCCTGTCCACTGAAGCCTTGCTTTTGAGATTAATTGTAAAGGACTTTAGTTTTCTCTAGGTGTTCGGCTGGCGAGGCCCGTGGCACCTGCCGCGCGCTGCCCGGCCCGGCTTCGCACAGGTGGGTCAGGCTGCCCACCCGGGAGCCGCCGAGATGCGCGCGGGATCCCGCAGACCGCGGGGCGCAGCCACCTGTTCGAGGAGGGCGGGGGACCCGGGGGAGTGACTGCCTGGGGGCGGGGGCGCCGGCTTGAGGGGCAGAGAGTTCAGTCACGCGCATTAGGCGGAGAAGGAAGACCAACAGCAAAGGGGAAGGCAGGCCTTGCAGGGGTCGGGGGCGGTCATGCTTGTGAACCCCAAGAACATCCATTTAAAAAATTTCAACTTTCCTAATTTAAATTTAAATTGGCTGTAGTCCATTCTTCATTCCTATTTTTATTGCACTTCAAGATAGCTTCTTTTTTAAAAAAAATATTTAATTTTAGAGAGAAAGAGAGCAGAAGCAGGAGGGGCAGGGAGAGAGAGAATCTCAAGCTGACTTTGTGCCCCCGGACTGGGGGCTCAATCCCAAGACTTTGAGATCATGACCTGAGATGATTCCAGGAGTTGGACACTTACCAACGGCAACACCCAGGTGCCCCCAAGATAGTTTCTTTAAATAATTGTCCTTGGGGCTCCTGGCTGGCTCAGTCCAAAGAGCTTGCGAATCTTGATCTGTGGGTTGTGAGTTTGAGCCCCATGTTGGGTATAAAGCTTATTAAAAATAAGCTGAAAAATTTTTAAATTGCACTGAACAATCATGAGTGATTGATCGTAAAATCTCTTCTCACGTAGCTGTGAAACCCAGGATGCCCTGGCCACTGCTCTCAGGATGGCTGCAGCCCCCGTTTTTACTGTGATTCATTCTGTCTTCACCCAAGGCCTTTGGAGCACCAGCGGCCTCTGAGTGAGCTCAGGCTAGACCTTGGAAAATTCATTTCTAGACTTTCTTTCTGCAGAAGCATCACTAGCTCACCTTTTCCAGGTGACAACAGGTTAGATTATGAACAAAGATGGCACCAGGAGAACTGGTTCCAGATTAGGAAGCTGAGTGGAAGCAGATGAAGGGCTGTGGGCCAAAAGCAAAAGTCTTCACTTTAAAACTCGGAGCTGGGACAGTCAGTCGGATATGAAACGACAGTAGTACGGGTTATAGCCACAGCTGTGCCCGTGGTGGTCCCTAGGGGAGAAGGAGCCTGGGCTCCTGGAGAAGTGCTGCCTGACACCTACTGCCCCTCCCACTGACTTGATCCACGGGTCACACCTACTTGGGACTTGCTTTTCCACGCAAACTGGCTGGCCGTGGTCCTTTATCACAGGGCACTCATCACCTCTATAGACTTCTAGGTTAGAGTCATCTGAGTATGTTAAAGAAATCACCCATGTGGCTTTCTCTAATTCCAAAAATATTTCTTCCAGTGTGTTTTTTTTTAAAGATTTTATTTATTTATTCATGAGAGATACAAAGAGAGAGAGAGAGAGGCAGAGACACATGCCGAGGGAGAAGCAGGCTCCATGCAGGGAGCCTGATGTGAGACTCGATCCCGGGTCTCCAGGATCATGCCCTGGATTGAGGGCGGCACTAAACCACTGAGCCACCCAGGGATCCCTGAAAAGCTTTTCTATTTTAATCTCTGGCTCGAAGTGCCTGAGACTTTCCCTGTCCGGAGCAAAAACTGGCCCATTCTCTGTAAGGTACTGAGAACTGCCCAGAAGTCAGTGAGACTCTACAGCATTCAAAATGAGGGAACTTTCTTTGACACACACAATTATGGATGAATGTCAGTAATATGATACTAAGTGGATAAAGCAAGTCTCCAAGTGGAGATAGGACATCATTCTTATAAATCTAAAAGTAAAAAAAAAAAAAAAAAAAGTAACTAAAATGAAAACACATACTCTGTGTGTTACACATGCCTGCAGAAAGCAGTAAATTTAAAGGAAAAGAGAGGAGTAAACATGGTCTTCCTCAAGACATCACTGACATTTGCAAAAGGCAAAATCAATGCTACTCTTCTCACTTTGAGGGGGAATATAGTTATTTTTAATAAAATATATTACTTATATTAACTTGAAATGGGTTTTTTATTTTATTTTGGGGGTTATTATTTTAATGAATAATTTGAAATTCTCCATTTTATGTTTTGTGTAATATCAATAGTTGTAACCTACAAAAAAAAAATCTTTAAGGTCTTCAATAACTTTTTTAAAAGTTCAGAGTCCTGAGGTCAAAATCCTAGGAACTGCTGACCTAGAAAATAACTATAGATCAACACAGGAACACATGAAAAATAATATATTTGAACAATGTCCTTGTAATTCCAATTTACATTCTTCCTGCAAACTGTATTTTTTGAATAAAAGTTTCTACCAGTCTGTAACATGCTTCTGTAAAACACATTAGGATTTCCCAAAATGTGCAATTTGGGATAGGTAACTGTGAAGCCACCCCTTGCTTCAGGAGGAACATGTGCTTATTAGCACCCGCCGGGCACCGACGCACGGAATCCCTTTCCCTGGCGTCCCAGGCCCTGTGCTGAGTATGGCGTGCACACAGCCAGGACTGACGCCGGTGATGCCGCACTAACGTCGCCCAGTTCACCTCCGAGAAAGTGAGATCCTGAGAGATCGGGTGCCTTGCCCACACCTGTGCAGACAGGCAGGGCTGCAGCTGGGACCCAGACCCCAGGCCGGCACCCACCCAGGCAAACCTAAGTCGTGGTTCTCAAAGTGCGGTCCTCAGACCAGCCACAAAACCATCCCCTGGGGACTTGGAAGGGGAGTTCCGCTGCACCTCTGCAGGGCCTGAACTCCGCAGGGGTGAGGGGGTACCCAGCAGTTTGTGTTTTAGCAAGCCCCCCGGGGGGCTCCGAAGCACACTCTGGTGTGAGGACACTCCCCACTGTCGCCTCCCACCCCAGTCCTGGGAGGTCAACAGGCCCACCTCAGGTTATTTGACAGATGAAACCGGCTTCAGGAGCCTTAGTGGCTCGCCCCACGTCATCTAGTTAGGTGTCGGACTGGCACTCGGTCCCCAACCTTCCTGCTGTTGTCTGCAGCGGTGACTAGCAGCAAGGAGGAGTCTGGGGCAGGGGAGTGGGAGCAGTGGCAGGGGGGTGGGAAGCCGACCGTGGCATCTCCGTGACTGTGAAGAGGAAGACATCGGATTGGAACTCACAACACCTCTCTCTGTCATTCCCTGTGGTCGTTTGTGTTATGAATTAGATGGTGAAATGGCAGTGAGAGCCACGAGGTGACATGTTTTTGTTAAAGAGCAGATTTTAGGGGAGCCCAGCCGGCTCAGGCGCAGGAGCCCGCAACTCTTGATCTCAGAGTTGTGAGTTCGAGCCCCATGTTGGGAGCAGAGGTGACTGACATAAAAATAGACTTTTTTTTTTACATTAAATATTTTACGTAATTTGAACAATGTCTTTGAGACGGAAATGTACTCTTTAAATGTTAATGGTTGATTTTAAAAGAGTGACTGAGGAAGGTGATGATGACTAGGACTCGGTTATACCTGAAAATACTCTTATTGTCTGGAGAATGATGCTGCTGGTAAGCCACTGACATGAGCATACTGGGGATGCCCCTGCCCCCCCCCTCAGTGGCCCCTAACACGGGCACTCCAGCTTCCTCCTGGTCCTGGGGCATCATCCCAGCCTGGCCCCCTCAGCCTGAAGAGCTGTAGAAAATGCCCCCGCGTAGCCCCAGGAACATGATTACCCAGCCAAGGGCATCTCAGCTGCAGCCTTCCACAGACAATGGACTTCTGTTATTGACCTAAAGGTGACCCGTCACCAAGAACAATCCCAGCAAAGTGTGATACCTGAGGGGCATCAGGCCTGCGGAGCTCTGGTGCTCCATCAATCAGCTGCCCTGACCTCGGTGGGGGATGGGAGGCCCTTGGCTGGGGGGTGGGGTTCTGGGGTGCTGACTCGGCACACTGGGTGTGGACCTCGGGGGTGCACGGGATGAGCCCGCTGGAGGACCCAGGGGTACCAGCCCGTGTGTGCACCACCCCCCCAGCTCTCCTGCTGTCCCCGCGCCCTGACCCAGGCAGCTCACACGCGCTCTAGGTTCCAGCTCTACGACCCATGGCCATGTAAATCTGGTGTGTCGCTGAGGTCTCTGTTCTCTCATTGGAAACTGGAGAAAAGGACGGCGTGTGTGGCAGCTGTGGACACAGCCGTGTGCAGCCTCTAATCTGGCCTGACACACAGCGTGTTCCCCATGTCACGTTACTTTTCATCCTGTGCATGTTTCGTGAAGATTCAGGAGACAATGGTGTTGCTTTTGATGAAATATATTGAAGATGAGCAAATTATCCATTTATGTATAATAAAAATCAAGTGAATTCTCTATATCTTAAATATTAATATTTGAGCAGACACCTTTCATCCACCTGATATGATGGATCACCCGTGTCTACAGATCAGATAGTTATACTGGAAGAGTGACTTTGAAACCTTCCAGTAGAAGCCAGTGACCTTGCTTCATTACATGCAGTCGATTTCCACATTCACCGCAGGCTTGCACCTTCGTTTCATCCCCCTGCTCCCTACTGGCCACTGTGTAATAATAATCATAAAAACCTGGCAGCTGTAAGTGGAGGGGAGAGAGACAACCTTTTGCTAAATCCAATCCATTAATTCTTGATCGGCCAGACAGGTCCATAAATTTGTTTTATGTGCAAGGACTCTGCAGTAACTCTCCTCCTGCCCCTTAATCGTTACCACCAGGAGCAGTGGTGTGGAAGGAAGGGCTCTGCAGTCTGGGGTCCCTCTGTGGGACCTCTAGCTTTCTGCCTTGGGCGCGGACATTGTACGTTCCCGGCATAGGGTCCTTTGTAATAGGGGACTTTACACCATATGTATGTATATAGAGAGAATGAGAACAGATCTAGGCTAACGGCAACCCCACCCCAACGGTACTCTCTCCTGGGCCAGAACTACCCAGGTTGGGTCTCTTGGTCCCTCCAGGATAAAACCGTAGATTCTGTAATTCATTACCTTCATGCTGTAAGGGAGCTTTCTTAGTTTCCTGTTACTTTGTAAGTCCTCTCTACATCCGGGATCTTGTCACTCAGTTTGGTCCCTGGACCAGTCTCATGGGTGTCCTTGGGAGCAAGTTAGAACTAGAAAATATTGAGCCCAGCCCAGAACGTCTGAATCAGAATCTGCATTTTTACAGTGATCACTAGGTGATTCCTTTGCACGTTAAGCTGGAGAAACGCTGATTTTTTTCCCCCCAAAGATCTTTTACTTGGCAGAGAGAGTGCGAGCACAAGCAGGGGAGTGGCAGGCAGAGGACAGAAGGATAAGCAGATTCCCCGCTGAGCAGGGAGCCCCACGTGGGGATTGATCCCAGGACCCTGAGATCATGGCCTGAGCCAAAGGCACATGCCACACAGGCACCCCAGAAACATTGATTTTTAAAGAATATAATTTTTTTGTATTTTTTTATTTATTTATTTTTTTTTTTATTTTTTTTATTTTTTATTTTTTTTAATTTTATTTATTTATGATAGTCACATAGAGAGAGAGAGAGAGGCAGAGACACAGGCAGAGGGAGAAGCAGGCTCCATGCACCGGGAGCCTGACGTGGGATTCGATCCCGGGTCTCCAGGATCGCGCCCTGGGCCAAAGGCAGGCGCCAAACCGCTGCGCCACCCAGGGATCCCTTTTTGTATTTTTTTAAAAGATTTTATTTATTCATGAGAAACAGAGAGGCAGAGACACAGGCAGAGGGAGAAGCTGGCTCCTCGCAGAGAGCCTGATATAGGACTCGATCCCAGGACCCCGGGGTCATGACCAGAGCCATAGGCAGATGCTCAATCACTGAGCCACCAAGGCGTTCCATAATTTTGTGTTTTAATGACAAATGCATAGTGGAGAATTCAGGACATGACAATTTTTTTCTTTTATTATTTTTAAAATATTTTATTCATGAGAGACACAGAGAGAGAAGCAGAGACAGAGGCAGAGGGAGAAGCAGACTCTACGCAGCAGGGAGCCCGACGTAGGTCTTGATCCTAGGTCTCCAGCATCACGCCCTGGGCTGAAGGCAGGTACCAAACCACTGAGCCACCCAGGGATCCCGGAGGAAGAGATTGTTATGTAAGAGGTATGTAAGTCGATTCTGTGACTTATGGCATTTTTTATTCTCCTAGAAAGGACTGTAAAGTTTATAGATAAACACGAGGGTTAGTAAATCAATCATATGAATTTAAGAACACCTACTGAAGATCATCATGCTAGTTACTAAGATCAAGGAGGCAAGAGGATCCCCATGAGGTGCCCTTGTGCCAAGATTCTGCTCTCCAATACCATTTTTTCAATAAAAGGAACCAAGGCTTTTTGGAGAAAAGGTGGATCCCATGTCTGAGACAGAACTGTCCAGAATGAGCTTGGAACACCTTGTGCTAGAAAGCAAGAGGTTAGATTAACGGAGGTGATGGGGCACAGAAACTCATCTAAAAGGAGCTGATGGTTTAAAATCTTCACCAAGTTTTGCTGGCCAAACTGTTCAGAGTGAGACAGTCTGAACATCAAAGCAGAATACTGGCAGGTTGATTGATAAACAGTAGATCTGAGCAGTCATGAGTTGTAACAATACACACACAACAGTTGTCAAAGAGTAAGTGAATAACAGGCCACATTACATTCCTGACTCATTCAGGTTCCCAGTTTTAAAAATTCAGCATATTCCATCAGGCTTACGATACTATGTTGATTTGAAAGTTCTCTGTGAAATCTACTTTAAAAAGTTAGGAACAGGGGATCCCTGGGTGGCGCAGCAGTTTAACGCCTGCCTTTGGCCCAGGGCGCAATCCTGGAGAACCGGGATCGAATCCCACGTCAGGCTCCCTGCTTCTCCCTCTGCCTGTGTCTCTGCCTCTCTCTCTCTCTGTGTGACTATCATAAAAAATAAATAAATAAATAAATAAATAAATAAATAAATAAATAAATAGGAACAGAAAAAGGATAGTGAGAGATGATGATGAACAACTCTACTCACATAAATTCAACAATCTAAATGAAATGGAGCAGCTCCTCTGAGAGCACAAACTACCAAATCTCATCCAACACGAAACAGATCATTTTAATAGCCTTGTAACTGTTAAATTTGTCATTTTAAAAACCCCTAAAAAAGGGAAATCTCAGGCCTGGATGATTTCATGGCCAAATTCAACTAGATGCCTGAAGAATTAACGATTCTACACAATGTTTTCAGGGAAACCGAGGATGAAGGAATACCGCTCTATACTTCTCATGATGCTGGTGTGGGGCTGATACCCAAACCAGGCAACAGTAAGTAGCACAATACAGAAAACTACAGATCAGTGACCCTCATGAGCACAGATGCGACAAAGTCATCAACAAGATATTAGTAAATGGAACCCAGCAACATTAAAGAGAATGCGATTCCATGACCAAGTGGGGTTTGTCACAAAGATTCAAGACGGGCTCAGTACTTGAAAATCAATTAACATAGTTCACCAGATTAACAAACACGTTAAGAGGAAAACCTCACATGGTCCTGTTAATTGATTCATAAACAGCATCCAACATAGTATCAGTCAAGATAACAACTGTCAGGAAAATGGGGATAGAGGAGATCTTCCTCCACCCGATAAGGAACATCCTGCAAAGAAACCTAATGCTACCACCATACTACTGACGGGACGGCGTGTTCCCCGAGATGGGGAGGAGGCAAGCTGTGCTCTCGGACCGTTCCTGTTCAACAAGTACCAGAAACCAGCAAGAATGTCCTTCAATACCCCCACCCGCTGCGCTACTTTGGCAGAACGGGCAGGGACGAAGGCCTGGCACGTACAGGACGGAAACGGAAATGGTTCATCAAGTGCATTCAGGACAAGCGGCCCAGGTAAGATCAGAGGAGCAGCTATACTTTTCTTTCCTTCTGGAGTAAGTGTCAAGTTGACTCTTAATTTTCCAAGGAGATACTGGCCTTTAAATTTTTTTTTTTTTTTTTTTTTAGCATTAGCAAAACACACCTACTTTAGAAATCTGAGATGAACACCACTGCAGCTTAGCAAAGATGGACAGAAATCTTAGGGATGGCCTAGCGTAATACTGTCAGCACCTCTCCATGCTTGGTCCGTCGGGACAGTGACAGTCGAACCTGATAGGTGAGGACACTGAACACCCAGATTAAATCCCGTGGCCGCAGCCAGAGTGTCCAGCACAAGTTGCCCCTGCCTGGAACGCTCCTCTCCCTGGGGCATAGCTCCTACCTCTCTTCCAAACACTCCCCCGACCTCTAATGCATGAATCCTCCTGGTCCCCTTGGATGTGGGAAGCAAAGGCAAAAGAAAACTTAAAATTTCCTCCCTAAGCCAAATGTCAAAGTCCCTGAAGCAGGTTGCAGACTGACCTTCCTTGGGGGCTGGGATGCCCCCATGTGGACACTTGCTAAGGGCAAGAGGCAATGTCATCCCGAACCCCAGGATCCTTTGGAAACCTCCGGTCTCTACCCCCCAGATGCAGGTGGGCGCTCATCCCCCAACACACGCCCCACAGATACCCCTCTGAGGGGTCTCATGACTGAGCTGACACTAAACACTAACAGTGACCTTCTCCCAACCAGGTAGCCCCTCAGGATCCTGGAAAACACCGTTGGAGGTCTGTGCTGCCCCCCCCCCCCCAAAGTAGAAAGCCAGCCCCTCAGGACCTCAGCACAGCTCCTTCTGCCCGGCGGATCTTGCCTGAGTTTCACTAAAACCACCTTTTGGCATCAGAGGCCTCAAGAGTTCTTTCTTGGCCCTGGGCCGCAGACCCCAACACTTCCACGTCACCCTTACTCACTTTACTTCGGTCTTCCGCATCATTCGTCCTTACACACTTGCACCGTTTACGGAGGTCTTCCTCACCCCAGGTATCTCCCTGAGGACAGACTCTGCGTCCCACAACCACCAGCACCTGGCTCAGCACTAGCCGAGTAGGAGCATGGGCGTTACTGTGAACTGTGTTTCCGCTTCCTCTCGAGGGCAGGGGAGTCGACCTCTACACGGGACCTTGAACCCACAGCTTGGGACAGACGTGGGCACTTCTGCAGCACACGGGCCTTGGTCCCCCCGCGGTAGCTCTGTGCCATCACCCACTGTCACCCACTGTCACTGATCTGTAGTTTTCTGTATTGTGCTACTGTTGCCATACTGTCACCAACTGTGCTGGCTTTCAGGTCAGGCTCTGCCCCACTGGGAAAACCACCTCGGGGGCCCACCCCTGCCCCAGCCTGTTACCAACCCGCCCTGTCCCCCCCTGACCCCAAGCCCAGTACCCTGTCCATTAACCCTGGCTGTCTAGCCCTCAACCCGTTACCCCCGCCGTCCACCCCCCCCCGCCCGTTACCCCCGCCGTCCATCCCCCCCAGCCCGTTACCCCCGCCGCCCACCCCCCAGCCCGTTACCCCCGCCCATTACCCCCGCCGTCCACCCCCCAGCCCGTTACCCCCGCCGTGCACCCCCTAGCCCGTTACCCCCGCCGTCCACCCCCCAGCCCGTTACCCCCGCCGTCCATCCCTCCCAGCCCGTTACCCCCGCCGCCCACCCCCCAGCCCGTTACCCCCGCCGTCCACCCCCCAGCCCGTTACCCCCGCCGTCCATCCCTCCCAGCCCGTTACCCTCGCCGTCCATCCCTCCCAGCCCGTTACCCCCGCCGCCCACCCCCCCGCCCGTTACCCCCGCCGCCCACCCCCCCGCCCGTTACCCCCGCCGTCCATCCCTCCCAGCCCGTTACCCCGCCGTCCACCCCGTCGCCCGTTAAGCCAGCCGTCCATCCCCCGCCCGTTACCCCGGCTGCCCAGCCCCCGCCCACCTCGGGAACCCCGAGCTCCCCACTCCCCGAGACACCCCCCATCCGCCAGATCCCGCCCGCGGACCCGACTCGAGGGCTAAGTGTTTACGGCCCGGAAAGCACATCTAGTCGTAAAGCGCTTGGCTTCCGCGGCGCTACCGCACGTCGTGCCGCCGGGGCCTCTGGGCACACCTGGAATCCGAGCCCGCTCCTTTCCCCCGGCTTCCGCGGGGAAGCGAGACGCCGCCTCGGGTTCGGAAAGTGTTTTTCCAAGTCCTCTCCTCGGGGCGGAGTTGCTTCTCGCGGGCCCCGGCCGCCCGGCTCCCGCCCGGAACTTCCGCAGCTGCCCCAGGCAACGCTCGCCAACCACCGGGAACAGGAAACGCGGAGGGCGGAGGAGCCTCTTCCGGGGGCTCTCTAGGCTCCCACGGCTCCTCGGTGGTTCTTCCTGCTCCCGCCTCTTCCGCTCCGCCGCCGGGATTTGAGGAGCTCTCGCGAGACCCGGGCCTCTTCCTAAGCCGGCGCTCTCACGCAGGTATGTCGGCGGCCTGGCCTCCGCCGGACTTTTCCGCCCACTCTGAGGAGAACGGGTTTCGGAGTCGGCCCAGCGTCCGCGGGCGCTGCTCGCCGGGCGGGGATGCGGCCGATTCCCCGGGCGGTGCTCCCCGATGGCTTCGGGGCGGGGGGAGCGGGGCCTGCGGGGGCCGCACCCGCGGCGGCCGCTCAGCTGGGGCGCCCTGTGCCCGCAGGACGAGGCCATGTTCAGTTCGAGCGCCAAGATCGTGAAGCCCAACGGCGAGAAGCCGGACGAGTTCGAGTCCGGCATCTCCCAGGTGAGGGGGCGCGGGGGGGCCGGCGGGGTGTCCCCCCCACCCCGACCCCGACCCCGGGCCCCGGCGGGGGGAGGTCGGAGCCGCCCGAGCGCGGGGAGCCCCCGAGTGTCCGCGGCCGCGCACGTGGGCGGGTCGCCCCCCCGCCCCCCCGCGTCCGCTGAGCCCCTCCCCCCCCCAGGCTCTCCTGGAGCTGGAGATGAACTCCGACCTCAAAGCCCAGCTGAGGGAGCTGAACATCACGGCGGCCAAGGTGAGGCCCGCTTGCTCCCCGGGGGCTCCGGCGGCCTTGCTGGGCTGCACGTGTCCGAGCCGCGGGCGCGGGCGCGGGGGCGGGGGCGGGGGCGGTCAGCGTGCGGTCGGCGTCTTCCCCTCCAGGAGATTGAAGTTGGCGGCGGCCGCAAAGCCATCATCATCTTCGTTCCCGTCCCTCAACTGAAGTCTTTCCAGAAAATCCAAGTGCGGCTCGTGCGGGAGTTGGAGAAGAAGTTCAGCGGGAAGCACGTGGTGTTCATTGCTCAGGTGTCGGGGCTTCTCGCCGCGCTTGGGGGAACAGCTGAGGGCGGCCGAGGGCGCGCCTCGACGGCGACGTGAGGGGCTCCCTGTGAGGGGCTCCCTGTGGCAACCGCCGCGGTGGCGGCCGTGGTGGAGGCAGGAACCGGCGCGCACCGACGCGCGACTCGGACTCGGGCCGCTTTGCTCTGGGTTGCTGGACTTCCACGAGTCCCGAATGGATTCTCTTGCCTTTTTTGTTGTTTTTAAAGCAGCTTGACAGTTTCCTGCCCGCTTAAAGTTTTTCTTTCTCCAACGTCATTTCTCTCTCACAGAGGAGAATTCTGCCCAAGCCAACTCGAAAAAGCCGTACAAAAAATAAGCAAAAGCGCCCGAGGAGGTGAGTGCCTGGGCGCCCTCCCTGCGGAGGGCGGGGGCGCGGACCGCTGATCGCCGCGGGAGTGCTGCCCCGTGGGGAGCCTACTTTAAAAAAACCCGTACTGTGGCCTGTTTGTTAAGCGCCGTTGATTCACGTAGTTTTGTAATTGTGGTAGGTTTCCGAAACTAAACACTGATTGTTTAGGAAGACTTTGTGGCACTTTTTACTGAGCAGCTGGTTCTTCTGTGATTACTGCAAGCGTTCTGAAGTTAGTTCTGGAGGCAAGAGCTCGGGGTGTTGACACAGTGGTACAGACCTAGGTCCCTGCTGTCGCAGAACATGAGACTGTGCCTCCCCTTCTGTGGGCGGGGCGAGGAGCAGCGGGGGCGTTGTTGGGGTGGCTCAGGGGTGCTGGGAGGCTCTGTATTTCATGTTTTACTGTGAATTAAGGTTAAGAAATGAGGTGGATTTCTCTGGTGCTGACAGGATGGGTGACACGTTGCTGCAGTCGTGGACGCTGGTGGACGTGTGCTCTGAGCTGGTTGGGCTTTCAGGGTGTCCGGCGTGAACTCCGTGCGCCTTGTTGACTCCTTGCTCTGGGCCGAGGTGTGGGGTTACTGGACCCCCGCAGGCCCTGCCCCAGGGACCGGTTTGGGAAGAACAGTGTGGTATCTGACTGCCAGGCAGGCAGCCTGCTCATGGAGTCTGCCCTTTATTCCTGAAGGGGTGAGGAGAGACGCGAGGCTTGGAGAATGCGATTGCAGCCAGTGATGGCGATGCTGGGGCTTGTCATCCGCCGGGAGGTCGTGCCGGGTCACCAGCGGGCCAATGTCGCTGTGGAGAGGAGTGGAGGGGAGGCTGGAAGGGCAGGTGCAGGGTTCTGGAGCTTGAGACGAACGGCTCCGTGCGCTGAACCTTTTCATGGGCAGTTGGAGCAGTAAGAATTGAGGGATTGTTTCGGTGGTGTGCAGTTTGTGAGACACGAAATACAGGAGGTCACCAAGGGCATCTAGTCTGTTGGAGCCTGAGTGTGTACTTGAGCATGAAGGACGGCCCCCCATCGGCAGCCCCAGTTGTCCCTCCTCCCACGCGTGTTCTCCACGTTTTCTCAGGTGATGACTTCGCTGTGTTCCTGGTGACCTAATGTCCACATCCGAGGCCTTCTGTTGACTGCCAGGGTCTGGGCGGCAGGCGTGGTGGTGCCGCCGCTTCCCACTGCCTTCAGACTTCCTTTCCTTCCATAGGACTTGGCTTTCTACACAGATGAAACCCCGAGAGTGACTTTTTTTGGTGTCTAGTCTGGAGCAGGGTTTCCGTTCCTTTTCTCTGAGGCATAGCTGCATTCCCATCGCTCCCTCTTGTAAGCGGCGATGTTGGCATCTGAGAGAATGCGCCACAGCTGGCTTTGATGCCATTCTGATTTGTTGTAAAGGACACAGTTGACAAACTTTCCATTCATGTGCCTTCCTAGTGCTGGAGGAGGAGGCTGGATTACTGGGTAGCAGTGATCCGTTGGGCCACCTGTGTCGTTTGCTTTCTGGAAGGTGACGAAGGCCTTGGGAATGGGAAGTGGGTTCCCTTAAGCTTGCTCTGCAGCCCCAGAGCAGGCGTCGGGAGCCCTGCCACGTGTGCTTTGTGTGGGAACTTCGATGAATGGAGCTTAGTATCCCATTTGCTGAGGCTAAGGCGGCCTGGACGCACTCCTGCTGCATGCAGGGGAGCTCTGTAACACTGGGAACAACTATTTCTGCTCCCTCTCCTTGGCCTCCCGGGGTACACGGCAGATCCCCGAGAGGCCTGGAGTTCGTCGAACCGTGTTGCTGTCGGGCAGCCAGTTAGGTTGTGAACTCGAAGTGCTACCAGGAGGGTGAGGTCACGGCCTCACGTTGTGTGACGGGGTGAAGATGGGGGCCCAGGAGGGGCTGTCCTCCCGGAGCTGGTGATAGGGCAGTGCTCCATCCCATCCTAGAGAACGAGGAGCGCGCGTGCAGGTATTTTGGGAGCTGTGGAGCGCTCTCAAAGGAGCTTTTCCTAGTAAAAGTTGTGGGATCGCATAGGTTTTTAGATTAACTTGACAACATTGGAGAGGGATGGTTTTGGAGATGAGTGAGGAGTAGAGCGGCTGCTGCAGCGGTTTAGTCAAGAAGTCGAGTGAAGGTAAACCTGAGACCTCGATCCCCCGTTCCCTGGAGATGATCACCTGGAATGGCCTGGGGTGTGTATGGCTCGTAGGGTCTTGGAAGTACCTCACCAGGGTGTTGGCCACCCTGTCTAGTTTGGCAGTGGCTCCGATGCGGTCTCTTGAAAGCTGGTGTGATTTTGGTTTCAGAAACCTGTGGTTTGCTGTTTACCCTTTTGACTTTAAAGGGGCTCTCAGGAGGGCGGGCCTTCCTAGATTTCTTACTGTGTCACCACATTCTTTCAGCCGCACTTTGACAGCGGTGCACGACGCGATCCTGGAGGACTTGGTTTTCCCAAGTGAAATTGTGGGCAAGAGAATCCGCGTGAAACTGGACGGCAGCCGGCTCATAAAGGTTCATTTGGACAAAGCACAGCAGAACAACGTGGAGCACAAGGTGAGGGTGCAGCTGCCCTGCGGGAGGGTCCGCATGCAGAGCGCCAGCCCTCGGGGTGCCACCACACGCACCCCCTTCCCTTTGGAGGGAAGGTCGGGTTTTGCAGTGTGGGCAGAATCGGAATTCTCTGCCTTTGTCTGATGAATTCTTTTCTTTCCTCGTAGGTTGAAACCTTTTCTGGGGTCTATAAGAAGTTGACGGGCAAGGATGTTAACTTTGAGTTCCCAGAGTTCCAGTTGTAAACAAAAAATGATTAAATAAAACTTTCACAGTATTCTGTTTTAGTGTGTTTTTCAAAATTTCAGAGATGTGGTTGTACAGCCGTCCGTGTCAGTAGCCCCTGCGTGGGCGGGAAGATTGTGAACAGAGAGGGTGCAGTTTAATGCACAGGAGGGATAGACTTGTATCCAGGGATGTTCTAATAGGTATAATCCTAGGAAATTGCCCCAAGCGGCCAAGTATGGGCACTTTGACAATTCGACCTAAAGGACACGGCACCAGAGCTGTGAACAAGAGGGTGACAGCCTACATCCTAGTGCCAGCGTGGGTGCTCCACCCGAATGCTGGTCTCCGGGAAGCCTGCCTGAAAGTCCAGCTGGACAGAAGCACCTGGAATCAGGCCGGGAACAGTTTTGAAAACTACGTGATAGAAAGTTTTTTCCAAGAGCAAAATGTGAAGTAGTGTTCTCACTGAATGTTTTTGTGAAAGACACACATGCAGAATTTACCATTTTATCCTTTGTAGCGTACAGTTCAGAAGCCGTGAGTGTACTTAGGTCGCCGGGAGACGGACCCACGGCAGCCCCTGCCTCTTTCCCAACCCCTGAGCTTATGCGTTCATGGACTTGAGCAGTGAGGCGTGAGTAGGATGAGACGTTTTAGTCTATGTGGTGCATGAGCAAGGAGTTTTCAGGTCCTAACCTGAGGCAAGAGGGGTGAGGTGGTTGTGGGGGCCCTGGAGCAGCCCAGAGGAGTGTGTTTGACCCTACACGTGTCCTGTGTAGAGGTTGGATCCCAATAAGCCTGGGAGGCGAGTCTCCCTGCCAGGTGAGCGGGGCAGCCCCAGAGGGGCCGTGAGCCTGGTGGGGCGCAGACGCAGGTGTATTAGCTGTGGGGACCTGCCCGCCCTCATGCTGCCCCCGTTCGGGAGCTGGAGCCCTGGGTCAGAGGGAGGAGGGCTCCCCCCCACCTCCCCAGTCAGCGGGACCTTCGCCTGTCCTCAGAGGAGTCCACCCGCCGCGTGGCTCCTGCTGCCTGGGCCTCCCAGCCAGGTAAAGTGGGATTGTCTTCGGCCCTTCCCCTCCGCCCGGACACCGAGCCAGCTCTTTGCGTGTTTCTGCGTGTTTCTGCGCCTTTGCAGGAGGCCTCCTGTCCTCCGACGAGGTTGAGCATCCGTTAGGTCTTCAGAAAACAACCAGATGAACATAAACCCAGAAACGTGAGAAGCTATAGGCTGATCCCTAGTTTTACTTGAGTGTAGTCTCGAGGACACGGTATTTGGGGGTCACCCTGTACTTTTCATCTGTGAAATGGGACTTTATCACTTAACGCATCTAAAACAAGATACTGATTTTTTTTAAAGAAGTGACTAGTGCTGAGGATTTTCAGTATGTGCTTCATGAAGCTGCAGGTGGTAGGCCTTGGGGCTCAGCTGCCCCAGCCCCATAAGCTGGGGAGAAAGGGCTACAGGTACATGGACCCAGGCATTTTTCTTTCTAAGATTTTATTTATTCATGAGAGACACACAGAGAGAGGCAGAGACACAGAGGGAGAAGCAGGCTCCATGCAGGGAGCTGGACGCGGGGATCATGACCTGAGTCAAAGGCAGATGCTCAACCACTAAGCCACTCAGGCATCCCAGCCATTTTTCTTTAGAAGATTTTGTTCATTTATTTGAGAGAGTATGAGCAGGGGGTAGGGGTAGAGAGAGAAGCAGGCTTCCCACTGAGCAGGAAGCCCGACATGGAGCTCGGTCCCAGGACCCTGAGATCATGACCTGAGCTGAGGCAGCTGCTTCATGGACTGAAGCACCCAGATGCCCCAAGGCATCTTTCTTTTTAGTTTATTTATTTATTTATTATTTATTTATTTATTTATATTTTTATTTATTCATGAGAGAGAGAGGCAGAGACCCAGGCAGAGGGAGAAGCAGGCTCCACGCAGGGAGCCCGACGTGGGACTCAATCACGGATCTCCAGGATCCTGGCCTGGGCTGAAGGCGGCGCTAAACCGCTGAGCCCCCTGGGCTGCCCGCATTTTTCTTTTTAAACAATATTCTGAATTTTGATTTTTCTATTATGCCAAGTGGCTGTTGGTTATATATCTAGTAGACACTAGAATAAAAAGTCCATGTCCCAAGAAAAGAAATGCTTAGCATTCTGTGAGGAAACACTTGCTTTTGAAACTAGTGTGTTAAGGAATAAGCATACTTGAAGGTGGCCAAGGAGAAATGCTTTCATTTTAGATGTGTTACCTGCAAAATCTGCCTGCTGTGAAAACTTGGAAATAGAATATTCTCAAATCCATCTAAAACTCTTATAAAGACTCAGTTGACTTAGAATGCATTTGTTAGAAATTAATGCAACAGTTGCCAATTATAAGAACAAAGATGACCAGGGAGGCCTGGTGGCTCAGTGGTTGAGTGTCTGCCTTGGACTCAGGGTGTGACCCCAGGGTCCCAGGATCGAGTCCCGCGTCAGGCTCCCTGCAGGGAGCCTGCTTCTCCCTCTGCCTGTGTCTCTGCCTCTCTCTGTGTCTCTCATGAATAAATAAATTCTATATATTAAAAAAAAGCTGACCAGAATGCCAGGATAGATGGGGAATGCTGGTCGTTGAGAAATGTAGCTGCACGACTGCTGAAGACGAAGCATAGCCCGTGATATGCTTGCATTTTCATGTCTTGAAGGGTCTTCTGAGAATCCATTGATCCACCTACGCAAGTGTAACAGTCGTGTCATGAGCTATGTGCCCGTCATCCAGCTCAAGCTGCTGCTGTTTTATGGATTGTGTTTAATCTGCTTCCACCCCCTTGTTTTGCTGGAGATTTTTTTTGGAAGATTAAAAAAAAATTATTTATTCATGAGAGACACAGAGATGCAGAGAAACAGGCAGAGGGAGAAGTAGGCTCCCTGTGGGGAGCCCGATGCGGGACTCAATCCTGGGGCCTCGGGGTCACGCTGAGCCGAAGGCAGATGCTCAGCCACTGAGCCACCCAGGCGCCCCTGCTGGAGATTTTTGAAGCAAGTTCTGAACGTGTTATTATTTAGGAATCCTTCAGCAGTGATATTTATTAAAATCCAATATCAAATGAAGAACCATTTTTTAAAGTTGCTATATCACAAGACATTAAACCAAGCTTTAAAAAATTCCATCACATGGCTTTCACTAAAATTAGTATTTACTTTTGCGCATTTAAAACTTCTGTTTTTATGACCATGTGCGTGCTCCTCATACTATCGTGCATTCTATAACATGTTAGTGGCCGCACGCATACTGGAGATGACCTGCTCGACTGCGGGGTGCACAACGGAATAGTTTGGAGACTAATGTGCTAAACGTCGTCACCACAATTTTTCTTAGTAAACTTGCTGTTGAAAGAGAAAAATACGTTGACTTGAACAACACAGCTAGGGCCACTGACCTCTACGTAGTCGAAAATCCACTTCCCCCAAACTCAACATCTATTCACTGACTGTTGACCCCGATGACAGGCCCGATGGTGCGGTTACGTGGCTGCTGCTACTGCTCCAAGGGGGTTGCTGTGGAGACGGGTGCCACGTCCCGGCAGGTCCGCCCTCCTGCTGTCAGGCATTAAATTGTTGGTTTTTGGTCCCGGGGGGGAGCAAGAGTGTGTGGTCTTGTGGGGTGACCAAGGATTGAAAAGGCGGGGGGTGGGGTGTGAGAAGGTGCAGGACAGGCACCACGTGATTCGTGAGTGTCCCCGCGTGTCAGGCGCTTACCCCAACTCAAGGCCTTGTAGCGACCCTGTGTCGGAAGCAGCGGTCCCCAGAGCCTGGTCCCTGGGCCAGCAGCCCCAGCAGAGCTTGGGAACTGGTGAGAAACGGCAGTGCCCAGGTCCTGCCACCAGCCTACCGGCTCAGAAAGTCTGGGGTGGGGGGCCCAGCGGTCTGTTTTCAGAGGTCTGGATGGTTCTGGTGCACGCTCACGTTCGAGGCCCTGTGATCCTGGGTGTGCTAATGACCTTGCCTGGTATGATGTCATCAGATGACTGGCACGTCACAGCCTCCCCGCGTGGGCATGTACATCCATCTTGCTGGCGAGCTCTATGGTGAGGCCAGAGCTGGATCTCCGGGTGGGCGCCGCGAGCTCTGGCTCTGACCTGTGGGGGACTCCCTGACCGTCTGGGGACGGGGTCCACAGGGGACCCATGTACTCGAGAGGATGGGATACGTGAGCCCCGCCTGCAGGAGGGAGGCCTAAGTGCTGCTCTGCACGGTCAGGGAGCTCTGGAGAGACGGGGCCTTTGGACAGGAGGAGGGAGGTGGCCGAGGTTAACGTCCGCAGGGACAAAGTATCCAGAGCTACGGAGGCCTGGTTGGGTGACCTCCAGGGAAGATTCCCATCCAGAGACAAGTGGGCTTGATCTGGCTCTTGGGAGCAGATTTCTCCGTTATCTCTGAGAAATGTAAACAGTCCCCGGGAGCCGAGCCAGATTCTCATCCTGACCCACCGCGGCGGCCAGGCTGCCTGAGAGGGTCACGGTTCCGCAGGAAAGGCCTGCGCCCAGCGGCGTGGGTCTGTGCATTCAAGAAAAAAACAGGGAAGGAGAGAAAGAGGGAGGGAAGGAAGCCAGAGAAGGGCTGCAGGCAGAAGTACCGACTGGTTTCTCCTGAGTTTTCGGGGCTTATTTGCGAGGCGGGTGTAAACATGATTTCTAGTTGAAAATGGTTCAAATTTACAATCGACTGGAGACAGGTAAGTTAGTATAATATTATCACTTGTTCTATAACCGAGAGTAATTATTGGATTTTAGCACTTAAAAAAAAAAAGGCCTTAACAATTCAGGACAAAAAAAAAGTCAGTGCCCTAGGTCAGTTGTGAGACCAGAGGATGGACAGGTAGGTTCCCCGTCTGCTGGCTCCATGCAGCCCGGAAAGCACAGCTCTGGGGAGACAGGTGGACCCTGCATGCCCCCTAACTGTGTGATCTCGGGCAAATAAATGCCCTTGTTCCCGGCCCTGTGTCTTGAGCTCCAACTGGAGTACTAGTGCCCTGCAGGGCGGGCTGGTTGTGAGGACTGAGCTGTCCTCACCGTCACCTGGGTGCTCAGGCGCTGGGCCTTCACCCCCCTGGCATTCAGCCTGGGTCCAGGGGGTGCAACACTCAACGTGGTGCGTGATCAGTTACAACAGCTGTCTCAGGCCTGGGGTCAGGAGGCGTTGGAGTAGCCAGGGGCATCTTTGGGATATGGCTATGGGGTTCCCGTGTGAGCACTCTTGCCGTTTGGAGCCTGGTTATTGTCGTGGTGGGAACTGTGCAGTCCACTGTGGGATGTTTAGCTGCATCCCTGCCCCTGCCCCCAGAAGCCAGTGCCCTGCGCCCCCAGGCCCACACTGTGACAGTATGTCCAGAGCATCACCACATGGCCCTGAGCAGGGAGTGAGGCTAAGGGTGAAGTGCAGTTGGGGCTGTACTCCTTATGATTTAGGTGCATTAAGCTGTTCTGACACCAGCTCCAACACGGGTGAACCTTGACACGTTATGCTTGGTGATATAAGCCGGTCACGAAAAGACAAATCCTGTTGGATTCCAATCACATGAGATACTTAGCGTAGTCAAAATCACAGGAAGTCAAGTAGCTGTGGCCAGGGGCTGCAGTGGGGGTGTAGTGGGGAGTTGGTGTGGAGACAGAGGTTCAGCCACACAAGGTGGAGAGAGTCATGCAGATGGATGGTGGGGCCATGAGACATTAGGAATGTACTTGCTACACTGAACTCCACACTCAGAAGTGAATATGATGATAAGTTAGATGGTACGTGTATTTTATCACAATAAAAAAAACAAACCCTTAAATCGGTTGGGTATGTTTGTGTGGGTTTTCTGGTCAATCCCACTGTATAAAAGCCTTGAAACTGGGCAGACGGATTCCTCCTACGTTATTCTTCATTTCAGAATTGTTTTTAGCTGTTCTGCTTCCTTTGTCTTTTTCATATGAATTTTATTTATTTTTTTAAAGATTTTATTTATTCATTCATGAGACACAGAGAGAGAGAGAGAGAGAGAGAGAGGCAGAGGCAGATGGAGAAGCAGGCTCCATGCAGGGAGCCTGACGTGGGACTCGATCCCGGGACCCCAGGATCCCACCCTGGGCTGAAGGCGGCGCTAAAGCCCACGCGGGCTGCCCTTCATATGAATTTTAAATGATCCTGTCTCTAGCTGTATAAAATTTCTTACTGGGATTTTAATAGGAGGGGTGTTGAGCTTGTGGATCACTGTGGGGGGAATGGGTGTCTTCCCTACGCTGAGCCTTCCTGTTGGGGAGCACGACGTGTCTCTCGGTTCCTGAGAGCTGCTGTGACTGTCTTGGTCGGCATCTGGTGTTTCAGCACTTAGATCCTGACATGTTTTGTTAGATTTACCCCGAGGCACTTCATTTCTTTGAGTGATTGTAAATGATTTTTTTAAAGATTTTTATTTATTTATTCATGAGAGAGAGAGAGAGAGAGAGGCAGAGACACAGGTAGAGGGAGAAACAGGCTCCATGCAGGGAGCCTGACGTGGGACTCGATCCTGGGTCTCCAGGATCAGGCCCTGGGCAGAAGGCAGCGCTAAACCACTGAGCCACCCGGGCTGCCTGATTGTAAATGATTTTTAATTGCAGAGCCTAAGTGTTCATGTAGCTTGCAGAACTACGCTTATTTCTGTACGTTCGTGCTGTGCTCTGAGCCTCACCGAGCTCCTACTTGGTTCTGGTTTGTGTAGACTCTTTGGGATTCTCAAGCAGGCGGTTACGTCACCTGCAACAAAGGGCTGTTCTGTGTTTTTCAGACCCGTGTGCCTTTTGTCCCTTCCTGTGTTCTTTGCGTGTTCTTTGCGCCAGCTGGGACTCCCAGCACTGCATTGAGTAAGTGGTCCCAGTGGATGTCCTGGCCTGGTCCTGATATTAGGGGGTAGACATTCGGTCCACCCTCAGGCATCCCTCATTGTATGTTTTTAACATAGATGCTCTTCATCAAGCTGGGGAAGCACCCGCATCCCTATTTTCCAGAGTTTTTTTTTATCATAAGGGGTGTTGAATTTTGTCAAATGCTTTTTCTGTACCTATTGATATGATCATATGATTTTTTGTGTGTGCTAACAAAGAATGGTTGATTGCATTGGTCAACTTTTGAATATTGACCCAGCCTTGCATCCCCCAAATAGTCCATTTGCTTATAATTTATAACTCTTTTTTTATATATTGCTCAATTCTATTGCTAACATTATAAAGATTTTTGCATCTACACTCATGAGGGTTATTGGTCTATAATTTTTTTTTTGTACTGTCTCTGGTTTTGGTACTGGGGTAATACCAACTTCATAAAGTGAGTTGGTAAATGTCCCTCCCTCTTCTTTCTCCTGGAAGAGGTGTGTAAAAACTGGTGTTAATTTTTCTTTAAAAGTTTGGTAGCATTCTCTTGTGAGATCGTCTGGTCTGAAGTTTCCTTCCTGAAAGTTTTTAAGTTACACATTCAATCCCCTTAATTGTTACGAGGCTACTATGTCCTCTGTTTCATGTTGGGTCCATTGTGGTGGGTTGTGTTTTTCTCAGGAAGTGGCTCATTGGGTCTAAGTTTCAGATTTATTTATGCTATTAGATGTTTTTTTAATTTTTAATTTTTTTTAGATTTTATTTATTTATTTGAGAGAGACAGAGCCCTAACAGGGTGAACAGCAGGCAGAGGCAGAGGGAGAAGCAGACGCCTCGCTGAGCAGGGTGTGGGACACGGGACTCGATCCCAGGACCCCAGGATCATGACCCGAGCCGAAGGCAGCCGCTTCACCGACTGAACCCCCCAGGCACCCCTATGAGGTGGTTTTAATAAAAAAAAAAAAATCCACTCTTTTCCATGGATTTTGTGACCTGTGTGGGGTCTGACAGTTTTTACAAAATTTGTCATGTCGTGACTTGTGTTTTCAGCCTAAATAAAAACGCTGCTTTGAACGTAGCTTTTTAAGAAAGATAGATGTGTGTATCTTTCTTAAAGAAGCCCCCTCCCCTGGGCAGCCCAGGTGGCTCAGCGGTTTAGCATTGCCTTCAGCCCAGGGCGTGATCCTGGGGTCCTGGGATCGAGTCCTGCATCGGGCTCCCTGCATGGAGCCTGCTTCTCCCTCCTGTGTCTCTGCCTCTCTCTATCTCTATGTTTCTAATGAATAAATAAATAAAATCTTTAAAAAAAAAAAATAGGCCCCCTCCCCTCCCCGGGCAGGAGCCAGGCTACAGAGAAGCCAGATCCGCCCACCACAGAGAGACGCTGCGTTGACCCGAAACCCTGGGGGTGCAGTGAGTTTGGGCGTCGCATGGGCTCAATCTCTCAATCTCGACAGGCGGGGGACGAGAAGCAAATGCCTTGAAGTGGAACCCCCCGCACGGGGCGCGTGGAGGGAGCGTGTGAGCCACAGGTGGTTCTGCCTGAAGTGACACGGGGTGGTGATGATCGCTCCTCCCGCTTTCCTCAATTCCCACCATCCTCATGCTTATTTTCTCAGAAGGAGAAGAGCAGAGCAGAACAGCCACAGCAGGGTCGGGATGGGGTGCTCGGGGTGAAGAGTTGCAAGGGCGTCCCGGCTGCTTCAGGGTTCCCACACCCCCCGCCGCCCTCCCGCAGGCCCGCGGATGTATTTCAAACAGGAAGCACTTTGCAGATAACACAGCAGACGCCAGGCTGATTTGCTGGGCAGCCTGACAGCCCAGGCCACGCTCGCCGCCCGTGGGGCTCGGCGGCCTCCCTAAATAGCAGCCATGCGGCTCCGGGGCGCAGTGTCCCCGTGGGTCCCCGACAGTCAGGACGCCCCCTCCGCCTGGTGTGCGCTGCAGGTAGGGACGCTTGGCCCGGTGCCCTGGCCGCCTCGGGGAGCAGGGGGGCCCTGTCAGTCTGCGGGGATATGCTGGGCTGGGAGGTTCCAGACGCGGCCAGGGCGAGGACTCAGGTGGAGGGCGCATGTGAGGTCTGTTCTCGGGTCCCCCCGGAGGGTGCAATTGGCCAAAGGAACCTGGCACTAGACTTCCGAGGTCTGATCAGTTCAGGAGCTCCGGGTGGGAACTTCCCGGGCTGACGCAGGCCGGGCATGAGGGCTGCCCGCTACCCGAGGCCCGGGGAGGGCTCCGAGGGGGGGCAGCGTTTGCCCGAACCCCCGTGTGAAAGGTGTGGAAGGTGGCCGTGCGGCTCGTCCCCGGGCAGCAGGGGTAGGCTGTGCCTGCCATCTGTGTGTGGGGCTGCGTGGACCGCGTGATGGGGACCCAAGGCCGGACCTCCATCGGCTCAGCAGGCCCCGAGGCCACAGCCGGGGATGGGTCCCTTCCTACCAGCCCAGCGGGCACTCACAACTGGCCCTCGTTCCAGGCCCGAGGGAGGGGACTTAGGAATTTAAAAGCCACCGCGGGGAAGGCCCCGCGCGGCCCCCACCAGACTTCCCATCTGCTGGGACACGATCCCTGCTGGCAGAGCCGAGCGGGGGCCTTCCCTGCGGGTCCAGCTCATCCACGGGCTTGAGAAACCTGGCTGCCCCCTGAGAGGACGGGCAGTTTGCGGGAAGCTCCCTCTAGGGAAAGGCCTCTTCCTCCTTGTGTGGGCGCCGTCCGGGTGCGCCCTGGGGAGAGCCCTTGTCACCGGGAAGTGAGCACCTGGGCGGGCGGGGCTGCCGCTGGCGGAGCTCCCTGGGGCTTCCAGTGTGGCTCTCCTGGCTGTAAGTGGGGGCCCTGCTGCAGGTGCTCAATGAAAACCTAGGATTAGAAGTTTGGCAAATTAAGCCACATTCTCTTTCTTTCTTTCTTTCTTTCTTTCTTTCTTTCTTTCTTTCTTTCTTTCTTTCTTTCTTTCTTTCTTTCTTTTTCTTTCCTTCCTTCCTTCCTTCCTTCCTTCCTTCCTTCCTTCCTTCCTTCCTTCCTTCCTTCCTTCCTTCCTTCCTTCCTTCCTTCCTTCCTTCCTCTCTCTCTCTCTTTCTTTCTTTCTTTCTTTCTTTCTTTCTTTCTTTCTTTCTTTCTTTCTTTCTTTCTTTCTTTCTTCTTTCTTTCAGATTTTCTTTATTAATCACAAGAGACAGAGAGGCAGAGACACAGGCAGAGGGAGAAGCAGCCCCCCCCCCCCCCCGCCCCCTGCAGGGAGCCCGATGTGGGACTCAGGGTCCTGGGATCATGACGTGAGCTGAAGGCAGATGCTCAACAGCTGAGCCACCCAGGTGCCCCAAGCCATATTATTTTTATTTTTTATTTATTTTTTTCAAGCCACATTATTTTTAATTGTCTACTTCATTTTCTCTTTCTCTCTCTCTTTTTAAAGATTTTATTTATTTGAGAGACAGGGAGTATTTCATTCTTACGATGAGGTTCTACTAATTTTTCCAAACTGAATTTCCCCTGGGAAATTCTGGCTTCCTGCGCTGGAGGGAGGGTGGGAACCTCCTGGTCTCTGGCTGGGAGATGGAGATAGGGTTCTTACAGAGGACCTGGAGGGGCTGTAGCTTCTCCGTTTACAAGCGGACTTCCTCTCCCTGGAGGACAGAGAAGAGCCAGGACTCCAGGCAGGGGCTCCCCCCAGGCCTGGCCTGCGCTCACCAGGAGATGCGGGGATGGTGAGCGGCCAGGGCCGCAGGGAGGGGCTTGCCCCTTGCCGCACCCCTTCTAGCTGCAAACTCCCGTGTCAGCTTTTGACACCAGAGATGTTTAAAAAATCCAAGCCCCATTTGCATCCACAAATACCAAGAAGCAAGAATCCACAGGCTTGAGCTCAAATGTAGGTGGATCAAATGTTTATTGTGACTTTTTAAAAACTGAGATGCAATTTTTAAAAAAGATTTTATTTATTTATTCATGAGACACACAGAGGGAGGCAGAGACACAGGCAGAGGGAGAAGCAGGCCTCATGCAGGGGTGTCCGATGGGGGACTCGATCTAGGGACCCCGGGGTCGCAGCCTGAGCTGAAGGCAGATGCTCAACTTCAGAGCCACCCAGGCGTCCCAAAATTGAGATACAACTGACCTACATTATATTATCATTACTGTAAAGAGCTACATTCTGGAAAGAACCCAAACGTTTGCTTCTCAGGCCGCAGCTAAGTTCCCTACAGTTAGAACACACTAGCCGAGACGCCTGGCCGCTCCTCTGTCCGGAGACTGTTAGGAATTTCAGGACCCTGGTGGATGGCAGGGCCGTGAGCCGCACCGGCCGGGGTCCCAGGCACTGGCCCCAGGAGTCCCGCGTGGGCCTTAGGCGTGAAGAGCCCTCATGGAACATGAAAACCCGTAGCAGGAGAACATGATGCTCCAGGTGTGGCTGGTGTGAACTCCTGCTCACCCACCCATTCCAGCACCCTGCGGGGCCCCTGGCGCTTTCCCAGCTGCAGGTGCGCTCACGTCACCTGCTTCCACAGCAAGTTGCCAGTACGGGACACAAAGCCCAGCAACCGGGGAAGGTCGAAAGGGCCAAAGCTCATCCCTTTTTCCCTCTCCATGGCGTGGCTCACTGGTGCGGGTGCAGGTGCAGGTGGGCCGAGTGCTGGGGTCCGGGTCCAGCCTCCATCCACCGTTCCAGTGAGAAGCCCGGCCCTCGAGGCAATTTTGGGAATGAGAGGAGATCCACGTGTCCATGTTTGGTAGGAAATAGCGGCTCCTTTCTCTATCAAGTGTGAATAAACACAGTGTAAAATCCCACTGCCTTCAGGACGTGAGGAGGTGCTCAGTGCTCGGTGCTCCGGTGGCTGGCAGGAGCCAAAGGGAGAGGTGAGGTGCATCAGGGGGCCCAGGCCCGACCCCACCTTCCCACCTACCAGTGGGGTAAAGCTGTTTCCCTCATCTTTGGTCCCCTGACCTGTGAGATGGGAGCGATGTGCTGACCTTTGATCATCAAAGTCTCAGGTGCTGGGTCTCTGGGGGCTGCCACCCATCCCTGGGGCGACTCGGGGCCAGCTGTGTCCTCCTGGGCCTTCTGGCTCTGTCCCCGTCGCACTCCCACTGGAGCTAAATGACAGAGGATGGACGAGCCAGGGCTGTACGTGGCGACACGGGTGAGCCCCGCAGCATAACCCTGAGGAAAGCAGGTGGGGCTCAGCACGGGGTGCACGGACCCGGTGCCTTGGGAAGCTCGAGGCCAAGCATGCTGCACACCGTCTGTTACGGACACACCTGTGCGCAGTCCTGCTCGGAAGCCGCGGGAGACACGCGATCGCGGAGCACGGCTCCCGGGGCCACGGGGGCCCGGCCTGTGCTGGGGAGCTGGGCGGCTCTCCCGTCTGTTCTGGGTGTAGGGTCATAGCTTCCACAGGCCCACACGTGGGCCTTCGTGCGTGCTGAGTATCAGCCACAGGGCAGCAGGGGTGAGGATTGGTGGCCGCCGTCAGGATGGAGGCCCCAGGGTGGTGGCCGGGCAGGGGAGGCGAAGGCGGGCCCACGAGGGACAGACAGGCCCCGACAGCTGCCCGTGCCCTGGCCCCGGTTTTTAAGCTCCTGCCACTGTGTCCCCTTCCTTCGTGCAGGAGCCACTGTCCCGCAGGTTCTCGTGATGAAGAGGGACCTGGCTCTGATCGGCCTGGCCTTCCTGTGGCTGCTTCCACTGGGATGTCCTCAGCAGACGGCGGAAGACGCTTGCTCCCTGCACATTCTCGTCCCGGGACTCAAAGGTAACCTGGACCAGGCCTCCCGAGGGTGTCTGAGGCCTGAGTGCTGGTGTGGCTGAAAGCTCGGGGTCTGAGCACTGCGTGCCTCAGTTTCCCCGTCTGCAAAATTAAGGCCGCACTATGTAATGTCTACACTCCCTTTGGCCAAGGGGTTCTGTAATTCTGAAGCTAGCCGCTTGTGTGCGCCTCAGCCCACAGGGACCCCATAAGGGCCACTGACGTTTGTTCCAAGCACCGCACACGCCGCCTCAAATGACTTTCAGAATGAGACGATCTCATCTGGCACATTTTGCAGAGAAGGACATTTAGCGGTTTGCCAAATTGGGTCATAGAGCTGTGAAGCCAGGGCTCCTACACTCGTTCCTGAGAGCTCTTAATTCTTTCTTTAAAAAACAAACAAAAAAAACCCAAAGGCTCTCTCTGGTTGGTTTGCCTATAATTTCCCTCCAGGTGGAGCTTGCTCTGCAGACCAGACGTGGGGTGGGCACCAGCCGGTGGGCAAGTAGCACACCCGCATCTCCCCGGGTTTCTCTGCAGCACACCCAAGAGATTCCAAACCTTGTGATTCCCAAGCAGGATCAGCTCCACAAGTCCAGGGGCCCAGGTCAAGATCAAAGTGTGGGCCTCGTGTTCAAAAGGGATTTAAAAAGCCTTGAGACAGGGACAGGGCAGGTGCCCCACAGGGGGCTGGCGAGCTTGGGCGTCCTGCTCAGGACTCACACCGATTGCCTCCCCTGCCCCCAAACGTGGCCCTTCCCTTCCTGCTCCGACTGCAAGGACCCGGCCCCAGGGCCCGGTCTCTGCCAAATGGGCCTTTTGCGGGAATGCCGTCGGCATTCTCCATAAGGAGACCTTGGAGGAAGCAGACTTACATCTAGGGGCCGTCGACCCATGATGAGAATGACCGCCACCAAGGACGGAGCTGGACATCCCCGGGGACCAGGCCCTTGTGAGGGCAGATGGGGTCGGCGAGGACAGGCTCCAGCCAGGGGCGGACAGGCAGGTGGCCTCAGTGAGCCGGGCCGGAGTGGGCTTCTTGGAAGAGGATGAGGCCTCTATGAACCCTGCTCCGTGTAGGACATTGTCCTCCAGCAAGTGAACAGGACGGGCCCCAGGTCATGCAGAAGCCACGTGGGATGTTTCGGGGCTGCAGGGGTACATTCCAGACCCCGCGATGAAAAAATCAGCAGTGTTGTCCCCTAGTCTGGATGGCCATAGTCTGTCCACACCCGTGGGACAATTCCAGTAGTGAAACTTCCTTTTTTTTTTAAGGTTTATTTATGTATTTGAGAGAGAGATAGAGAGATAGAGAGAGAGAAGGATCGTGGTGGGGGGAGGAGCAGAGAGAGGGAGAGAGAGTCCCAAGCAGACTCCGTGCTGAGGGTGGAGCCCGACGCAGGGCTCAGGCCGGAGATCATGACCTGAGTTGAAACCAAGAGTCGGACGTTCAACCAACTGAGCCACCAGGTGCCCCGAGAAGCTTCCTGAAGTCCTTTCAATCGGGTGTCTTGTTGTTCTCTCCAGCTTGGCTGAGGTATAGTTGACAAGTAAAAGTTGCGTGTGTTCAAGGTAAACGTTAAATTCACGGACACGTTGTGGGGTGATGTCATTAGCCCGCCCGTCACCTCACTGCGTCCCATTCTGTGTGTGGGGTGTGGGGGCGAGGCCCAGGAGTCTCCTCCTGGCCCAGGAGCAAGGCGACCTGACTAACACACGCCTCCGGGGACCTTCTCCTCGGAGGCATGACTTTGCTGCTTCCTCTCCTGCTATGGGGTGACGTCCGCTGTGGACGCAGGTGCCGGAGAGCCAGGAGCATCCACGGCCCTCCCTCAAATGGCCACAAAGACATCCAAGTACCTGCACCAAGTACCTGACGTGTGTCTTCCTTGTTGGGTCGAGAATGAGCCCAGATGCCATCCAGGCAGAAAGCTTTGTGCCGTGGGTCTTCACGTGATCGGCAGGGAGGCAGCAAGGGGTGAACGCCGGCCACGCGTCCTTCGCTTCCTTGAGGGAGGAGAGGGCCGTGTGTCAGTGAGGGGGAATGAACGGGACTCGTGGGATGTTAGCCCCTCCCGCTAGAGAAATGCCTCGTCCCTTCCAACTGTGTACGGCTAATCCGTCCCAAATCAACACCTGGTAAAGGGGAGAGCGTGGGAGAGGACATCGGGCTCCCTGTGCAGACAGTACAGAACGTGTGTAAGTCCTGGGGGAGAGGCTTATGGCGATACGGTCCTGGGTCCTTGCAGCAGGGCCACCGCTCTGCAGGTCCCTGGAGACCCACGGCCGACAGCCCCCTCGGGCCCTGCCCACTACCACCAGCGCTCGAAGGCAGCTTCGTGCTTGAGAGGCACACGTAGGGCTCGGCCCCAAGGAGGAGGCCCAGCTGGCTAGGAGACAGCGGGCCCGAGAGGCACCCTGCCACCGACGGCTCCTGTGGTCTCCTGCGCTGCCCCCCACTCCCTGGGTGTGGGTGTGAACAGTGAGGGACCCGCCCAAGTTCCTTCCAGTAACACCCACGTGGTGTCTTCCAGGACCCAGGGCACCCCATCCTTGGGGCTGGGGCGTTCACGCCACCCAGGCGCTAGGGAGGCTCTCTGGACGCTCCCGCCACAGGGACCACGGCGGAGCTCGGGGCGCCTGCCCCCCCAGGACTGGCCGAGACGCGCGGGACAGTACGACAGATCGTCCGTGAAGCAGAATCTTGGGGAGCAGAGCATGGTGTTTGAGGGATTTTCTGATGATCTGAGAGAGACAAAAGCCATGTGAGGTCACAGTCCTAGAAAGTCCTGTTTTTAAGGGTGTAGTTTTCCTGTTTCCTGCCTCAGGGAGAGGAGTGGTGCGTGGCGAGCTCATTCTGTTCGTGTTTCTCGCTGGTCTATCCACGTGTCTCCAAGCATTGCTGTTGTAATAATTTCCTTTTTTAAGAAAGGTGAAGTACCCAGAGATTTAAGGGCCACGAATGTGCGCTAAGCACGTGTCAGCCCACCCTCCGACGGGAGGCCGGATGGAGCCCTCAGGGCGGTGGCCGAAGGTGACAGCGACTTGCCAGCCGGTCTTCTAGGTTTTGTTGGCACTCACTTTGCCTTTTCACTTTGTTTACTTAAGTTTTTATGGACTGTCCCCTCCTTCGGCCCCACCATCAGTTGTGGGAATCTCACTGGGGGATCTGCAACGCCGGCGAAGGCCCTCACCAAGTGTGAGCGCCTGGGGAGGATCGCAGGGAGCTGAATTCCTAGATGTTGGCAGCGCTGCGCGTACCGGGGCGGGGGGCACCCGTGTGCTCTCGCGGGGCGGGGGGCGGCCCGGCGGGGAGGCAGACGAGCCCTGTGATGGGGAAAAGGTCCTGGTCACTGGAGACAAGAGTCAGCGGCGAGGGGCCCAGGAGGAGCAACCTGGAGACTCAGGTGAGGAGGTGGCCGTGAACACCTGGGCTCCAGGAGGAGACCCACGGAGGACGGCTTTCAGGACGGGACGTCATTTGTAACCACTTTCCGCCTGTTGGTGGTTTTGAGAAGGGACGTAACGTACTCGGATCTGTGTTTTAGGAAGACGGCTCTGGTGTGGGTTCGAGTTGGGGGGAAGGGGAGGGTGGGGGGAACTTGGTGTCTGCCCTCGGGCCTCCCGGCTCTGCCCCTGCCACACTCTGCCCTGCTTCTGCAGTGTCTCCACGTTGTGCAAACATCAGTCCTGCGTGAGCCGAGTGAGGACGGTCCCCAGAGCTGCACGAGCCCCAGGGCGGCCCGCCTGGGACAGAACACGGGCGGGACAGGGACTGGGCCCATCGTATATCACAGAGCCGGGCGGAGGCTTCGCTGATGAGGGAGGCAGAGTGACTGCCATGCCCAGGGCTTGCCGTCCGGGACAATCGGTGTGTCGGCCAGAACTGGGAAAGTCTCAGGAGGGACTCATCCCCGGGGAAGCCATCAGGTCGGGGTGTGGCGTGCCAGGTGTGGGCTATCAGGAGACAAGCAGCGCGAGTCCCCGTTTCAGTTCTGAATGAGATAAGCGACAGGTTGGGACTAGCAGGTGGCTGCGCGATAAAGCCTGGGGGGCGTGCAGCTCGGCTGAGAGGACACACCTGCCAGCGAACCCGAGTTCCGTGGCTCCGTGTGCTGCAGTGGGGAGGGGGGGCGTGCTGCAGGGACCAGGGGATGCCGATGTGAGCACCTGTTAATACCCTCCAGGTGCATCAGCCAGATGCGGGGCGGGAGGCCAGGGCGACACCTGGCCATGGGGCATCCCCGAGACCCCTGCTCTCCTCATGCTGCCGTGAGGGCGGAGGGGCAGCAGGGCAGGCGGGGGGGGGGTTCAGGGAGCGCTGTGCGCCAGCGGGCAAGCTAGCCCAGAGGGATCACTGGAGGGACACCTCGTCCCTGGAGGGGTGAGGAGGGCCCGGAAGCAGAGTCCCGATGCAGATTTGGGGCAGGAAGCCCCGGAGCCCTCGGT